>NC_061090.1:9898748-9918748 GCF_015104395.2 Macrobrachium nipponense | reverse complement strand
TCATCATAATACAGATAATCCATTCATTTGTCCAAACAATAAAATAAAAGATCAAAAGAGTCGGCCAACAAAACCTATTTACTCTAAAAACGCCCCAACATCAAACGACTCATTTCACATTCACAGGTGCAATAGGAGCACATGGGCCCAAAACCCGCTGTCAGAGAGAGAGAGAGAGAGAGAGAGAGAGAGAGAGAGAGAGAGAGAGAGAGAAGAGGAGAGAGAGAGGAGAGAGAGAGAGAGAGAGAGATCAGCGCAAAGTTCATCACCCGGCGACGCTTTTTTTTTCGGTCTGAAATTCATCAATGCTAAAATCCCTTTGAGTTTCGTATGTCTGTCTGTTGTTTGGTCTGTCTGTCGGTCTGTCTGTCTGCATCTCTATCTGCTGTTTTATTTTTTTTCTTTTCCAGCGCTAAACATGAGAGTCTATTTAGAATTCACTGAACGTATATAATAAATCAATTTACTTTTATAATTATGCGATTCAAATTTGCTGTCTGTAATACTTCTTTTGGTATATCTTTTCGCACGAACGCAAACACCCACACACACACACACATGCAAATAAACACACACACACACACATATCTATATTCGAAAGGCCTCACAGTAGGTACTCCTTCATTCCACTTTCCTTCGTGGCATTTGCCTTTATATATATATATATATATATATATATATATATATATATATATATAGTATATATAAATATATAAATATATATATATATATATATATATATATCGGCATATGCGTATATCCTGTATAATATATAATATATATATATATCTATTATATATATAGATTATTATAAAATAGGTATAATTAGGATAATACGGATTAATAATATATAGTATAATAATATATACGAATATATATAAATATAATATTAAATATTAAGTTTATATTTTATATTAAATATATATATATATATATATATTATATATATAGAGAGAGAGAGAGAGAGAGAGAGAGAGAGAGAGAGAGAGAGAGAGAGAAATGTTACTAGAACCAGTTCTGAATTATTCGTGCTAACATACGAAACGCTTTTGTTCCAAAAGCCGCGATCAAAAAGTGTTCACATTAAGGTCACGTGATCATTTCTAACACCATGTTTTCTTCAAATTTTATAAATGTCGTTGAAAGTACTAAATCTGTTCATGTTTAACGGCAAGTGCAACAAATCTGATTAGCTCTTCCTTTATCAGTTAGACACCCCCCCCTTTTTTTTTTGTCGTTGTGGCTGACATTTCATAAACTAGAACCGATGCGACCTAACTGCTCCATTTACGACATTTACTTCCGTGCCCCTATGCGACATTTCATTCCATGTTCTTTTACTACAGTATTTTACTTCTGTGTTCCCGTAGAACAATTTTTTCTATGTTCCTTCTGCGTTCATCCATAACATTTATTTTCATTTACATTTATGATAATTACTTTCATGTTCATTTTAGAACTTTATTTCCACGTTCTTTTAAGACAGACTTTCATTTTCTTTTCCGAAATTCATTTCCATGTTCATGACAAATACTTTCAGTTCCATAAACCTAATGATGTATTTACCATATCATTTATGAAATGATCTTCCGTGTCCATTTATGACACTCAGCTGCACGTTCATACCAGGATTCACCGCCATGCTCTCCTTGTCGTTCCCTGACATAACCCAGCACAGCTTTACTGGAAAAAGATCTCACCGTTTCGACGGAGGTATCATTTATAACACCTTTATGTCACCCTTGTCACGCCCCAAAACATACCAAACGCTCTGCTACATTGAAGCCTTCCTCTTTGTATACATATTTCGTCCAAAGATCAACCAGAAATACATTTCCTATCCAACATAATCGCTCTCTCTCTCTCTGATGTACTGACGAAGAATGTTTTTCCAAAACTCGAAATAGTCATCGACAGTTTTACTCATTTTTCGCCATCTTTTTTTGAGGGACGATTTGAATGTCGTGTTAATAGAGATCGCTTCGGCCGATTTGAAATGACTCTCAGGAAGTGGTGGTCGTGTTCTCCTGTGCGAAATTCTTTGGCTAAATAGAAGCTAGTTGAACTGATTGATCTGTATTGGCGAGAATATCAGTGATTATAACATCATATTATTCGGTTTCGTTCTTTGAGAATGAGGTTTAATTTCAGTCATTATTACCTTATATTGGACTCAATTTTAGTTGTTATGATTTGAGTTAGATACTCACTTAAAGTATCTTTTTATTTAATTCTGTCCATACTATTTTCTTTCCCTCTACTTTCACGTCATAACTACTGGAAACGGGAATCTAAAAGCAAGTTATCTGAATATCATTATTCACAGCACAGTTTACATAAAATGACTCGCGATAAAACCTGAAATATCCTTTTATGTTATTCGATTTGTTTTTTCAAAAGTAATTTAAATGGAAAATACTGAAAGTGAACGCTTCATGTTAATCTTTAAAGCACACCGACTTTTACCGGCAGATTTAATTAATTAGATTTAAACTAAGAATTTTGTTCGATACACTCCGGTTATTTGTTAAAATTTTAAATCTTTTCTTATGAACAACTGAACAGCGAACTTTTAGTTGCCATTCTCTTGCAATTCAAAATCAGCTGATTCGATTTGAATAGATAATTTAAAATCATCTGCTTCGATATAAAAATTGTGGTAAAAATGACCATATTCTATCATAATTTCTAGAATGATTACTTACACACAGTGGCAGGAGGATGATGCAAGTATTATTCTCATATCAATCAAAGGGCTAAATTGATTTTTGAAAATATTTTGAAGTCACCCTATCTAAAATATGATCCACCTTAAACAATCTATTTACTTTTTAAATAATATTCGTAGCGTATTGTAGGGGCCTATTGCAAGCAAAATCCTCCTGTCATTCAAAAGCCATAGAGGCGATTTTTGAAGCTTAATTATGTTTTTCATGTTTAAGCCCACAGGGAACAATGGAACGCCGAGGTCCTGTCAAAAACATCACGAGTGACAAAATAAGTTGTTATTGAAGTACAAACTATTTTAAATCTTTCAGCTGATTTGCAAACATGCAATGAATCAGGCAGTCAAAAATTGACAAAATAATGGCAAAACCAGGAGATCGCAATGTCAGCCCTGCTCGATGGCGTGGCATACGATTAGTACAAAAGCGTTTTTTATTCCTGTTATATTTTTTTTTTTTTTTGGCAGCGAAAAACTCTTCAGTCCGAACGGGAGATTATTTCATAAGCACCCAAATGAAAGTCTAGATTATTCCACGAGAACATTATATTTTTTTGGATATATATTTGTAGATCCCTAGACTAGGAGAGCTGAAGTAACAATCAACGGAAAAAAAACAGAGGAAACTGCCGACAGCCCTTAGGAATCTCAGTGCGTGGATACCAATGGGCAACTATGAGGCCTATAAAAAAAAACCGCGACAGAATAGATAAAAAAAAAAAAAAAAAAAAAAAAAAAAAACGCGACAGAATAGATAAAAAAAAAACACGAAAAAAAAAAAACGCGACAGAATAGATAAAAAAAAAAAGAAAAAAAAAAAAAAACGCGACAGAATAGACCACCACCATTGGGTTAAAATGATGAATTCGAAGCGACCAGATTTGAAAAGGGTGAAAGTGTGAGCCGAAATGGGTTGCAATGAGACCTGAGAAGCTTCCTGACTGACAGAGAAAATAAGTATGAGGAAAAAGGTGGCAACAGGCCACAATAAGGCCCGAGGAGACACAAAAGTGATTATGCCAAAAAATATTCAGAAGCACGAAAATTCTTTGACACAAAGACAAAAAAGATTTTTGGCGAGAGAGAGAGAGAGAGAGAGAGAGGAAAGGTTCGCAGTTCTTAACAGCAATCAATTATCAGATCTAAATACATTTCGAAACGATCGGGCAGCAAAAATCTCGGGAGACTTGGGAAAGGGAACAAAAAAAAGAAGCGAAATGAAGCACGAAAATTAAAATGCTCTGGAAAAATGGGAGAAAATTAAGACCAATTGAAAAGCTCCTGGAAAAAACAGGAGGAACTAAATGAGTTTGACGGGTGATTCTGATTTATAATTATTACACCTTTATAACCAGCAGCGAGATTTGATGCGATAAACAAAGAAAATGACGCCTTTTTTTCTTTAAAACGAATTTCCGTCTACCTTCGTTTATGTAAAACAAATGATTTTTCCGGTATTCAATAGGAGGAATGAATGAATATGGTAATGCAGAAGAAATAAGCTCATCAGGAAGTTTTAGTATCCTGACCCCGGGATCCAGATAAGGAGGTGTTCTGTGAGATTAGATTATGATGTATTATTAAGGATTTGTTTAGGTTAGGTTAGGGTTACATCTGAAGTACTTTATAGCAACTTGTGTTAAGTTGTCAAATGAACGAACTAAGGGAAAGGAGACAGAGAACGGCTCCACTGGGCATTCATCTTCAGGGTACTAAGTGCTCAACTTACTCGCATCAGCAAGAATGAACGACTGTCACCATCTTTCTTCCAAACAAACTACCGTCAAACTGAGGCATCTGACGCCGTCTCTTATGGCTAACTCGACAGAGATGGCAGGTGGCATGGGCTATCCAGTTTCCCTCTGGGTATCTCCATCGAAATGGATACAGGAAAGAAGAAGAATGACTTCATACAGTATCCGATTTTAAAAATCCCAAAGCTGGGACACGCTCCTTGTTCCTGTTTTCGCCGACTTTCTATATATAGCCTATTACAGCCTTAAGCAGGTCGCAATTCTTTACAAGGTCACACTACATTCTTTTATTTTCCCCCTTTTTTTTATTTCCATTCATTTCAACTTTCATACGACAAAGTATGACCTCAGCCACATCGTGCGAGACACGAGGATGGATACAAGATTTGAGTAGAAGGAGATTAAGGTCATGGCATTTAAAAAAAAAATATGTAATAATTAAAAATGTTGGCTACTGAAAACTGCACCATTATGTTGACGCATACTCGCCTAAATAAAATAAATCATGATGCCATTCAGACAAACGCTGAACCCAGAAATACAACATGGGAGTAGATATTTCTATAGATAAGTAAAGTTTTCATTTTGTACAAGGGTATCCAATCAAAAAGCTTTAAAGATCAGGTTACAAAGCCCATAAGTATTTTGTTTGACATTTTGGAAAATTCTAATCCAATTAAACGTGTACTCACAAAACTGGTAAGGCTTTATCATCTGAGGGCATACTAGTGACTAATGACCTAACTTCTTTCATCTCCATTTATACACTGCGCGTTCTGGTGATTTCACACATATAATTCCATACATGCAGAGAGACTGACAGACAGACAGACATAGAGACAGACAAACACTTATATATATAATATATATATATATATATATTATATATATATATATAATATATTATAATACACAAACACATATATATATATATATAATATTAGTAAGTATATAAATATATATATATATATATATTTATATATTACCACACATACCTACTCAAGTACATGCATTAAGCTACAAATGTCCTGTAATATCCAATTCGCTCTACCTCGGAATTAATATATTTTCATGTATGTTAACCAAAGGGGAATTTTTTAGTTGATATTAATTTCGTCCTCCAGTGGATTCGAACCAGCGGACAGCCAGAGAAGAAACCAGGACTGTCCGCTGATTCGAATTCACGGGAGGACGAAATTATTATCTACTTAAAAATTCCCCTTCTGTTAACGTCTATGAAAACAAAATTCCGAGGTAGAGCGTATTGGATATTAAAGGACATTTGTAGCTTAATGCATGTATATGAATCACTGTGATGTGATAAGAATTCATATTTATACTCAAATTACTATGAGAGAGAGAGAGAGAGAGAGGCGAGGAGAGAGAGGACGAATAGGATAGAGAGAGAGAGAGAGAGAGAGAGAGAGAGAGAGAGAGATTGATGTGGGTGACCATTCTCCCCAGAGGGTACCAGCGTCACAAGACTGTGCTTGGGCAATGGCCGTTAACTAAGGGATTTAGTGAGCTGATCCAATCCAAGGTGAGCTTTCCAATTAACGGTGACTTTGACCCGAATGGATCTATAGACACAGGATCCGTCTGTTTGGGAGAGGAGGCGCGTAAACCAACAGAACTTTACCATCCCTTGCTGAGTGGATTTAATGGGCGCATTTCTTATACACTTATGATGCGTTTCTATACTTAGAACAGAACGCAATTATGTCTGCCTTTTCTACAGACTTTTCTTTCACTCTTATTGTTATATTCTTCCTCATACTCATGAACGCACAGTACTAGATGGCACACTATATATACGTAGAGGTGTCTTTTCTATTTAGTGTTATTTCTTTCTCTCTCTCTCTCTCTCTCTCTCTCTCTCTCTCTCTCTCTCTCTCTCCTATTCATTACCAAAGTGGTTTTCGAGCTGGGCTGCCAATCCGGTGGTCCCAGGTTCGATTCCCGGCTCGGTCAACGCGGAATCAGAGAAATTTATTTCTGGTGATAGAAGTTCATTTCTCGATATCGTGTGGTTCGGATCCCACAATAAGCTGTAGGTCCCGTTGCTAGGTAACCAATTGGTCCTAGCCACGTAAAAATATCTAATCCTTCGGGCCAGCCCTAGGAGAGCTGTTAATCAGCTCAGTGGTCTGGTAAAACTAAGATATAGTTAAGTTAACCAAAGTTAAAGATTCTTAAAGCACACCATTGGTATTTTGGTGTATATTTGTTTTTTGTCTCTTTTGTGTTACTATGGTCATGATTAATATTACTAGATGAGCAATTAGTATGTTGTCTCCTTTTATTCGGTCGATACTTTTATCTCAGCTTTAATATCTAGTTATTTTAATCTTTGTTTTCATATCTATAATTTGCGCTTTGAACTTGTCGTTGTATTGCGTACTTCCATGCTTGAAGTGTTCTTCAATTTAACAATAAGAAATAAGTTAAATATGTATATATATCACATACGAACACACACACACACACACATACACACACATATATATATATATATATATATATATATATATATATATATATATATATAGTATGTACATATACATGAATTTGTATGACATCCCCGTGACATTTCTATATTCACAACATTAAAAGCTACATTTTATTTTGCAATAATATATAAATTTATAGTATATATATATATATATATATATATAATATATTATATATGTGTAGACTACATATTTATATATTCAAACATATAGATGTATATGCCTCAACGCCGTTGTAACCGTATTAAAAAAAAATAAATAAATAAAAAGTCTCCTATTTTTGCAAAATCTTGGCCGGAGATAAAATTCGACATTGTTAATGGATTTTGGTTTGTGCACAATTTCTTGGGCTGAAAAATAGGCGGGCGAGCAATCAAAACCTGGCAGACAAACAAACACACCAGGAGACACGACAAAACTACGAGATTAAGTAAAAATGGCGTGGTATGAAAAATCGAACCTTTGAGTAATTACTCTGTGCCCTGGGCCGTGCGGGCTTGTGCGCGCGCGTTTGTGTGTATGTGAATGTGACAACGTGTGTGTTTGTGTGTCGACTGTTTAATCAAGTACTGTGACAGGGATTTTTTCTCCAAGATATAGTTAACGAAATAATTGAGGATAATGCTTTATCATTTTCGTCATAAATCTAGCTGCTTGTTTCGTTTATATTCATGGTTTAATCGTTCTAATTTTTATCAATATTTTTCATCCAATGCAACTGTTCAGTGGAACCTTGTGTTACAAGTTAATGGAATTGTAGGCTTGCATCACAAAGATGTTTGGCCAGTTATTATAATAATAATATAAATACGAGCTAACACAATATGGCCATTTATCTTGATGTAACAATGTTAGTCTACGGGCAATGGACGCCAATTTTAGAATTGCCGTCATTCAGCCCGAGTTAGTCTTTATGCCCTCTATATCAGTATGCAGAAGGAACTTGAACTGGTTTGAGCATTAGATAACCGTCAACACCTTCCGTCCCAACCATCTGTTATATAATTGCTGTTAATTATAATCGAAAGTCGGGACTTGCTGTCTCGACCCTCTCTGATATAATAACCGTAACGTTTGATGGCAAGGTCCCACTAGTAACGCTATATCAGTAGAGGAAAGGAAACAAAACGAAGTAGCGAAGCTTTTGTGTACCGGAAACGACACATCCGAAGCCCATTAAATTAGGTTTATTTATAAAAAAAAATCCCGATTCTAGTTTTTTTTGTGGTACGTGTGCTGAAAACACATGGAAATGCACATATGGCAACTAAAGGTCACACGGTAGAGTGCGCACACACACACAAACACACACACGCGCGCTCGCTAAAGCAGCACAGGTCTTTACCGGCGACTGACATCACCGCTCAAAATGTTCCCGTTTCCTCAAAAACCTCCGAAATTTTCAGAAACTGACTGATTTCATGATCAGCTTCCACTTGCAACTTTCCATGAAGTTCCGCCAATAAGACTGTCAGTCAATCATTCCTGCAGACACCGCGTTGCACGAACAGTGCACTGCTAGTGTGTACCGATGGGACATATAACCCAACAGTCAAAACAAGGATGTTTAGAGTTTCTGCATTAGTTCTAAAAGCACGATTTCTAATTCCTGTATGCAACACTGAAACAAGTGTGATTCACTAAGAGTGATAAAACATTTCTTTGAAAATCGAAATTCTAAATTTCTTCCTCTTTCCTTATTAGTTTTTTTTTTTTTAAACATTTCATCGGGTCTTCATATGTGCATCATGAAAAACCAAAGGGTAGAACAAACACAGTTCAATGCAGACCGATAATAATGATACACATCCGAAAACGAAAACCAAGGAGGATCAAACTTAGAGGTTAATGCCCGTTCCCACAAATGAATGAATAAAGGAACAAATAAACGTTCTTAAAGTTTGCAAAGGGCGTAGTGTCTTACGAGAGTGGAAGAAGCTCACAGTGAAGTCTAAGGCAGAAAGAATGAGCCTGGACTCGAAACAGCCACAATAAATGACGTGAAATAGACTTACGTTTCAGTAAGCCTATTTACATATCGTTTCACATACCTAGTCATTAACGGGGCGAGAGCTGACTGAATCCGAGGCAACAGCGTTTCCTTTGTTATTTTCTCATCTGCGATCAGGACACTCGAGTGTAATGAGAGAGAGAATTGTCATGAACCACCTCACTGATTATTGATCTCCACTGATTTACCCATTTACCAGATGATAAATGATTGCCTCCTTTGGTAAGCTGCTTTGCGAAGGAATACCACTACAATTTACGTACTTAGCGATTGTATGTAACTCCTTGTAAATTTTCCACCTCAATATAAAAGTATTTCTTAGGTAAAAAAAAAAAAAAAAGTTTATTTCACTGCTCAAAGGCCAACATTAACCAATCCATCTCTCTTAGACTGTTTGCAGTACTAAATCAATTAGTCAATCTTTTCTCAGCTTACAGTATCTTTTCATAGTCAATTTTTAGTATTAAGTCAATCACCTCTTCACTGATAGTTCATACTAATAAATCAATCAATCAATATCCAGCTCCTCATAAAGACATTACTTAAATAACTCCATATTCTCTCAATACACTTACTCAATAGACATTATACTATTAAACAATCAATATCCTCCATGTTCTATTAAACAAATCAATCATCCTCTTCATAGACAGGTCATACTTTTAAAATAATAAATCATCTTCTACATAGATAGTTCATACTTTTAATACTATCAATCATCCACTTCATAGGCAGCTGATACTTTCAAAACAATAAACCATCCTCTACATAGACATTTTCATTTAAAAGTAAATCATCTTCTACATGGATAGTTCATACTTTTAAAATAACATCCTCTTCATACACAGTTCATACTATTAAATCAATCAATCATCCTCTTCATAGGTCAGTTCATACTTTTAAAATAATAAATCATCCTCTTCACAGACAGTTCATACTATTAAATCAATCAGTTATCCTTTCCATAGACAGTTCATAGTTTTAAAACAATTACTTATTCTTTTCACAGACAGTTCATACTATTAAATCAATCAGTTATCCTTTTCATAGACAGTTCATACTTTTAAAACAGTAAATTATCCTCCTCGTACACAGTTTATGCTATTAAATCAAAATTATACTATTAAATCAATCAGTTATCCTCCTCATCGTCTTCTTTATAGACAGTTCAAACTGTTAAATCAATCAAGCTCTGCGAAGAAATATTTGCCAGGCTCTCCTGCTGTCCAGGCAAAACTGAAGCGAAAACAAGGAAAGGTAAATGGGGCGTTTCGGTACATTGAGCGTCCACCTGACCTCCCAGCAACACTGTCGTCTACATAGAGCTCCATGAAAAAAAAAAAGAATTATTCTCAAGAGATCAAGAAGAGAAGAAGAAAAATAAACAGACTTTCAAAATTCTCACAGGCGGCTCAGACATTCGTTCCGGGCAGCCTTTGTCTGTGAAAAGTTTGTCGGAGGAGAAAAACCGAACTGCTACAAGACTTGGGCATTCTCAGGTGATGTCTACCTATCCCAGGAGGAATTCGCGACCAGAACCATCAGGGAATTTTGTCTCCGCGTCTGCAGCAGTACTTTCGATAATGACGATTCCTGAGGATTTTACCAGGCTCTCAGTCATGTATATCTGATAAGAAAGTCGAAGCTCAAAATGAAAATCTTATGGAAATCATAATTGCAAAGGTAACCACACACACACACACGCACGCACACACACACTTGAGCTAACAACGACAAGGGAACATTAGTTTATCTACTCAGACATGACTGAGTTGAGAATAAATTCACGTTCCACTGTAGGCAACATGATCCATCTGAAGTACTAAATTACAAATATCTTAGTTTACAAAGCAAATGTTAAATACGATTTATTTTTGATGTTGCGAAACGTTATTTTCGTTTAGCTGTTTTTGTCACAACTGTTGCAATCCCCATAAACACGCACTCACAATACATACATACACACACACACACACACACACACACACACACACACACACACACACACACATATATATATATATATCTATTATATATATTTTATATATATATTATATCTATATATATATATATATATATATGCATATGCATACAACCTTATACATTTACATTTCAGCCAGAGTATTTTACATTCGTACCTTTCGGTTCCAAAACAACGATGGATTTCGCTCATAGTTTGTTCGTGACATAGTCCTGGGGAGAAGCTCTTGAAAAACAAAGCTTTCTTTTAGTACAATATGCATGTTTTGTCACAGGAAAATTTGTCAAAAAGCAAACAAAGCTTTCGTTTAGTACAGTATGCATGCTTTGTCACAGGAAAATCTGTCACAAAGCATCAAATGCAGTAATGTGTATTTGTGAGGAGAAATCATATAATGCATAAATGTGTATTTTATAAAAAGGAGATTTAGCGGTTCCCTATTTCGAATAAAGGTTAGAAAGATTAAGAAATTCCATTTGATAAAGGATACAGGGTTCCAGTCTGACAGAAATCCGGAAATCACACGGCTGGGACACTTGGGGTGACTTTTTAGCAGAAAACCCTCCCTGCGGCTATTATGTAGCAAAACATTTTGCGTCCCTGTCAAATGCTACAGAAGTAAGTTTGATGACATTTACCTTCCCCCCCCCCCGCCCCCCAACCCCCTGGTTTGGTTAGGACCCCTTTTTTTATTTCCTCTGCTTTTGGAATATCAAAGTTTAGTCCCTGGCATTGAGTTTTCTGTTAAAGAATGGCGGCCATGTAAGAGGGTCTCGAATTTAGGCGCGTGAAGGACCGTTCTCAAGCTCAGACCCAGATCACTTCACATTGCCTGTTCATATATAAAAGACCTTTGCTAAGAAACGGCAATTCTAAATGGGGAGTAAATTGTTGTCTGTACTCTGCCGTTGCAGATTACGAAAAGTGGAGGAATACACGACCTGTTTTGTTACACAGACACATTATTATTCAGAATTTGCAATTAGAGAGAAGCCTAAAGGTCATTATTCCTGAAGCCTGAAGCTAGTGTTGCAGATTGCTGAAGTCTGAAGCTAGTGTTGCAGATTGCTGAAGTCTGAAGCTAGTGTTGCAGATTGCTGAAGTCTGAAGCTAGTGTTGCAGATTGCAGATTCCTGAAGTCTGAAGCTAGTGTTGCAGATTCCTGAAGTCTGAAGATAGTGTTGTAGACGCCTTTTTTTTTTTTTTTTTTTTTTTTTTCTTTTTTTTTTTTTTTTTTTTTTTAACGGTACGGGTTTAAACTCTCCTTTCACCTGTTTTTTTGGAACCGCCATGAGGAGGGCGGGGAGGTTCTATGTAGGTTTCATCCTTCCATTCTTGGCACGCGTGCTCTGGACGAGGCTGCCAGTTCCATGCCCTCATGGAGACTAACAAAAACATTTTTATGCCAAAGGCATGCCATTCATTACTGCAATGTTTGCTCAACTGAGTCATTCCAATCCGTGTTATACCATTTAGAAAAAATATACAATCATACGATGTGTGTAAATGCAGTCGTGCAAGTTCGACTCACACCATTTATCCCGTTTCTGCTGCAGCAGCTAAAGCATGAAGTAACAGAAATTTATTTTAATGTATAATTATTATTATTATTATTATTTTTACCAAAGGAGTCACCCACTTTCAATTATGAATATAAAGGATGCGTATGGTATCTCTGAAACTACCAATTTCGATGATAACCAAAGGATGAATGTGGCCTCAACCGCTAAGTTACCTCCGAAATCCCATTGTTAACAACAGAAAAGGATGAATAAAATAACGCCAATTTTTCTCTGATACCTGCCCTTTTTTATTTAAAAAAAAAAAAGACGAATGTGACATCGACTAAGTTTCCATTTAATTTTTAACTATAAAAAGGATGAAGGCGACATCAGCTGGGTTTTTATCTGGCAAAACCCACTTTTAATCACAAAACAAATGAATGTGACATCAACCGCTTTTGTATAAGTGAAATTACCCATTTTCAACGATAAAGAAGATGAAAGTTACATCGACCAGTTGCGTTATCTCTGAAACCAGCCAATTATAATGATAAAAAAGGATGAATGTGACATCCACCGGCCCCCCCCCCTTTTTTATCTCTAAAACAACCTCCTTTTAACGAAAAAAAACACGGACATGGCATCGGCTCCTTTTTTTTTTCATCTCTGAACATGAATGTTTTAATGGCAAAAAGAAATGGACGTGACATCGAAAGATTTTTTTTTTATCTCTAAACAAACATTTATAAAGATATACGATGAATGTGACATCGGCAGACTTTTTTCTATCCAAAACCCAAACTTTTTTATAACTGGTAAACAGATGAATGTGACATCGTCGGTTTTTTTAATTTTATATCTGAATCCAAACATTCTTAATGATATGCAGATGAATGTTCTATTTCGAAACAGAACATCTGCAATGACAAACAGATGAATGAGGCATCAACAGCTTTAAAAAAAAATGTGACACCGGCGGACTTTCTCTCCTAGAACCCAAATAGTTTTAGTGATAAACATGTTTCAGGAATTTTTTTTCTTTTTAACTCTGAATCCACCTACTTATATCAGAACAGATTCATGAAAAGAAAAAAAAATTCCCTCGATCAATACCGAACGGAAATCTCACACACGAGAGATGAAGTAAGTAATAAACTTGACGTACGCTTTGTTTCAGTGCAAAAAATAAAATTTAAATAAATAAATAAATTAAAATTACTGAAATACACAAAGTAGGAATGTTGTGTTCCGCGAATTCCTTTACAGCTGACATATATTTGAAACGCCGTACTTTATTGATCAAGGACCTGTCAGCAGATCACGTTCCCACTTTGACGGCTTAGCCGCCACCTGATCCCATGAGAACGGAAAAAAAACAAAAAAAAAAACAAAGGACTAATTTTTGGAATCTTTTTTAATCGCAGGTTAAATGAATTGCAAAAGATTCCACAATAATGGCGCTAAAATGAGCACTCTGTGGAAATCAGGGGTGTTAGATTGTAATGAATTAATAATAATAATAATAATAAAATAATAATAATAATAATAATATCAGAAGAACCGAAAAATGATCTTAGTAATAAGACATAACTCGTGCAACCAAAACAAAATCATAACAGCTAGAGAACCAAACAAAAACTTATTAATGCTCATAAAATACATCGAACCAATCTATAACACTCGAACCTCAGGAATGAAGAGATTTCCACGTTAAAATGAAACACGAAGTGCAAGAAAGGAAAGGAGAGGCATTCGCGCAAAAGTAAGGAAGCTTGTTGAGGGGATCTATGGTCAACTAAAGTGAGTATTTTGTAAACAGTTGGGGTGCATAAATAAAAAGGCATTTCGAAAATAGATGACAAGATGATACAACTGCCGTAAGTGACACTGGGTTTATAGAAATGTATTAGAAGAGTAGGGTCAATAAAATGATTTATATATGGAATAAACTAAATGTATTGAGAGAACCTTGAGTTATAATAAGTAATACCTTAGGATGGCTTATGTTAACGGAAGCTTGTCTATTTAATGAACTTGATTCAAAATCAATTCATTGTATTAAAAACACTAAACCTACATGAGATTTGATACAAAGCAAACTTTAAATAACTCTCTCCAAAGAGCAGAATTTAAAATGGAAAACTGTTACATTTTCTCAAGCTAAAGAGAAACAACCTTATCCAGACAATTAAAGATGAAGTAGATATATTAGGGGAACTTGGGTTAAATTGGTCTACTTCTGTTAAGTGAACTTACTTGAGGGAAGCGAGTTTTTCAAAAGAAAGCTGACATGGAGGACAGAATATGAAGAGGACTTGTGGTTAACGTGAGACGAGAGAAATAAGAATCCGCATTCTAGAGCTAACAAATGGAACGAATGCATCATTCTTAAACCTGCATCTGGAGGATGCAAACTGTCCTTGCCAAAATGATCTCCAACTGCTGACTGCAATTCCACCTACTACTGTAAGAGCGTTAAAGGAAAAATGTGGAAAGTCCCACTGAGGGGTTGAGTCTAGGTCGGCTTAGGAGGAAGGGGGTAGGGGGCATGATGGTTAGGGGGTAGGTAGGCTGGACCGGGGGAATAAGGGGGAAAAGAGGTACGGGGTAGGGGAAAGAGGTGGTGTGCTCTTGGGGACAACAAAATGGGGAATCTATGTGTCACAACGGGAATTTATATGGCAGGGTACGAATCCGCTCCTCTAAATGAATAATGATTGCCACCGGTTGCTTTTCCAGTAGGTGTGGGTTTTTCCTTTTATTTCTATTATAAGGGATGGGGATGACGGAGGGGCCACGCCGCCCTATAGTACTCCTAAACCCTAAACAGATAGAAATACCTGGGCGAAAGATGATAGAGAAGACGTTATTTTTCCTTATTTCCCCCCTTTTGAGGCGGGGGTGGTGGCATGTGTGTGTGGGGGGGGGGGGGGGGGGGGGACTGAGTTCACCACAGTATTCCTGACCTAGACCTGAAAGGAAATAACTCACAGGAGATGAAACAAAAGAGGAAAAAAAACCACAAGAGACGGACGAACAGGCTCCTTTCTCCAATAAAAATAATTATGGTAACACTATACATATTCAGATTTTGGGATAAGGAAAAACGTTTCACCGGGTTAACAGCGTCAAGGCAAAAAGGAGAAGGAGGAGAAAACTTATGAGAAAAACAAAGAATTAAGTAATGAGAGAGAGAGAGAGAGAGAGAGAGAGAGAGAGAGAGAGAGAGAGAGAGGGTGGGCCGTTAAGATTTTAAGGGAGAAAATACATTTAAGAGGGCCGGAAACGTTGGAGGAGTAGAGGAGATGAGGGGGAGGGGGAGGGGGAGGGGGAGGGGGAGGGAGGAGGGAGATGAACCAGGGAGATGAACTGAAGTTCGATAGGAGGGTTAGGGTAGGGTGTGGTAGACAGGGAGAGAGAGAGGTGGAGAGAACTGGGCCAGGTGTAGAGGACAGTCTCTGGTTATCGATCATGGAGGAGAGAGAGAGAGAGAGAGAGAGAGAGAGAGAGAGAGGAGGAGGTGGAGGGGGAGGAGTGAAGCCCAAAACAAGACCAGGGTGGGGAATTGGACAGGGGGTAGGTGGCCTGGTGGAGAGAGAGGTTAGAGGTAGATATCATAAGGATAGGGAGACAGATACAGCATGGATAGGTTAGGGATGAGTGAAACAGGGGGGTCTTCTATGAGAGAGAGAGAGAGAGAGAGAGAGAGAGAGAGAGAGTCAAAACATGAATGAGGAAATTGCTAACGGTATATGAAACGTCAACAAGAAATGATCTAAGAAGAAAAAGGTAAACAAAACATGACCATGCAAATCGAAAAAAAAAATAATGTGAGCAAATAAGAATAAGTAAAAAGAAAAAGAAAGATAACAAACAAATCTGGAAGAAGGAAAAATGAGAAAACAGGAAGAGATACAAAGCCCCCCAAAAAGAGGCCAGAACATGGAGGAGATCCACTTCCTATCAAGAAGGAAGACCAAGATAAAGGACGGTGTGTGTGTGTGTGTGTGTATGCGTGTGTGTGTGTGTGAGAGAGAGAGAGAGGAAGAGGGGTGGGGGAAGAGGGGGTAGGGGAGGAGGTGAAGTGGCGGTGATGGAGATGAGGATGAAGTGGTGGGGATGGAGAGAGGGAGGAGGAGGCAAGGAGGGTCGGAGGAGGCCATCAAAGGACCCTCCTCACCCGAAAAATGGGGGGAACACTTCTTGTTCCTGAAAGCCTCATTATATTCGTGTACTGGTGCTCCTTGCGTTGCAAGTGGCGGGTCACCCAATTGATAACCATCTGCGCGGATTTGCTACAATCCCTAAAACGTCGGCGGTCTTCGGGACACTGGTCTTGAATAAGGGAATTTACTCTCTCTCTCTCTCTCTCTCTCTCTCTCTCTCTCTCTCTCTCTCTCTCTCTCTCTCTGGTAGTAAACAGGGTACCTGTGTAGTGATGAATATATAATCATCGTAGGCTCCTTGCAGCTTTGCCCTCTCTCTCTCTCTCTCTCTCTCTCTCTCTCTCTCTCTCTCTCTCTCTCTCTCGTAAGACATTTCAACGAGTTATCTATCTAGATGTTCCTCTATTCATTTCTTACTCTATATCTATAAATACGTGTGTGTACGTATGTATGCATATACAAGTCTGTATTTACATAATCATTGTAGGCTTGCTGAATTCCCCAATCACTACCCATCGTCTCTCTCTCTCTCTCTCTCTCTCTCTCTCTCTCTCTCGTGTCAATAATAATAACTACCTTATGCGATCCACTTACAGTCGGGCACTCGTAGTAATCAGTGCTAATTTGAACTTGGGAAGACAAAATGAGGAGAGAAGAAGAACATGAAAAGAAAGAGGATAACAAGAGAAATGCGGGAGGAGGAGGAGGAATAAAGAGAAAACAAGCACACAAATATAGAGAAGAATAAGAAGAAACCAGAGAGAATACACGAAAATAAATGCTAAAAGTGGTAAAACAGTGACGTTACAGGAAAGGTGAATACAGAGATAAAAGGAGAATCAGAAGACCACAAGAGAGACAAAAGAGATCGCCTGAATGAGAAAGAACCGAAGGGAAAACAGGCAATAAGAGCCACGGGAAAGGTAAGAAGACCTAATAGGGGAAAGAATTAGAGGGTAACCATCTATGGGTATGGGAGAGGGGAGAGAGGAGAGAGAGAGAGAGAGAGAGAGAGAGAGAGAGAGAGAGAGCAGAAGATTCAGGTAGAGGGGGGGATACGAGAGGGGAGAATAACCCTCATGAAGAGAAGCGAAGGGAACACTAAAGAGGGGAGGGAAAAAAGACACAAGCAAAAGGGGCCAAAGAGGCTATTATGATCGGAGATCACTTTCGAAGGATTACCATTTCGGGTACTACAGCCGTAGCAGCCGCCGCCGCCGCCGAGCATTCGCTGTCACTGCTACCCCCCCCCCCCCCCCCCCCTAACCCCCCCCCCCCCCCCCCCCCCCCCCCCCCCCTCACGGCACCTCCCAGGCAGAGAGAAGGAACTTACTACCGATACTGCATTACATCTTATACCTGTGGAGTGGCAAAATGTTTATACCCCCTCACCGCAAGAGACAGTTGACCAATGATCAGAGAGAGAGAGAGAGAGAGAGAGAGAGAGAGAGCTACGAATACTGTCTATCTAATATCATAAGGGCACCTTGTTTAATCACTATCCTACAGAGAGGGAGAGAGAGAAAAGTAGATTTTCCACTGATCAGGAGAGAGAGAGAGAGAGAGAGAGAGAGAGAGAGAGAGACGAGAATATTGTATTACAATTTACAAGGGCACCTTGCTTAAACACTATACCGACAGAGATAGAGAGTGGACGAGAGAGAGAGAGAGAGAGAGAGAGAGAGAGAGAATATTGTATTACTAATTTAACAAGGGCACCTTGCTTAAACACTATACCGACAGGGACAGATAGAAAGAGGATTCCCGCTGATAAGGAGAGAGAGAGAGAGAGAGAGAGAGAGAAGGGGGGGGGGGGTTTAGGGAGAGTTTGTGGGAAAGCAGGTATGTCATAAATATTGGACACGTGTTCCGGCTCTAATTTAACGAGCAAATGAACAAACTCAGTCGACGACGCGGATTGCGATTGTTAAAAATACAATGGGAGTTAAAGCGTTTCACATCTGACTGGCGATTACGGTCCATGCATCCTTTTTATTTTTCTTTCTTTTTTTTCATGAACATCAACAACACGCATCCATTGTTTTGCAAATAGCTCCTGAATAAGAAGAGAAATGATGCCTTTAGTCAGTGAATTTTTTTTATTGCCCAGAACATAGACGATTAAGTTTACAGCCCTGTTTTGTTCATAAATAAATTAATCGTGTGCTACGTTTGTTTCTCGTATTTATAAGTTTCTTTTGATGGATATGCACAAGTGCGCTAGTATGACAAATGTTCGTGTATATGCATGAACATCTTTTCCCATGTACACATATTCATTCTAATACAGTCCATGCGAAGTACACATATGTACACTACTATACTGGGATTAATTCTTAATTTCGCTTTTATATATGACCATTACTGCAACCTGGTATAAAATATTAATATGTATATTAACTGAACTTTTCTGTGTTCTACACACATGTGTATATCAGAAACCTATGTTTCTATGTATGAATATTTTTCTGTATACAAATATACCAGTATTAATGTATATTCGTAAAATCTATTCTCATGCACACAGTGCTCCATATCACTACGGTATGTGTATCGAATGTATATAGCAGTAGTCTACATCACTGATAACAATGAAAAACAACTCAAGTAAGAAGATTCCTTCCTTTTAAATAATATAGGCCCATAAATTTCAATATTTCCAAACCTGCGACAGTAGGCCTACTTTCTAAATAAATGTCAATATTTCCACACCTGCGACAGTAGGCCTACTTTCTAAATAAATATCAATACTTCCAAACCTGCGACAGTAGGCCTACTTTCTAAATAAATATCAATACTTCCAAACCTGCGACAGTAGGTTTACTTTCTAAATAAATGTCAATATTTCCAAACCTGCAACAGTAGGCCTACTTTCTAAATAAATATCAATACTTCCAAACCTGCGACGGTAGGCCTACTTTCTAAATAAATGTCAATATTTCCAAACCTGGAACAGTAGGCCTACTTTCTAAATAAATGCCAATACTTCCAAACCTACGATGGTAGGCTTATTTTCTAAGTAAATGTCAATACTTCCAAACCTGCGACAGTAGGCCTACCTTCTAAATATCTCGTCGAGACAGGGAGACAAGAACATCCTAGAAGCAAATGCGGAGCTTTTTCGATTTCCCGATCTTCTTCCCTTCTAAAAAAAGTGGACGGCGGACCCGCTCCCCTTCTACCGTACGGCTTAAATTAATTCGCTTCAATGAAGGAAGATGAAGCGAAAGTTAAGAACTCTGATTGAATTTCCAGAGTTTGGCGCTTCGCAGAAAGGAGTCCGGAATCGGCTGGAAGAAGGAAAAATGCCTAACTGCGTTACGGTGTTGAAAGTGACCAGGGTCGAAAGAT
>NC_061090.1:9816248-9893748 GCF_015104395.2 Macrobrachium nipponense | reverse complement strand
TTCACATAAGCGCGAATTTTGCTCATTTGATGCCAAAGCTTCCATCGCTACCACGAAGAATAAAATGAACCGATCAATAAACGAATGAGAACCGTACTGAGAACTAGAACTACGGTGCCATGAATCCGCCGGATGCATTCTAGTAAGAACGGTATCCCATTTTCGATCAATATTCGAATCCTCAATTAACCCCATTCCTCCGCTTGCTGTGACGTCATCGCAGGTGCGAGCAAAGCATTCTTGACAGTCTTGAGAATCCGTCGGATGGATTTGTTTTGCTAGTCATTAGAGAACTCGCACCCACGTCACGGCGGTCCTGAAACCCAGACAAAGGAAGAGGATATGAGATGAGTAGCCTTGTTGCTGTGCGAAATGCCAACCGCTACGGAAAGATGCTAGAAACCTTAGTTTTTTATTTCTTTATTTTTTTAAATATAGATTTTTGGCATTATGCCAAGCACTGGGCAACTAAGGCCATTCAGCGCTGAAACGCAAATTGACAATATAAGGTTTAAAAGGTGTTACAGGAGGAAAACCTCGTAGTTGCGCTAATGAACCAATTGTTAGGAGAGGGTGGACAGTAAGATGGAAGAGAGTACGAACGGAAGTACAGTAAAAGGAATGAAAGTAGTTGCAGCTAGGGGCCGAAGGGACACTGCAAAGAACCCTAAGTAATGCCTACATTGCAACGAATGAGGTGCACTGATGGTACTATCCCCCTACGGGGGAGAGCCCTTAGTGATCCGATGCACGGTGGCATCTTACTAAGAGGTCAAAATAAAGCGCATAAATCTACGTTAGTGTCATAATCCGCGTTACAGCATCACAAATCAATCGTCATGTCGTTGCCTCTGCATGTCTTTAAAAACGAGAAATGAAAGATAGATTCTATTAAGTATATCTTAGTTTTACCAGACTACTGAGCTGATTAACAGCTCTCCTCTAGGGCTGGCCCGAAAAATTAGATATTTTTACGTGGCTAGGAACCAATTGGTCACCTCGCAACGGGACCTACAGCTCATCGTGGATTCCGAACCACATTACATCGAGAAATGAATTTCTATCACCAGACATAAATTCCTGTGATTCCGCGTTGGCCAAGCCGGGAATCGAACTTCGGACCACCGGATTGGTAGCAAAGAGCGAAAACCGACAAATTTTATATTATTGCTTTAGCAGCTATCAATGTCTTCAATGGAAGTCGTTACCTTTCCTAGAACTAAAACTGGGTCGTTCAGTCAACAAATTTTGAATCTACAAAACAATGCAAGTAATAGAGCTCCTATTCCTCAGGGCAGCAGCTATTCGTGGCTCCTTATTCTCGTTCTGCAGAATTTCTCCTTTAAAAGACTCGAAAAAACTCAATGAGCCAAGGGAGCAAAATAGGATATGAATGACTGCGAAGAGCTTTTAACGTGTCATGTCAAATATGAAGTTAAACGAGGCAACTAAAACGTCACAGCTTTCGTGATGCATAATAACACCGAGCAAATAAAATTAAAAAATCTTTTACAGAGAGAGTTATTCATCGCAATTTTAAAACGTTGATAAAATCAATGCTCGCATTAGCACAACTCTGTCCAAAAGGAAAAATGACGACACCATTATGTCGCAGTCAATGAATACTGAACTGTATCATCACTAACATATCATGAATATTTTATTCAAAGCGGATACATCTAGATTCGAGCATATCATTGCAGCATAGAAAAATAACGAAAGAAGATCAATTTATAAACAGATAAAATAATAAGGGTCATTATTCTATTATTATAATTTAGTTTTCTTTTCTGTGGGTTTATCGAAGGCGTGAGCGATCGCGCTCACGCACACAGACAACCATATACATACTTATATATGATGATTAACATATTAATATATAATATAATTAAATAAATATATAATATTAATTATGGTATTTGAGAGAGAGAGAGAGAGAGATGAGGGAGAGAGAGAGAGAGAGAGAGAGAGAGTAGGACTTGTAACTTGCGAGAGTCCCTGATTGCCATCAGATTCGGTGGCCATTAACTGCGTCATTAGCTACGTCAATAATTATGATATCGCGTACATCATTAACTACGCCAAAAATTACGGTATTAACCACGATATTAATACAACAATTACCGGCATTATTATGTCATTGAGCATGACATCATCTGCGCCATTAACTGCAGCATGGACCGTCAATAATAATTTTACGAATCACGATAAAAACTAAACAATTTATGACACAAAGCAAGCAATTATTCACGCCAATCACTTTTCACAATAATGATGTCATTATCTGTCACCTATATCGAAAACAAAAATATAAGTTTCGCGATGTATATCTATATGATATATATATATATATATATATATATATATATATATATTATATATATATATATATATATATATACATATATGTGTGTTACGAAAAATAAAAGAAGAAAAGACAAATAGAATAACTGCGAAACATAGCCAAATAAACATAATTAAGAAGTCATATATTACTTTTTTTTTTCTCGGAATCCTTAGCACAATGAAATGCCAGAGAGAGAGAGAGAGAGAGAGAGAGAGAGAGAGAGAGTTGATGATACAAATTTTGCGTGACCCAATATTTTACTCAGTGGTACATTGTTTTCTCTTTTTACACGCGTGAATTTTATTCGAGGTTTCATAATATAATTAATAATAATAATAATAATAATAATAATAATAATAATAATAATAATAATAATAATAATAATAATAATAAAATTATTTATATATATATTATTAATAATAATCATAATTATTATTATAAAGAAGTGTGTTGTCACACAGAATGAACCAAAAAGACTATTGAATTTCACACAATCTATGTAATAAACAGAGAAAACGGATAAAACATAATGCAATTATTGAAAAATTGCGAATCAACTAACAGATGAATACATCACGGAAACTAACGCAATGCAAATTTTGAATAACAATAGGAAAAATCAGTAGCGAAAACAAGGAGACTAATAAATGAAAATGAAAAAACAGAACCACAGAGAGCACTGAGTCAGTTTACCCCCTCAAGAATTTTGACTGATGCCAAAATGACATTTTAACTCCGCCGAAAAGGATTTTCTCTCATCAATCATTTCCCGACCTTTGACCTTGTCAGGTCAGATCGCTGTTGACTTCGTAGGCGACAAGTATTCTGTAGACCCTCTTGGAATATATCCCCAAAACTGGCGTTAAGAGACTATAACTCTGATCATTATATTAATTTAAAAATTAGTATTGTTATTATTACTCAGAAGATGAACCCTACCACAGAGGCCACTGACTTGAAACTGAGGCATCCAAAGAAAAAGGTGTTCATTTGGAAGAAGTAAGAGGAGCTAAAGGGAAATACAGAAAGAAGAGATCCCACTTATTAAAAAGGAAAAATAAATAAAGCAACAACTAGATAAAAATGTATTATAATGCAGGAGATTACTATTATGGTAGGGAAGAAGTTCCGATTGCTGCCTGATAACCCCCCTAAGAGAGGGACCACCTTCATGTCATATTTATTATAACTACTATATTTTTTGTTAAAGTTTTTCTTCATGAGATGTTCCTTATTGATTTCCAGATAGTATAATAAAAGAAATCGAATGTTTCTCATTGCTTTCAGATACCATAATAAGGATAATCGTTAAATAATTTAACAATTCAGATATCATAATCAAGAAAATTGTTGTAATCATTTAAAAATTAAAAAAAAAAAAAATTACTGCCTATCTGATAGGTTCCTTCTGCAGTCTGAAGCAATATAATATTAACCAAACTGTCAGGAGGTTGATGGCGATGGAGAATAATTATAGAGTGCGAAATGAAAGTAAAAGCACAGTGAAGTAGAAAGATAAGGGGCAGACCCATTCCGTGCTATTTTCTGACATTTCAATCTTCGTCTTTGAACAGAAGGAATACAGGAGACCAAGACGACCAACTGAATGAATGAAGTTATTGTTAAGATCTCTCTCTCTCTCTCTCTCTCTCTCTCTCTCGAATTCCCCCGTGAACGTTATAAGTTGTAATGACCTATCATATTATGTTTCACCTGCGTTATTCTATCAATTCGTTTATTTCATGAAATAAGCAACGCGGGACGATTGAGTGCCTGTAGAAATGCATGAATGATCATCAATGTGATTGCACAGCAAGCTTCATCATGTATTCGACCGTATGAGGGTACCTAACCTAAGGCACAGAAAATCAAGACGACCCATTTCATTTGCTTACGAAATCTGATTCAAACTTTACCCAAAGTGGGTTTTACAAAAGGATTATAGCATGCAAATAATATGAAATTCTTTTATTCCTCTATCGTGGCTTGGTGGAATTCTCTCAGTCAAACGATTCGGAAAGAAGTGAATGAAGGTTTGGCTTTCATTATTATTATTAATAATTTTGTTTTTGTAAATATCGATAATCATATTATATTACCTTTACTACTAATGCTGCTGATGTAGACATAATCTAATACACTTATTATTATTATTATTATTATTTATTATTTATTATTATTAATTATTATTATTTAGTTATTATTGAATTATTTTACATAAATAATCTTCATGCGCATCAGCAGCATTTGTTAGAATGGAAAAATAACAAAAAACACGATGCTGTTCGTTTGTCAGTCTCTTATTCACAAAATCGTGAAAACTGGAATTATCATAGCTCAAAAAACTAAAAATACTAAAAAGCAATCAACATTAAATTAATAAATACCTACAGAACAATAATATGCACTTTGAAAAGTATAATCATCTATTTCTATAAATCCCATAAAACACTCTAAACAAATTAACACACACACACACACACACAAACAGAAGAAGAGAAACACATTTAGAATTCCATCGTGAAATCAAAACACGGCCTCTGACGAATTAAGCCACTCTTTTACAAACTAGCATGAATATCGCAATTTACCGGCGTGTATCCCAATTTCCTGATTTTGACAAAAACTTATACACAGCCACAGACACACACGCACGTATGAATAAGTTGAGGTGAAACACATTAATGTTTCCATCATGAAAAACACAATGGATACAATGAACTCGATCTCGGACGATTTAAGCGACTCTTTCTGGAGCCAACACGAAAATCGCGATAAACTGGCATGTCAAGATTGAATGACTCTCGACTCATGAATATGAGAAAATGCCGTTGCGGGTCGGAACGGAAAGGAACGGAACGGGATTCACTGAATCCTTCCTTGCCCGCAACAGCCTTTGGAGGTTTGGCTGAAATTCTGCACTGTCAGGATTCTCCTCTGTTCGAGGCACTCGGATTTTGTTGGGAGGGGTACAAAATGGCAACCGATGGCTCCCTAGCCTCAAGGCGAGAATAATCTTTGGTCCTTTTGAGACCCTTTGGTGCGAATTCCATTTCCCAGACACTCTACTACTCCCTTGCAAGGTAGGTGGTCTCAGCGTTCTGACCTGCTCGAACCAAATATTTTGCACCCCATCAATTGTATTTAAGGCAACTGGAATGCAATTCATTTCCCATACCCTATTACCTAGGAGGAAGAAATGGCGTAATCTATATTCTTGGATATTTTTTATATGAAACACCTTTTAAACTTTATGTACTTCTTTTTATTTTCTATTTAATTCTATTACGGCGTCATTAACTACAAGATATGACGCCAGTTTTGATAGCCACAAATCAATCAATCATGGTGTAATCTATGTTAATCTTTACCCAGGACTGACGTAAATGCAATTTTCCAAAACGATGGGTTTCCGATGCAATGCATGAAGTCTGATACAGATATTCACGGTTGATCTTGATATTTTGGACCTGAACATTTTGTACAAACCAAACAGAATAATGCCAAGAACATGGTGTGGAAAATAAAAAGCCCAGCACCACATGGTTGGACACTAGTAAGTCTTAGATATGAATTTCCATTTATGTGTCCTACAGCACTAGCGACTGTTCCCGAATTGCTTACTCTGTACCCAGAGGGTCAGATGTCAACCGCAGGGCTGAATTTCATTTTCGATTGCTCTCGAGGGCCACAGAACCTATCGCGGTGGGAACGGTGCAGGGGCCTTCGACTCTTTCCACAAATTCCAAGGAAAAGGAACTCCATCTCCTATGTATCTCTTGGTGCAAAGGAATGCGATCCCCTAACGGTACCGCGATGAATAAATCTTAATGCACAACACAGGACATCTCACGAGTTCGCCTCGCTAGGAAGATCTCTGGAAGCACGGAATACAAGTCGACAACTATCGGGTCACTTGTATAGATGCTCAGGACAAGAACGCCCGACCTTGGCTCTCCTGTCGAACAACTTCTGAGTCGCGGGGAAGAGAAAATGTTTCTTACAGGAGATGAAGTTAACGAAGACAAATCACTCAAGAACACTGGGAATATAAAGGATGTGTTCGCCTCTTAAACGAGTGGTCGTGTCCACAGACAGAGACGAAGTAGACGAAGAGGGAGGAAAAGAAAATATTTATTGACCACACTCTCTGCTCTCCAAGAAATGGACAGAAGCGTTCCAGGAGAATGGAGGAGAGGTAAACGAAGCCACTTAATAATGCCCATTATGCTTAGGCTAGTATCTCTTGAAAGAATGAATTCGTCAACGCTCAGCAAAGCATATGGAAATACGTGAGCTACCTGAGTTACAGGCTATGAAATCTTTTAATTCCTGGATGAACACGTCCAAGATAAATAGGGACGATGAGAGCTTGTATGTTGGGAGTCTTCCTTAATTGAACCTACAACAAAAATAAGCATCTGAACTTGTTCCAAGAACAGTTTATAATCGCCTATTTTTTCAACGCATTCAGTGCCTTCATCAGATGATCTAATTGATTTTTTTTAATTTCTTCTATCAATACTTCATAGCTCGATCCGCTAAGGTTCCTATATCGTTAAATATCTCAAAGTAAACATCCTGTGAACTTTGAATCGATAATTAAGTAATACTGTAAAAATATAATCTAGGGGGAACTTGTCCATCATATAAAAATGCTATTCATTTCACAATCGCGAGAAAGAGACTAGAAAAATGCAAAGTATTCTCATCAATGAACGAGATATCAAATCAATGAAAACTTTTCTTTGAAGGAAAATGAATATAAGGTGAGTTAGTATTAGGATCTGAAAACTTAGGAATATATTTAAGCTTGCAAAGATAAAAAAAAGCACATAAACTTGGTTAATACATCAATTCAAGTATTCTTTACTCACGAGAGAGAATATTCACAATATGATGGATAAGGCAGACATGTCGATATTATCTGAAAAGGAAGTCGTTGTCCTTCTGTGACAGTTAAGAAGAAATCAATAGATCAATATCATTTAGCCATACACATATGAATACCAGGCAGACCATTTCCGTTTGCGTGATATGGGAATATAAAGAAGTTTGATTACAAATGCAAGCACAAAAGCTTACTTCTATCTCTCTCTCTAATATATATATATATATATATATATATATATATATACATATATATATATATATATATATATATATACATATATATAATATATATATATATATATATTTACAAATGATGCGTAACATATACTCCTGAATACTGAAATTTCACTTTACCCCCAGGAGACCTACACCCGAAAGAATAATATGGACACACACACACACATATATATATATATACACACATAATATATGTTCGCTGGGGAGAATTTGTGTGTATGTGTATGTGTGTGTGTGCGCGCGCGTGTTAAGGCGCTATATAAAAAGTACATGAGGGTGCGAGATTTCATAAACCACAAAACGCTATTTACGGCCAACAAAATTTCCCCGCCGACAAACAAGCCAAGCTAAACATAACATCTCACGTATTCAAGGACTGACAGCCACAAAAAGGAGTCAATAATACAAAGAGAGAGAGAGAGAGAGAGAGAGAGAGAGAGAGACTCATGCGTGTATCATTATGAGGGGGGTTTCCCTTTTTTTTCTGCTCCACCAATATCGGTTCACAACTGGTCCGTGAGCGTTCCTCTTTAAAATGTCAATCATATTTAAATTTCATTGCCTCAGTAGATGGTTTCCATTTTTGCCGGACGGGACAATCTTGTCGTCATCGTGGTCTTTTCGCCATTTTTTTTTTTAAACGACACCCAGTGTCATGGATGTGTGGTATTTCAAGGGTGCCCAGAGAGAGAGAGAGAGAGAGAGAGAGAGAGAGAGAGAGAGAGAGAGAGAGAGGTTAGTGTTTACGCTGGCTGAAGTGAATTTATAGGCATAAATGTAACAAGTATAACACACACCCATATATATAATATATATATATATATATATATATATATATATATATATACATATATATATATTCTTTTTATTCGAGCTACAAATGTCCTTTATATCTAATTCGCTCTACCTCGGAATTAATATATTTTCGTATATGTAAACCGAAGGGAATTTTTTAGTTGATAATAATTTCGTCCTCTCGTGGGTTCGAACCACCGTCAAGCGGACAGAGAAAAATCAGGATGCCAGTGTACCTATCGATTCGGCTAACAAGTGATGTGATAATTATTCATATACATACATATATATATATAATACATATATTATATATTATAATATATATATATATTATATATATATATATATATATAGGAAGAGAAATGGTTTTAGAAGAAAGGTCTATCTGTTCTCCAGGAATAAAACAAGCAAGACAAGAGTAACGAATATCAACTAAATAAATCTATGTATTATACAGAACAAATCCTATTTCCCTCGTCTACTAACAACCACGTGTCAGCTCGTGTAATGACTGAATGAAACAGCAAAACAAACAAGTGAGGAGCAATCAGCGGTCAGGATCCGAACAGCTCCGGGAGAAGCACAGGAGTTGCTTATGACGACCAGATCTCCAATACATCAAACATCGAATTGGATATCCCTAACGATCGCTTTATCTTCTTCCCCTCTAAACAACAAAGAGAGAGAGAGAGAGAGAGAGAGAGAGAGAGAGCGTATGGAGATATGCATTTAGCCCCTATTCTATTTGCGTTATTTTCAAGTGCCCCTGAGGGAGGCCAGTTTTTTTTTTTTTTTTTTTTTTTTTACTTTCTTTTTTTTTTTCAAAAAGTAGGCTCCCGGACCATTAGCCACTGGGGGCTGGAAGGGGAAGGAGGAGGGGGTTGACAGCCAATCACCTGTGGTACGGCAGAGGGAGAGAGATAGAGAAGGAGGTAGTAGGGATGGAAGTGATGAGGAAAACGACGGCGAGAGAGAGAGAGAGAGAGAGAGAGAGAGAGAGAGAGAGAGAGAGAGAAACTCCAATGGGATGCGAGAGCGGTGAGCAGCTGAATGATTGGGTTGGCCATGGACAGACGGAGATCAACAGGTGATTGCGTAACAGAAGAGTCGTGTGGTGGTCACGAGAACACGATGCCGAGTCCTTTTCAGGGAGAAGGCCATTGTCCTCGCCAACATGAGGTTATCTATGGATCTTCTTTACAGTCAGGAACTATTCTTTAAAAAAAAAAAAAAAAAAAAAAAAAAAAAAAAAAAAAAAAAGTTCGCTTTGACCAATCATCTTTCTTTTCTTTCAATCAAATAAAAGGCGGTGATCAATACAAACAATTCTTCTCAAAAATTAATAAAACTAGTTACTTTGTCCCAAGTCATGCGCTTTCTTAATTAGAACAGTGCATGAAAAAATAAGGTTAATAATGTTAATCTTGTCTTTTATTTTTTTATTTTTCTTTTTAATAAGTGGGATCTCTTCTTTCTGTATTTCCATTTACCTCCTCTTTCTTCTCCCTAACGAACACCGTGTTCTTTGGAACCTTGAATTTCAAGACAATGGCCCATTTGGGCTGTTCATATGAATAGGTTTCATCTTCTGAATAATAATAATAATAATAATAATAATAATAATAATAATAATAATAATAATAATATAATAATAATAATAATAATAATAAACAATTTACCACAGGCAAATTATGAGCTATGACGAAGAAGGTGATGTTATGACTTATAGGTGGACTATCCTTTGAAGATAATGCAATTATTCATTTAGCATTCTGGTAACACAGTGTCTTGATAGAACAGAGGGTAAAGGGAGTATGAAAGCATTTGTGTACACATTCACGTAGCCATGGAAACAACCACTTAAGCAAACAAAAAGAAAAATGTTTATATATATATATATATATTATATTATATATATTATATTATATATATATATATATATACACACACACACACATATACGTAGATCATTAATCTCTCTACGTACTAAGACAATTCACATGTGTAACGAAGGAATTAAGTATAAATAATGAATGTCTCTCAATTTACTTTGACCTTTTCTGAAAAGCCTGGAAAAAATTTATTTTACCTTTATTTTCATTGAAATTTATCTTTATAAGTAAACAAAGCAAAAATAACCGTCATTTCACTGCGGGCTGTGTTGCTTGACAATAGCAGAAACGGCACTGATTATAAAGGAAAATACAACAGGTGACTGAAACCATATGGAGACTTTATAACCACGACAGCGGTCAGACCAGTCATAATACTGCAGGTTTACTTCATGTAGGGAAATAGGACAGCGCACTTTCCACAGAGATGAAGGCTAGAAGTTTTATCTCTCTCTCTCTCTCTCTCTCTCTCTCTCTCTCTCTCTCTCTCTCTCTCTACTGCTACTCTTCTAGTCATCACTCTTGGGAGAGTATTTCCTTAAGCATCAGTACCTCTCGAAAACAATATGGATAAGGGCATTTTAAATTACAATTACAATGTGAGTACATAATTAAGTAGACACTTTACGTTTTCCGTTTTTTTTATATCAGTACAAGGAATGCGGCTGCAAACACCATACCCCGTTCAATAGGTGAAACCAGGGAGTACTTAGAATTTTGGATTGTGGTTTGTTTTGCTGTTTCTTCATTTTTTACTTGCTAATAATATACCAGAATGCTTTAACAAAAGAAGACTGTAGGTGTCCACTGATTATATATAACAATAACCCCACCCAATGGCATACGCACAAAATTATATGAGCGCGCGCGCACACAACACAGACAGACACACACACACATATATTTGTATATTTGTACATATACGTATATCTATATCTATCTATCTATTACCTACCTACCTATACATACATATATATATATATATACATATACTCTATATATTTCTACAATATATATTGTATAGTATTTTTTCACATATCCTAGGCCCAAGCTGATTTACAGAATAAAGAGAGAGAGAGAGAGAGAGAGAGAGAGAGAGAGAGAGAGAGAGAGAGAGAGAATGAAATCAAAGCACCTTCTTCAAAGAATGAGAAACTGCAACTACAATCAAATCACCTTGATCTCAATTTGGTCACATATGTTACAAGTTAGTTACCTGACGAGCATCCCCAATTCCTGGCTGGCGCTCTTCTTGTGTAGAATTTATATCTATACATTTATCTCTCTGTGTATTTGTTATTCAGGTGTTTCTTCCTACCCCCCTCTTCTGACAGGGATCCCATAAAGCAGCGCATTCTTATTATCCGAGCAAAAGCGTAGGTAAGTTTTCCACGGAAACGGACCTCAAGGCTTTTTCGTGGCTGTTTTTCGCATTTGGCTTCGCCTTGCCTCCAGCCTTCAGTCTGTCCCACCTGCTCTCTCTCTCTCTCTCTCTCTCTCTCTCTCTCTCTCTCTCTCTCTCTCTTCCACTTTGTCTGACTTGATCTTTCGTATGTATCTATGGCCCCCGACATCAGGCGTTAAGTATCCACTGAATTCCGTTCAATGAATTCTTCATATTGGGTAAAAGCGACATAGTGGTGTATAATGTACGTACGTGTATGGATATACCATTATACACTAACTACCGTGGAACGTTACTCAAGCCTTTCTGTAATTAGCTCAGGCTTTAATAATGAATTTAAGTTCACTGTAGTGCTCATGCAATTATGTAAATACCTGTAAATGACACTAAACAATTTCATTTATTTTATAATACGGTGGTTATTAATACTGAGCAAAAGTCCACATTTGTACCTATGCAATACTGAACAAAAGACCACGGTTGTAACCATAAAATTACGTCAATACATATATATACACCAAGCACTAATTATAGTGTACGCCCTGTCTTGCATCACTTTCATGATTGCGTCTATCATTTATGGCCGCAACTATGAACGGTTAAGGATACCCAAAAGTCAAAACATTTCATCACACATTGAATACATCAGTTCTCTAAAGTTTTCAATCTTTCTTCTCTTGAGACAATTTCTGCTATGTGCTGTCACCCCGCCCATCGGTCTTACTTTTCCCCTTTTGTCATCCTAGTTCCTTCAGTGCTACTCTTCTTTTTCACTTATCGTTTTATCTTTTTTTTCTTCTTTTTTAATTGTAACGTCCTTGTTTACCTTATGGGGTTGCTATTTTATCTGTCTGTGCAATTCGTGTTCTTTATTGTTATCGGTTTTCCGTTTTGCTCTCCATTCTGTCATTTTGAATAATCTTGATAATTATTTTTGATTGTCCTTGTTCCTTCTTATATTACTCGTCTCTCTTGCTGCGTTTCCTTGTTCCTTCTCGTGTTACTCTTTATCCTTCTTCATGTTGTTCGCCTTCCTTTTCGAGCGATTCTCGTTCCTTCTTGTACTTCCTTATTTTGTTGACATTCCTTGTTAATTTCGTTTCGTTTTGTTTAATGATTGTTCTATTGCAGCCTTATGTGTTCCCGTTTCTGCTCCGAGCAGTCTCCTATTTTGGCATCTTTCCATATAATCTTATAGTGCTCCTTGTTGCCTATATTCTGGTCCTTTTTGAATACTGTTATCTTTGCGGCATGCTTGTGTAAACCAAATGATCTCTACTCGATTTGTGCCATTTATTATTTATATGTAACCTATATTTAGAGCCTCATGTCTTGTTCACTTAAGTTTCCTTATATCCTGTTCCTGTTTTTGTTATCCGAAGACAAAAAGGAAGGCAGCAATGGTTTCTCATTGTTTTTCCTGTTTTTCTATCACTTCTTCCAGTAGCGATTCTACCAAAGTTACCTATGATTGGTTTCACCTCAAGTGAGGCGAGGTTTATACCTCATCGAGGTATACTTTCTGAAGGATTAAAGAATACTTGTGTCTGCCGTTTTCTTTTTCTTCTCTTACCACAGTAGCTGCGACCAACAATGGTCGATTAGTAAGTGAGCCAAGTAGACTACCATTGCGCCGCGACGAGAGAGAGAGAGAGAGAGAGAGAGAGAGAGAGAGAGAGAGAATTACAAATAATATGTGGGTAATAATTTCCACAGCACGACACAAGCCGGGACAACAGTTTCCCCTTCCGTAGTCAATCCGTACCGCAATAAACGCTCCTTCACAAGACTTGCTCACACTCAGCCAGTCTGCTGCCAGTCTGTCTGCCCCCCAACCCCTACCCCTCCCATTCCCAAACAACACACCCCCCCCCCCCCGCCTTACCTCTCTCCCTCACGAGATCGCTTCTAAGAAATAAAGGACAGGGAAACAATATCTCTTGTTCTTTCACTCATTCTCTATCAATGAAATAGAGAACCGAGAAAAACATTTTCAATTCACAACTGAAACAGAACAACATACGTAAGAGATAAACTCTCTCTCACTCTCTCTCTCTCTCTCTCTCTCTCTCACAGATCGGAAAGTTAAGAAATAATACATTTTTTTTCTACCTCTCTCTCCAACACAGAACTATAGAAACAAAAAGAAAAAAAAACATTTCTCTCTCTATACTTTCCAAAATACAGAAAAGAGAAAAAACACTCCCATCTTTCAGTTTTTCCTCTTTCTTTACTGTTACTCTTATAACAGAAAAGAGGATCAGCGTTCACCTCTCTCTCTCTCTCTCTCTTCTCTCTCTCTCTCTCTCTCTCTCTCTCTCTCTTAGCAATCAAGAGAAAAAAACACCCACTTATAATACCGAGTGTGAATAAATCTATTGTGAAAGGAATCGTTTAGGTCAATTAACTACATCACTGCCCGCAGTCAAAAGAAACTAATGGAGAATGCCTTCTCTGATTATCAAATCTCTCTCTCTCTCTCTCTCTCTCTCTCTCTCTCTCTCTCTCTCTCTCTCTCTCTCCATCAAGTTTGGTAAAATGATCTTTAATGCGAGAGGATTTTTCTGTTGGCTTCATAAATATGACATGATGAATGGAGAAAAAACTGGCATCATACACGACTTTCAAAATGAATGCTAAAGACAATATTAAATGAGGATCTCTCATAAATGCCATTACACGAAATATGACAGACAATAACAAATGGACATTTGAAATGAATGCTAATGACAATATCAAATGCAGGTCTTTAACAAAAAAATGAGGCTGTTGACTTATAACAAAATTTCTTCATAAAAGCAAGAGACTCATTTCCTGTGGACGAATTTGAATGCTGATAGCATCAGCGAATGAGCGTCTTTATCAGGCCGAGCGCTGAAAGGAGCAGAATCAGAAGGTCCATTCATGAACATAAACATGCTGCTTTGGGAGATCCATCCACAATTAAAGGTGTGCAGTCCCAGAGCCTGCTAACGTTCTCGACCATCCATACATCAAAGTTCTAGATGTGAGCAACACACGCACCGACGCACATATTCATATATATGTATATGCATATGTATATATATACATATATATGTGTGTGTACACACACACTTTATGAAAGCCTGAAAACAGCAGACACTCATTATTTGATAAATTCTCTGTCGGCAGATTTAGAAATTCGATTATCTTGAGGTAACAGTTATAAACTGTCTTAATATAATAATAATAATAAAATAATAATAATAAATAAATGAATAATAATAATAATAATCATAATAATAATAATAATAATAATAATAATAATAAAATAATAATAGTCAACTTACAAAAAAGGCAAAGTAACGAGAACTGAAGGGATAAAGCTACCAGATGGGAGCAACATCAAACACATAGATGAGACAGGATACAAATACCTGGGAATAATGGAAGGAGGAGATATAAAACACCAAGAGATGAAGGACACGATCAGGAAAGAATATATGCAGAGACTCAAGGCGACACTCAAGTCAAAACTCAACGCCGGAAATATGATAAAAGCCATAAACACATGGGCAGTGCCAGTAATCAGATACAGCGCAGGAATAGTGGAATGGACGAAGGCAGAACTCCGCAGCATAGATCAGAAAACCAGGAAACAAATGACAATACACAAAGCACTACACCCAAGAGCAAATACGGACAGACTATACATAACACGAAAGGAAGGAGGGAGAGGACTACTAAGTATAGAGGACTGCGTCAACATCGAAAACAGAGCGCTGGGGCAATATCTGAAAACCAGTGAAGACGAGTGGCTAAAGAGTGCATGGGAAGAAGGACTAATAAAAGTAGACGAAGACCCAGAAATATACAGAGACAGAGAAGACAGAAAGAACAGAGGACTGGCACAACAAACCAATGCACGGACAATACATGAGACAGACTAAAGAACTAGCCAGCGATGACAATTGGCAATGGCTACAGAGGGGAGAGCTAAAGAAGGAAACTGAAGGAATGATAACAGCGGCACAAGATCAGGCCCTAAGAACCAGATATGTTCAAAGTACGATAGACGGAAATAATATCTCTCCCATATGTAGGAAGTGCAATACGAAAAATGAAACCATAAACCACATAGCAAGTGAATGCCCGGCACTTGCACAGAACCAGTACAAAAAGAGGCATGATTCAGTGGCAAAAGCCCTCCACTGGAGCCTGTGCAAGAAACATCAGCTACCTTGCAGTAATAAGTGGTACGAGCACCAACCTGAAGGAGTGATAGAAAACGATCAGGCAAAGATCCTCTGGGACTATGGTATCAGAACGGATAGGGTGATACGTGCAAACAGACCAGACGTGACATTGATTGACAAAGTCAAGAAGAAAGTATCACTCATTGATGTCGCAATACCATGGGACACCAGAGTTGAAGAGAAAGAGAGGGAAAAAATGGATAAGTATCAAGATCTGAAAATAGAAATAAGAAGGATATGGGATATGCCAGTGGAAATCGTGCCCATAATCATAGGAGCACTAGGCCCGATCCCAAGATCCTGAAAAGGAATCTAGAAAAACTAGAGGCTGAAGTAGCTCCAGGACTGATGCAGAATGGTGTGATCCTAGAAACGGCACACATAGTAAGAAAAGTGATGGACTCCTAAGGAGGCAGGATGCAACCCGGACCCCACACTATAAATACCACCCAGTCGAATTGGAGGACTGTGATAGAGCAAAAAAAAAAAAAAAAAAAAAAAAAAAAAAAAAAAAAAAAAAAAAAAAAAAAAAAAAATAATAATAATAATAATAATAATAATAATTAGTGCAAGTACTTTTTTTTCAAGTAAAAATAAACTCATATATATTAAACAATATTATATATATATATATATATATATATATATATATATATATAATGTGAGATTTATTTTCCTATACATCTATAATTACTTATCACTAAGAAGTTTCCCTTTTTAATACAGCGTAATCCAGAGAACATTAAAAAAATGGAAAAAAAGCAACCCAAAGAAGAACAGTAAAAATAAATCAAAATTTAACAAAGACAATAATCAAAATGCAATAATCACAAGCAAAAAAATAATCATACGACGATCCAAAGGAATAAAAGGAACAAAGAATCATCGGTAACAAATCAATAAAGGAGATAATTTAAATAACACCAATAAGAGCAGAGAGATGAAAGGGCAATTTAGCATTCAGCCTGATAATAATAGCCCATTTACAGCCAGCATTTCTGAGGACTTTCATCAGGCGACTGAAATGACCAAAATACTGAATATTGAAGTGTCTGATAGAAACCAGATTCCATTATGTTCCTTACAATAGTCACATCTCTCTCGTTTTTTCTCTCTATCACTAACACACACACACACACACACACTCTTTCTCTCTCTCTTTATCTCTATCTCTCTCTTTCTCTTTTTAATTTAGAGAAGACAAAATGGGTTCAATTAGAAATTTTACGGAATAAAAAAAAGGTAAATATCAAACCAGGAAAAGGCGAGCATTTTTTATTTTATATGGGCAGGATGCAATCCACCCCACCTCCTCATCATCTTCTCTCTGCTTTCTCTCTTCTCTCTCCTCGTCTCTCTCTCTCTCTCTCTCTCTCTCTATAAAACATAAACTTTATGTCTAAATCGCATTGCACTACTAGTTCCTAAACACAACTTTAACCCGAAGTATTTTTCATAACATAATACAAATAATAATACAGGAATAACGAATACTTTCAGAGTTTTCATTGTAATATTGGAACGTAAACCGCGAATATTTCTAGCATTGAACACCATTCCATTTTAAAATGATACCAAATATAATACTAAAATGATAACAGTTAATAATTATTCATCATTTAAAAGTTCGTAACACGGTACAAACTGTAATCTGAATGTTTAAATGCACTCAATTTACAATAAAGGACTAAAAGACATAATGCACGAATTAAGATGTGGTACGCTTTAAACTTCTCTCAACACATACACACACACACACACGCATATATATATATATATATATATATATATATATATATATCATATATATATATCATATATATATCATATATGTGATATATATATATATATATATATATATATATATATATAATATATATATCCCATGTTATGGTAATGTTAAATAACAACTGGCATTTTTCATTTTTCCAATCATCATTTTTACTATCAGTTACGCTCTTACTTTATCGCACCAACACAAGATAACTAAATTCTGATGTATTTCATAATCTGCAAAATGACAACTTGGTCCATTGGTTAGATCTTTGATGAGGTTTCCATTGTACTTGGAGCTCGTTTATTTTTGATCAGTTTCTCCTTTTTATTGCATTTTCATATCTCTTTCATTTCACGACAGACTATCTTAGATAAAGGTAATATTTTTTCCACTTTCGCATCTCCCAGAATCAAGCTTATATGGGTCCTTGTTTTGTGTCGGTGGCCTACACACAAACATATACACATATACATACATACATAATGATATGTATGTGTATTTATGCGTATGTAAGTATGTCCAAGTACCCGTAGGTGTCAGTTTAAAGTTTGTACTAAAACTTAGGCACAAATTCGCTGAGGAAAGACTAACATGAAATAAATGATTTTTTTTTTTTTTTTTTCTGAGGCACAAAAGACAACTGAATGACTTTTAAAACGCACTGTGCCTCGTTTCGGTCGAAAGGCAATGGCCTCTATATTAGCAGTTTGTGTCCCCGTACCCGAAGGCATAGGCGGAAGTTTGCCGGGGCACGGAGAGGACCTCAAGGGATAAGTGATGGATTGTTCGCCCCGAAAACATCATATGGGCATTGGCGTGGATGTGTGTGCCAGCGTTATTTTCCCTTCTGACGAAAGGAGCGGCTTCATCGAGGTGTAGTTTGGGACCTGACAATGTTGGCGTCGCTAGTGGGTGGCTAGCGTTACCATGGTAACCCAGAAATACCAACGTCCTGTTCATGAGAGGGAGGAAAGCAGCGTTCGACCAAAACCTCGAATTTTTCGACGGCGATCGCTCCCGAGTCAAGTTCCGTGGAGTGAGCGAATCGTAGCCGCCAAGAGCAGACGGCAAAGCGATCCTCCTCGGCGGAATTGTGACCGGTATCGCACAAATGCGATGCGAATCAACGATCAGGGGCCGGTGATATGAGTCCTGCTACGGAGCTCGGGAGAGAACATATGGCAACACTGCTTTACCCTCGGAAGCCGACCCGGCCAGCTAGCGGGTTCCAAGTGGGCCTAAGGGGAAGAGGAAAACGGAGAAGGAGGGGGAGGGGAAGTGAGGAGAGGTAGTAGAGGATTGGAAAGAGAGAGAGAGAGAGAGTGAGAGAGTGAGGGGTGGGGCGTTTAGCAAAGGATAAAATGGGGCAGGGGGACTTTGGGGAGCATAGGAGTGGTTTCTGCAGAGGGGAGTCTGGAAAAGGGGACTACGACGGTAGAGGAACAGGAAGGGAAGGGGAACGGGGGAACCAAAAGGTGAAAGGGGCACCATAAGAGACGGAAATAGATTGATAGAAAACGTAAAAAAGGTAGAAAAAAACAAAGCGAGAATGTTTGTAAAACAAAGAGACCTCGGGAAAATTTTTTATTTTTTCGGCAAACGGTACATACTCTGGCGATGAGATTGGACAGGTACATCACACACACACACACATACACACAGGCACGAATGACAAAAGACAGTTAATCAATACAAATAAATAGCTAAATAAATAAAGAAAAATGAACAGTGAATAATACACTCATGGGGAACGGGAACTTTATTTTCATTCTAGCAAATGAAACTTTTGAAAAAATGTAATTAACAACCATCACCCAGATCAGTCAATTACATCTGTACTTTCGAAATATAGAAAGATGCTATATAGATTACTACATATGTAATATATTATATATATATATATATATATATATATATATATATATATATATATAATCAACAATATTAGGAAACATTCTTGTAATTTATGTTCTAAAGATATTATTAAAAGTAAATTATTAAGAAAAAGTCTGTTGCATTTGTAAAGCTTACTTAATACGACGGGTATGCCTGTATACAAACAAAAATGAACGAGACAGGCATATATCAAAAACATAAAAAAAATTTCACACAGACAAGAAAAGAAGTAAAATTATCGCAAATTGACATATGAATAGAAAAAAAAATAGATATAAAATGAATCACTAATCGATGTTTTTATGCAATACGTCGTTACAACACAGGATAAGAACACGGAGAAGCAATCGTAATATCGAAATGAACAGTAAACAGAGAGAATGAAACGACCTTTGAGGAGTCGCTTCTTATAACAACGATGCGAGAGATCAACGTTATTACTTTTCTTCTTCTTCTTCTTCTTTTTCTTCTTCTTCTTCAGCGAAAAATGAGAGACTACTCCAGAACCACATTGATCTCAGCTTGTATGACATATTGTGGCCGCATTCTGTAACTCGAAATTATACAATACACATTTCAAGAGCAACTTTTCCATTTATAAGGGAAAATGATGCGCGGATGTGACAGACAGACAGACAGACACACACACATACACACACACACACATACACACACACACACACACACACACACATATATATATATATATATATATATAGATATATATATATATATATATACATACGTATATATATACTATATATTAGCAACAAGGACGGAAGGGAAAAATAGACATTATATTTAGAGTTAAAGCATATTTTGAGAATTCAAATATGACACTCTACAAAAGTATAAGCTGAAACTGGAGAAAAGGAGGAGCATGGAACTTTAGAAATAAAATGGAGAGAGAGAGAGAGAGAGAGAGAGAGAGAGAGAGAGATAAACTACAATACAAGATATAATAAAAGACGTAGACAAGATGAAGGAGAGAGAGGAGACAGCAAGAACCTAAATTAGACAAAGAGAGAGAGAGAGAGAGAGAGAGAGAGAGAGAGAGAGAGAGAGAGAGAGAGAGCCCGTCCTCCATTTAATCAACAGGTAGTTAGGAATAGCTGGGGCTGGTGGGACAATCCGCCGGAGCCACCTTCAACAGGTTGTCAAGTCGAGTCTTTAGTGGGGAACGAAGAAGGGGGGAGGGAGAGAGGGAGGGGAGGGGCCGCAAAATGGGGGTGGTGGGGGGGGGTGGGTGGAGGAAAGACTTGGCGGTGGTGGACGGTGGGAGGAGAGAGAGAGGAGCAGCTACCGTAGGAACTAGCAAGAGGGAAATGGAAGATCAGGAAGCTTCGGATGGACTAAAGTTTACCGAGGAGGAGCGGATGCATATTTGGAGGGAAGAAGAAGGTAAGGCTTTGGAGGAAGAAGATAAGTCTGAGGAAATTGGAGGAAAGGAGGGGGAGAATTTCAAAGCAAGAAGGCAAGTTATTTGAAGGAGGAGCCGAGGAAAATTGTGGGTGGGGGGTAGGGGGATGAAGAGGGAAAACTTGGAGGGAGATATGGGAAGTTTATGGACTGGGGACTGGAGGAGAATTTGGAAGTAAGAAGGTAAGTTCTTTGAGAGAGAAGAGGGAAACTTCATAGGTAAGAAAGGAAAGGATTTTGGAGGGAGGAGAGGAGTATTTGGAGTGAAGAAGGAAAGAAAGTCTGAGGAAAAGAAGGTAAAATAGGAGAGGAAAAGGGAATGAGAATTGAGGAAGTTGTTGAGGAATTCCTTGGAGGAAGAAGGTAAGTTTGCGGAGGGAAGAGCTGAGGTAAATTTGGAGGGAGGAAGGTTATGTATTGGAGAGGGAGAGAGAGGAAAATCTGGAGGGAAGAAGAAAAGTTTGGCGGGAACGTAAATTTTTTTGGAAATTGGAGTGGAGGACTTTGGACGTAGGAAGGAAGTTATTTGGGGGAGGAGTGAAGGAGAATTTGGAGGGAAAACGAAAGTTTGGAAGGAGGTGAAGAGGAAAAATTGAAGGCGGCCGGAAAGGAAAGTCCGGAAAAAAGGAAAGGCTGTGGAGAAGTGAGCATAACAAGGTGTGTGGAGGGAAGAGTGGAGGAAAATTTGGAGGAAAGGAAAAAGTTTTGAGGGAGGAAAAAAGTTTGCAAGGAAGGAAAAAGTTTGGAGGAAAGGAGAAAGTGTGGAGGGAAGAAGTTTGCAAGTAAGGAAAAAGTTTGGAGGGAAGGAAAAAGTTTGGAGGGAAGGAAAAAGTTTGGAGGGGAGGAGAGAAAGTTTGCAGAGAGGGAAAAAGTTTGGAGGGAAGGAAAATCTTTGGAGGGGAGGAGAGAAAGTTTGCAGAGAGGGAAAAAGTGTGGAGGGAAGGAAAATGTTTGGAGGGAAGGAAAAAGTTTGGAGGGAGGTTAAAGTTTGGAGGGAGGTTAAAGTTTGGAGGGAGGGAAAAAGTTTGGAGGGAAGGAAAATCTTTGGAGGGAAGGAGAAAGTTTGGAGGAAAGGAAAAAGTTTGAAGGGAAGGAAAAAGTTTGGAGGGAAGGAAAAAGTTTGGAGGGAAGGAAAATCTTTGGAGGGAAGGAGAAAGTTTGGAGGGAGGGAAAAAGTTTGGAGGGAAGGAAAAAGTTTGGAGGGAAGGAAAAAGTTTGGAGGGAAGGAAAATCTTTGGAGGGAAGAAGAAATTTTGGAGGGAAGGAAAAAGTTTGGAGGGAGGGAAAAAGTTTGGAGGGAAGGAAAAAGTTTGGAGGGAAGGAAAATATTTGGAGGGAAGGAGAAAGTTTGGAGGGAGGGAAAAAGTTTGGAGGGAAGGAAAAAGTTTGGAGGGGAGGAAAATCTTTGGAGGGAAGGAGAAAGTTTGGAGGGAAGGAAAAAGTTTGGAGGGAGGGAAAAAGTTTGGAGGGAAGGAAAAAGTTTGCAGAGAAGGAGAAAGTTTGGAGGGAAGGAAAAAGCTTAGAGGGAAGGAAAATTTTGGAGGGAAGAAAAAGTTTGGAGGGAAGAAAAAGTTTCAATAAAAAGGAAAAAATTTGGAGGGAAGGAAAATGTTTGGAGGGAAGGAGAAAGTTTGGAGGGAAGGAAAAAATTTGGAGGGAAGGAAAAAGTTTGGAGGGAAGGAAAATGTTTGGAGGTAAGGAAAATGTTTGGAGGGAAGGAAAATGTTTGGAGGGAAGAAAAAATTTGGAGGGAGGAAAAGTTGGAGGAGGAAATGTTTGGAGAGAAGGAAACTGTTGGAGGGAAGAATAAAATTTGGAGGGAAGGGAAAAAGTTTGTATATAAAAAGTGGAGGGAAGGAAAAGTTTCAATAAAAATGAAAAAATTTAGAGGGAAGGAAAAAATTTGGAGGGAAGAAAGTTTGGAGGGAAGGAAAAAATTTGGCAGGAAGGAAAATATTTGGAGGGAAGAAAAAGTTTGGAGGGAAGGAAAAAGTTTGGAGGGAAAAAAAGTTTGGAGGGAAGGAAAAAGTTTGGAGGGAAGGAAAAGTTTCAATAAAAAGGAAAAAAATTTAGAGGGAAAGAAAAAGTTTGGAGAGAAGGAGAAAGTTTGGAGGGAAGGAAAATGTTTGAAGGGAAGAAAAAGTTTGGAGGCAAAGAAACAAGGAAAAAATTTAAGAAGGTTTAAAAATTTCTTTTAGAAGGAAGAAAATTTTAGGGAGGAAAAAGGAGAAAGGTTTGCGAAAGGGCAAGGGAAAAAAGTTTGGAGGGGAAGGAAAAAAGTTTGGAGCGGAAAGGAAAAAGTTAAATTAAAAGAAGAAAAAATTTAGAGGGCGAAAAAGTTTGGAGTTTTGAGAATTTGGAGGGAAGGAAAAAAGTTTGGAGGAGGGAAGGAAAAAAGTTTGGAGGAAGAGCGAATGTTTGGAGGCGAAGGAAAAAGTTTTGGAGGGAAGGTATTTGGAGGAAGGAAAAAGTTTGGAGGCGGGAAAAAGGAAAAAAGTTTGGGAAAAATTTTAAAAAGGGAAAAAATTTTGGAGGGGAAGGAAAAAGTTTGGAGGGCGGAAAAGCAAGGAAAGTTTGGAGGGAAGGAAAAAGTTTGAAGGAAGGAAGGAAAAAGGTTTGGAAGGGAAGCTAAAAAGTTTTGGAATGGGAAGGAAAAAAGTTTGAAGGGAAGGGAAAAATTTTGGAGGGAAGCGAAAAAGTTTGAGGGAAGGAAGGAAAATGTTTGGAGGGAAGAAAAAGTTTGGAGGGAAGGAAAAATTTGGAGGGAAGGAAAAAGTTTGGAGGGAAGGAAAAGTTTCAATAAAAAGGAAAAAATTTGGAGGGAAGGAAAAAGTTTGGAGGAGGAGGAAGTTGGAGGGAGGAAAAGTTTGGCGAGAAAGGAAAAAGGTTTTCTTGAGGGAGTGGAAAAAAGTTTGGAGGGAAGGAAAAAGTTTGGAGGGAGGGAAAAGTTTGGAGGGAGGGAAAATTTTGGGGGGGAAGGAAAAAAGAAAAAGTTTGAGGGAAGGAAAATGTTTGTTTAGGGAAAGGAGAAAGTTGAAGGAAAAAGAAAAAAGTTTGAAGGGAAGGAGAAAGTTTGGAAAGAAAGAGATAGTTTGAAGGGAAGGAAAAAGTTTGAAGGGAAGGAAAAATTTTGGAGGGAAGGAAAAAGTTTGGAGGGAAGGAAAATGTTTGGAGGGAAGGAGATAGTTTGAAGGAAAAAAGAAAGTTTGAAGGGAAGGAGAAAGTTTGAAGGAAAGAAGATAGTTTGAAGCGAAGGAGAAAGTTTGAAGGAAAGAAGAAAGTTTGAAGGGAAGGAGAAAGTTTGAAGGAAAGAAGAAAGTTTGAAGGGAAGGAGAAAGTTTGAAGGAAAGAAGAAAGTTTGAAGGGAAGAAAGTTTGAAGGGAAATTTGAAGGAAATTTTGGAAGGGAAGGAGAAAGTTTGAAGTAAGGAGAAAGTTTGAAGGAGGAGAAAGTTTTGAAGGTTTGAAGGGAAGAAAGTTTGAAGGAAGAAAGAAAGAAGGAAGGAAAAGTTTGAAGAATAAGAAAGTTTTTGAAGGAAGTGAAGGGAAGGAAATTTGAAGTTTGAAGGAAAGAAGAAAGTTTGAAGGGAAGGAGAAAGTTTGAAGGAAAGAAGAAAGTTTGAAGGGAAGGAGAGGGTTTGAAATAAGGAAAGTTTGGAGGGAAGGAAAGAGACTGGAGGATAGAATGAAGGGATGGAAAAAACTTTGAGGGAAGTATGGAAGAAGTAGGGAGGCGTTTTGGAGGAATAAATGGCACAAGGATACTTCCTATATGGAAGAAGCCCCAACCAGATTACAAACAGCAGTAAATTGATAGGTTTATTGAGTAATCAAGTACACTGCCGTTGCAACGACTGCGATCATAGAGAGAGAGAGAGAGAGAGAGAGAGAGAGAGAGAGAGAGAGAGAGAGAGAGAGAGAGAGAGAGACTTCCGGTAGAAGGGATAGAAAACGAAATAGGAAATTCCAGCAACAAAATTGGCTGAGATAGATCATAGCCAATTGCCAACTGAAAGAGTGTATGATACACGTGCTCGAAGCACAAAAGAAAAACGAGTAACTGAGGAATAGAGGAAGAAAATACAATAAAAAATTAGACAATTTACTTCTTGTATTTAATCCTATCGACAGAGAGAGAGAGAGAGAGAGAGCGAGAGAGAGAGAGAGAGAGAGCGAGAGAGAGAGAGAGAGAGAACGTCTAAAGGAGGAGGTACCTAGAAGAAAGGAGACTGAAAGCAAGAAAGAAGTAGTGATCTTCAAACCCTCAAGTGAGAATAATCAAAGAAAAGCACAAAGGAAGGAAATCCTTAGAGACGAAAGGAAAAGGTGAAAATAAAGATAAGAAGGGATAAAAAAAGGGAGAGGGAGATAGTAGGAAGACAAAAATGATACTATACACTAAAAGTGAGACTTAAGACATGGAAGTAAAGATAAAATGAATTTCTTACTAAGCTTCAAAGGACTTGCAATGTTCACGAAAAATAAAACAGCAATGACTTAAGATGATGATAATAATAGAATTGATAATAATAATCTACATAGAGATGTTATATGTACGTTTGCAAGTTCGTTAAACTACTAACAGAGTGAAGGTCCGTAATATACAATACCAATATTGATACTGCTCAGTCTTTATGTGGATGGTTTTGAAGTAGCGTGATAAGTTACAAGCATAAATATCACATAAATACTAAAGCATATTGAATGATAATAATAAGGTCCGCAATGTTATATAAACCCTAATCGATTGATCAGCAGCGTTCCAAGCACAAAAAAAAAAAAAAAAAAAAAAAAAAAAAAAAAAAATCGGTATACTTATTCCTACTGGGTTACACATTTTTTATTTTACAAAGAGAATACATGAATACCTGTACATTTTATCAGACGCTCCATTAACCACGAAGCGTACCCGCCAAATACACACAAGGTTTTGATATAGGACTGCTTGGATGGAAATAAGCCAAATTGTAGGCCCGGCATGAACGCAACAGTCCACGTAGTCAGCAGATATTCCAGGAATGATACCCAGGTAGCAGTTCAGACCAATCGACAAAGTAAGTTTAAAACCGCCACCCTACAGGCTATCATACAAGGACGTTTGGGACACCTCTTAATATTTAGCCGCTCAACTTGACATCAAGTACTCAGTCATGGCAGAACTTATGTCAGGCACTGTGGCCTTTTGAGTGACATCACCTTAACGAAGATGGGCGCTACTAATATAAAACAAGAGCGTTCTGAAACCGCGACCCTTCGCCAAGACAGAAATGGGCTACCCCGAAAAGAGGTCCCATATCCTCCGAAATCACATTTTCAGCTCCCTGTTTCTAATTTCTCGTCTCCAGTCACTTTGTCTAATATTCGGAAAAAGCTACGAGTAGCTTTTTTTTTGCGTGACCCTATTAACAGACAGAAGCAAAGAGACAAACAAACAATCAGTAACGATGGTTACTTGGCGCACGGCTTCCAGAAGCCCCGCCCGCCTTTAATAAACTCTCTTCAAAGTTTTCTGAGCAACGTTTTAGGTTATAGGATTGCCAGATTGATTCCTGCAACGAAAACGACACTTGAAGAACTGAATGGAACAGAGAGGCATCATCAAATACAAAAATTTCGTGTTAATTGCCAGACATGAGAAATTTTTGTTTTGGTCAGATCACATTTCAGAATTATCCTCACTAACTAATATAATTATTATCTTTGCCAAACCAGAAACCTCACACGTGACTATGAATGACAACTCTTTTACTATTTACTACAGGAGAAGATTGTATTTTTATCTTTTTTTCATTTCTATGACTTGTCCCTGTATGCAACCTGAAATGTAACGAATATTTCACCGTATTGTCATTATATATATAGAAAGTTCTATTCCCATTTTTATTTACACTGGCACAGTGCATATAAAATACATTATTTTTAAATGTAACGTCACGATGTGAAAACTTTAATTTGTACTGTGTTCAAAGACAAGGGAATTCTATCTAACGGCATTATTTGACGACAAAGACTCATTTTTATCACTACTACAACTACTACTATCATTATTTAACAGAAAATATTACTTTGCCGCATCACGTTTTATATTTCGGAGACTAAAATCTATGGCGACAGGTGAAATGGCACACCTCCATCAAGGCTGAACACCACTCATTCCAAAACACCTTCTCCCCGCATACAAGATTCCTACTTTTCCCAAGATGTAAACAACTGTTGCCAGTCACAAGACCACCTTTCGTAAAATATTCTTAAAAATCAACCAACCAATGTTTCTGTGTAACACTGTAACAAACAAACAGACAAATCAACATATCGAAGCAAAAAACATAACCTCCATCGCAAAAGTAAATGTTTCCAGTTGAGAACAAGCTCCTTTAATAGCACTGCCAAATGCACTACTAGATACATCATTTCTACTACTGCTTAATATTAGGAGGACTTTGCCACATCGTTTATCTGTCGTCACACCATATAGTATTTCACATCAAAGGAGGTTGTTATTAATTAAAAATGTGAGCCTAAGTTCTTTGCAGATATGTAAATGATGTCATATGTCTGTAGATTAAACCAAGATAAGCTGTATGGAGAGAGAGAGAGAGAGAGAGAGAGAGAGAGAGAGAGAGAGAGAGAGAGAGAGAGAGAGAGAGAGGAGGACCTCAGTTAATTTGATCACGTCTAATGGGGATCATTTGACTACGGAGAGAGAGAGAGAGAGAGAGAGAGAGAGAGAGAGAGAGAGAGACGCTCCTCAAAATACCGGCGATAACCCAGACATGAGATCGATATAATTGAATCAAAACCCTCAAAGAGGAAGGGGATGGGGACACAACGCATTGAAATAAATCCTCCTCCCTCCCCCAACACACCCCCTTCAATCAAAAGGGAGAGGGACAGATATCCATCACCGAAAACGTCACTTGCTGGATGAATAGGCGATGAATAGGAGAGGGTGAATGTAAGAGGAAGTGAGAGCGAATAAGGAGGAGGAGGAAAGCAAAAATTCCCCACTAATGGAGCACAAGGAAGTTTGGCCATCCACATATGGAGGCGTTCTAATGACTGGAAATAAATAAGGAAATGTATCAAAAGGATGTGAAAAGGGACAGATAAGCATCTTTTGCAGAAGAGAGAGAGAGAGAGAGAGAGAGAGAGAGAGAGAGAGAGAGACTTATATAAAGAGAAACTTTGACGATCGGTTCAAAGTTTAACCTGCCGAGTGGATTATCGCGATCACTTTGCTCACGCCCACCATCACAATACCACCCTAATTAGCCTCCTTTTGTCTTCTTTCTTTCTCCTGTTTGAGAGAGAGAGAGAGAGAGAGAGAGAGAGAGAGAAGAGAGAGAGAGAGAGAGAGAGAGTGACTTTACATCAATTCACTATCTAAAATTTGTTATGCATATTTTTCAAGAATTGAGAATGCTTACTGATGCTGTATAAATAAAACCATCCCACGCTATCTACAAATGGCAATAAAAAATGTTCTTAACTTACAATGAGTGAACTATATTTACTTTGCTAATGATTTGTAGCTCTTATGAAAATGAACCAAGACCTGAAATACAAATAACGATATATGTTCTTTTTGTTTTCTTTTCTTTTTTTAAGGAAGATTCCCATTTTCGTGTTCGCATCTCCCTCCATTCCTGCTTTAGGAGCGGTAACTTAAATCCTTCGCCGCTTCGTAATAACATTTCCAAGTGCGTTTCTTCGGGACAGGTATATCACGTTTCATGCTTTTATTAACTCCTCTGTTTTCTAATGTTCTCGAGGCTGTGGTCTCTTTCAACCACTTTTGGAAGGACTATTTCATCGCTTCCACTGGACGATTTCCGTCTTTCCTTGAACTAAGGTGTTTTCATTCCTAGCTAAGACGAAACTGACGATTATATATATAATATATATATATATATATATATATAATATAATATATATATGTGTGTATATATATATATATATATATTATATATAAGTATATATATATATATATATATACACACACACACACACACACACACACATATATATATATATGAGACGAAGAAATGATGGTGAGGGACAAAATCCTGTAGAACAATACTGAGTTAGAAATAATAATGACGGAAGTAAAAATAGCAACCTTTGCTATTATTATTATCATTACTATTATTATTATTATTATTATTTTATTATTAGTTCTCAATTGAACATTAATTGTTTTATAATGAAAAAAAATAATTATTAAATGCTTCTATAGCAAAATATCTCCATATTTCAAATGATTTTATTTGTAATGTTTCCTTATTTCTCAACATTCGCACTAACAAGCTTGTAAAAAATAATCTGCATTACACACAGATAAGTGAATATATATATATATATATATATATATATTATATATATAAATATATATATATATATATATATATATATTATATATATATATATAGTGCACGTAAGCGCTATTGTTCACATCTCTTCCTAACGTCACACATCACATCACATTAGTACAAACTCTGTCGCAGCGGCGGCAGAAGTGACATGTTTAAAATCAATAACAATATCGTCACTTAATCTAAAGTCACCGTTTGATATATGAATCCTGACCTGGACGCATCTTGCCTCAGGCGACGTATCCTGAAAAGAGCTTAGCGTCGACGACATCTGGACTCTCTCTCTCTCTCTCTATCCATCCATCTATCTCGAAAATTGTATCTGAAATCGTTAATGTGCTTAAAAGCAGACGCAAACCCTTTGCCAACTTTGAATTTTTTCCTTTTTTTTGTGATTACATGATTATATAATGATTTATAACTGACACGATCACCATCTTCCCTACTGGAAAACTGTCATTCGAACGAGTGATTTGCATCTGTCGATCTCTTATCTATCCTTGGACGCTGATGCCGTGGGCGGTGTGACCTAAGCCCACGTCTCGTTTCCTGATATGAATGTCAAAGGTAAAGTGACCTGAGGCCACATTGCCAGTCCTGACCGCGCATGCAATAACGTAGGTTTGCAGGCTCCTTCGCAGGTGACAGAAGTGACTATGACCAACACTCACCAAATTCCTCACAATATTTACGCAGATGGAGCTACCTACAAGTTTACTGACAACAACTAGCGTACCCGTGCTGGTAAAAATGACGGCAATATAACAGAAAGCCAAGAGACCAAGTCTCGGAGGATTGAACCAAAGGTACCTTCATTCTGCATGCTTGTGTAGTGGCCATTGGTGGGAGAAGCTACCGTTCTTCCAGACAATATATATAATATATCTATATATATATAGAGATATATATATATATATATATATGTATATATATATATAATATGTTATGTAAATATACTTTGTTCAAACAGTTGGATTATATACAATCGATTCGTAAAATACTAAAGAAAACACACAGGTGAAGGACATGTCAAAGTATGGAGATATTTACAGCAACATTAAATGCGTATCTAGACAATGCTTCGAGTTGTTTAGTGTGCTACACTGTGATGGTAGTTACATCAGGATTAATATTAAATGCAGCTAAAAGACAACGAAAAAAACGACATTCAGAAAAGGTCACATATCAAATAGGAACTCTAACTACAAAATGGCTAAGGTCATCGGAAACCAGATCGAAAGATTGCGAATCTCTAAAGATGAGCACGTAAAGAACTGGACATTTACGTGAGCCACTGCTATATGATAAGAGTGACGGTCCCAAACACTAAACGAAAGAGCGTTAATAAATATAGTAAGACACCTTATCAGTTACGTGCGCGCAGTAGTCATTTATTACGGGGGCCAAAAGCTAGTAGACTGTTACCTTATGCAACCATGATCATTTGCTTGTTTACCTGTTAGCACTTACACCAGAGAGAGAGAGAGAGAGAGAGAGGCTTGGAGTTAAGTACCAGGCATACCAATCATACAGAGACGCTTCTCTGCGGTCAATATTATAAAGTATAAAACGACTGTTAAGACATTCATCACAAGGGTCAAAATCCCGGATTCGATTCCCGAACTTCTATTACGCCAAAGCTGTCCTAATCAGTGAACTGTATACCTGGCACTTAGTCGACTATGTAGGCTCATCTCATGGTGAGGAAGTGGAGGAGGCTAGCAACCCCATCCAACAAAAATTGTTCAGACGTGTTTTAGCCAACTTTTGAACCAATAACAATAATACCGAGGGTGATGATAATCAAGTTACAAAAGTGTGTTAAGTAAGAAACGTTATATACTGATGATGATGATGATGATGATGCTTATATTAACTATAACGCTTCAATATGAGTAGTTAAGAAACTAAAGCTAAATGCCGACAATAATGAGAATAATTATGATGTTTTTAAAAATGAGAAGGCATTGTTAAAACGATCTTATGGTGAAACTTACTTGTATGATATAGAAGATTTAAGGCCGGCATTTAAACCCCCTTCCCTCCTTCCGTTTACCTAAATAATAATAATCATATAATAATCAAGCCCACAACAGCTACGAAAAGAATAAGCTAATGAAGCCAATTCCTTTTCAATGTGCTCTTCCTTTATTTCATTACTTATTTTTTATACGACAAGGTTCCTGAGCATTGTTAATCTGATAGAAAAAGTAGTCCACTTCCTTCTTGCAAAACGATTTTTGTTGATGAATATCTGGATTCCCTTGACCAAAAATTGCAATATTACTTACATCATAATCAGATTTTGCTTGATATGTACATTTGTGACTGACACTGGAACACGCAGCAGAAGCACCAAGGGTAGTCATAGCAGACGCAGTAGTAGTAGTTACAGCAATAGCAGGAATAGTGGCTATATTGTGGCGCCAAGAACCTCCGAAATTCCTCCATTTCAGTTCTCCCTGTGCTTTATCTTTCCAAATCTCCACTCAACGCCAGCCTCCCGTTATTTGGCAGTACTAGTAGTCCTATTTGCAACAACAATAAGCATTCTAACAGCGTTGATAGTAGATTGGTGGCAGCATTAAAATTAGCAATGGTAGAAATGCTATTTTTAGAAATAAAAGTAATAACAGCAGAAATAATAGCAGTAGTAATTTTACGTTTAGCGACCGTAACAGTTGTACATAATAGCAGCATAATAACTGAAACAGTTCAAGAAGCATTAGCTGAAGTAGCTGTAACAGCAACGATAGGAGTTATAGTAATAATAATAATAATAATAATAATAATGGTTACAGACGCAGCAGCAGAAGCAGTACCCGAGACACGGGTGACAGCATCAGCGAAAGTCCGGACAGGAAGAGGAGGAGGAGGAGGAGGAGGAGGAGGAAGAGGAGGAGGAGGAGGATGAGGGGGAGGAGGAGCAGAGGGCAACGGGGTAATTTCGATCGCCATCGTCGGGATTCGCTCCCCGGGAGCCTCACAGCCCTGCGGCCGTACATCTCAGATTTCCCGTCTTACCAACTTAGATTGATTCCGAGTCTAATCAACTTAGAAGGAGTCGCTCATTTCCCTTGCAACGGATAAAGTTCATTACTCAACGGTTTCAAGGACGCCCCTCCCATCCCCCTTTTTCTCTCGCTGCGCGTCTTGTTACGCTCATGGTCGGCTTGCCCGTCTCTGATCATCTCCTTCGGCTAGGATGTCCTTCTCTCAACGGCCCTCCTATCCTTCTATCCCCGAAGTTAAGATTCCAAACTCTGAATCGACCTTTCCTCCTTCCTTCAGGCAATGATCCAATTCTCTGAAGGCATTTTGTAATCATTATCTGAACTTTCCTCTGATAACAAATAATGATTCCAATTCTGGATCGCCGGTTAAAATGACTATTCCACCTTCTGCAAGTACCTTGACTTAGCATTCCACATTCTGAAACCTACGCACAAAACTATTTCACACTTTAAAACTACCTTGGAAAGCAGCTCTCTGTTTTGAAAACGCCACCAAATAACAAATCCGTATCCCGAAAGCCTTAGTATCATTCAGTATTCCAATACACAAACGAACACACACACACACACACACACACACATATATATTATATATATATATATATTATTAAATATATCTATATATATATATATATATATATTATTATATATATTATATATATATATTTATATGATAGATGTATAGTCTGAGTTCGTGACCGTAAATAGCAATATCGCTTTTCGTTAGTCTTGTAACCAGTTCATGCCGAGAGAGAGAGAGAGAGAGAGAGAGAGAGAGAGAGAGAGAGAGAGAGAGAGAGAGAAAATGTACGATGTGAATTATAGTTTATCTTTCCTCTCCGCTCAAAGGATTCGCCTGCATTCTTTCCAATCATTTTTTTCAAGATTCCAGACCGTTCCTAAATAAGATTTTATCTTCTCAGTTTTTTCCTTTTTATACAAAAATGCTTTGATCTACGGCTCTCATCCCCAGCTACCAAGACCTAATCCCCCCCCAATCCCCCCATTGCTAGCATCGCCCAAGACACTGCTCCCTTCCCTCTTTTGTCTTTCAAACCCCTTTTCAGTGGAATTTGTAAAATGGAGCTATTGTAGCTCCACTAAGCGGCCAATACGCGATCCAGATTAAAAGCCTAATATCTGGATGTCACAGACTGGTAAATAAAAAAAAAAAGTTTAAAAAAGGGGGGTGGGGGAGGCAAAGAATGGTCTCTCTCTCTCTCTCTCTCTCTCTCTCTCTCTCTCTCTCTCTCTCTCTCTCTCTCTCTCTTCCATTCCATTATGAAATGAGGCCCTGCAATTCGCGCAAGTAATGCGATTGGACAATAGGGTTAGGGAATCTGATTAACTGACAAGGAACCCTGAAGCAATCTACAAGACACGGCGATTGGCTGATCATCCGAGGGTGCTGAATGGGTCGTTAGCTGAATAAGGAGACTGTAATAGGCGGATTCCCTCTTAACGAGGACACCACCGCAAATCCTCGCCAGAGGAGCCGCGGTCTCGTTTTCTTTGTTTGCCTCTCCCGTTTTCTTTGTACAAAACGCGAGAAGGCTGCAAGGAAAGATAACCGTGAAATTTTAATCATTTCAGTAAAAAACCAATACAGCAGGACAGATAAACACAGTTACTAGTATTCTGAGAGTACTTTATGTTTATCATCAGTTTCACATCTGTTTTGTAACGGAAGGACCACTTATAACAACCTTCTACAGCCAATACTTGAGTATCTGACAACACTAACAGATGCAACAAAGAAAGAAAACCGTTAACACCGAAAAGGACATAAGGATCAATAATTCAGTATTAAATAATGCTGACAGGCGATTCCTTTGCAAAACACAAGTACCTTTGCTTTTGACCCAATGTTAGACATTTATTTAATACTCAACCTATAAAATCACTAAGCGGTTGAGTTCAATGAATATCTAACATTTATTCATAAAACGCAATCTGTACGAGGATACTTTAAGTTATCAATAAGCCACGATGTACCCTCAAATATTGTTCAATAGCAACAAATCAAATTTTGTGCTGATTGATCTGTAATTGTGGTAGTAAAATTCTGCGGCAACCACACTGACAATTTGACTTACACACGCTGAACGCATTCTTTTATGCTTATTGGTATAATAAGTATATCTTAATTTTACCAGACCACTGAGCTGATGAACAGCTCTCCTAGGGCTTGCCCGAAAGATTAGATACTTTTACGTGGCTAGGAACCAATTGGTTACCTAGCAACGGGACCTACAGCTTATTGTGGGATCCGAACCACATTATATCGAGAAATGAATTTCTATCACCAGAAATAAATTTCTCTGGTTCCGCGTTGGCCGAGCCGAGAATCGAACTTCGGACCACCGGATTGGAAGCCGACCGCGCGAAATCCACTCATCCAACGAGGAACTTTATTGGCCTAATATAATTCTTGTTTTCAATAGGGGAAGCTCCGAGGAAAATCACACAAACGCCACCTTCATACTTGAGCTGCTGAATCATGGATGAAATCAAGTGCAGCAAAACTCCCCCAACATGAACCACTTCATTAACCTAGACAGCGCATCCATCGAGGGTCTTTACTTCCAAGTGCCATCACCTTCACACTTCACTTTCCAGCATGTGCTACATTCACCCCCAAATTCCAATACGAAATAATCGCTTCTACTCGTCCAGAGATTCTGACTCACATTTACAATTGGAACCTCAGAAGTTCCAGATAAGATGCAAATATCACAACCATAATATAATTTTCCTTGAATTTTGATTATTTACTGACAGGTTCATCAAATTAATTATGTTTTTTGTTAATTTATTTTCTCTTTTTATTAAGCTATATCTTCTTTCTCTATTTCCATTCGTATTCTGTTACTTCCTGCGAAGGAACACCATATTCTTTGGAAGCTTGAATTCCAAGTCAATGGCCCCCGGGCCTTGTTCCACAGGAATAGATAGGGTTCATCTGAATAATGATAATAATTTACCTCATAACCTCGATTTTTCTCATATTCCAGCCCCATCCCCTTCGCAACGGCTTTCAAACTCTTCTACTAGTCTCTGTAGCTTCTCCACACTATCGCCATTCAGCAAGGCCAAGGTGTCATCTGCAATGACCAACTATTCCGTATGCAATTCATGACTCATTTTCATACCTACTCACCTCTCTTTGCCTTATCGAATCACTTTATCTATGAAAAGAGTGAACAGCGAGAGACATTTTAAACTGCCACTTCCTTAACTGTTCACTCTCGGCGTTGTTTTTATGCACGTGTATATCTTATATATAAAGCTGACGGTCGGACTATGTATGCATGTACGTATGTATGTATATGTGTATGTTAGCTATAGACGGCGAAACTACTGGACCGAATTGAAGCAAAGTCGGACCAAATATGTAGATTTTATACAGGGGATGATATCTAACCGGGTGACGCTTCGATCCGGATATCCCGCCATGCTAACTTCTTTATTATTATTCGTGGAGCAAAGAGAAAGAATTATTTTAGTAAGACTTTTCATGGGGATTCCAAATAGGCTCTTACTTTTCCTCTGCGATGAAAAATAACGATGATATTACAGTTTAAACAATGCCGGCTACGGTTGCCCGCCGCAGGAGATAGTCGGTTCCATATATATATATATATATATATATATATATATATATATATATATATATATATATATATATATATATATATATGTATATATATATATATATATATATATATATATATATATATATAATACCATATATATACATATGTGTGTGTGTGACTGTATTGACTGACTGATGTGAAGTTTCAAGAATTTTAATTAATCTACAATTCAGACTGCTTAATAACGTCCAGACTATAATCTGTAATATGAAGATTAACAGATTGATAGATATAACGTTTATAAATATAACGAGTACAATTCTCTCACACGCAGATAATGAATCCTGCGCCTGACCGGGAGTTTTTACTGGTGTATTATTACCTAATTCGCCAAACAGTGAGTTTTCCTGGTATATTATATCCTAAGTCCAACAAGTGATCCTTTCATCAGAATTCTGACGTTATTAAAGCCTTAATCCTACAAGGAAATTAATGGTTTTCAAACGAATGATTAATAGCTAATCGAAAATAGATACATAAACAGAGAGATATCAACTGAGATGAAATACCAGCGAGTGAATCCCCACTCACTTTTTTATCATTGAAAAGGCTAAAGAAACAAGGAACCTGACACTTTTAACTAGCCCAGGCTGGACAAGCGCGGTAGAGGAAATAAAGTTCCAAAGTCGTTTACACGTAGTACGATTATGAATTCCTCCTACTAAATATTATACTGAGCAACTTTGGAAAATTCATATAGCTTCCTTGTATTATTGAAGTTGAGATAAAGTCAAAAGTAGTTCTGAGAATGTTGACGAAATAGAGGTTTTCTGTTTCACAGTTTGACTGGTTATTCAAACATAAAATCTAGCCGATATTGGTAACTCAAATTCGGCTCATGATTCTAGACAGGTTCATCATTACTCAAGAAATCTTAACAAGTCGATGTCATAAAAAGTAAGTCATTTTACACCGAGACAGAGGACATCTAGGTAAAAATGGATTATTCAATTATAAGAAAAATAAATTCTTCATGATGTGTACCTGTATATCATCGTTACTATTATTCGTTTTGATGGTTAAACCAAATTTTTGATAAGTTTTGGAAAATAATACAAAAATGTCAGGACTGAAAATATTTGTGAATCATACAAGAAAACATTCGTGGATACGATCTCTCCTCCGCCAACTTTTTAGCTCTATTACGGAAGAATTCTGTATTATTATTTTTATTAATAGCTCTGCCAGCAGCAACAGCAAGAGAGGCTGTAATAGCAGAAGCATGACTAAGCATTCAACTATGAAGGCGATACTTATATGCATGACCACTTTCTCATTCTGATGGAGTATTGAATATCAGAAAGGCCTTGACCCTTCGTATCACTAATCCCGTCTGTACCAAAGTCCATAACGATATACCGCCATTCAAAAGTTATCAGTTTGAAAGAACATTTCGCCTTCTTCATTGCATAGGCAAGAATCATATCTCCCTTGTGGGACTACAAAATCCACTGCTATGGTTCCATTACTGCTTATGAGGTGATCTTTTTTCACCAACACAGCAGAGCTCTGAACACATGTCTCTAAGCGACTTTGGTCCACCTGTAAGATACAGCAGCAGCGGTGACTGTAATTGCATTTGATGGGAATACATTTACAAGAGCGAGGCAATTTCCAATCAATGGACTAACAAGCCTCCACAGAACACAAAGCCTATGTCTGCGTAATACAGAATTGAGCGTGTATATTTATATATATACACATTTATACTATATATAAATATATATTATGTGTGTATTATATATATACATACACACACATATACATATATGTGTTTTACTTTTCAAACTCGCACCCTTGACAATTATTTTCTCAGCAAAGCAATTACTGTGTATCTCAATCCGACCATTTTTATAATACGTTAATTTTACTTTATTTTTCTTCGATAAAAAACAGTATTTTTTGTCCGTGTTTTTCCCCTGCGTAGTTTTTACCTTTTTCCCCTAAATTTTCCATCTGTGGTTATCAGAGATCTGGTGAGTGTTGAGCCGGGTCACAAAAACAGATGAATTCCACCAGAATAAAGTGGAATGAAAAAAATTCCCAATATATTTTTTTTAACTCTTTGGACCTTTCTAACCTCTTTCCATAGACTTTGATAATGATACGAACATTCGTTACAAGAGGGAACATAGCATATACCGCATAAAGTTTTATGTATAAGTATACATACATGATGAAAGGTAATTAAGCAATGCATGAAGTGACAGATCGTGTTCCCTGTTCTCTAACAAAAGTCATTGAAAGGACTCATGACCTAAATAAACCTCTCTCTCTCTCTCTCTCTCTCTCTCTCTCTCTCTCTCTCTCTCTCTCTCTCTCTCTCTGTATTACAAAATAAAGTGTTCTTTAAGTATCAGATTTTAATTCTCTCTCTCTCAAAAAGCCTCAAGTAAATTACCTATGAGCGAACTCTCTCTTTCTCTTTCGCTGAATAAAAGGAACCATGCAAGGAAAACAATTAATATTCCATCTTCCTCTATGGGTGCTTATTTCATACCTCTCTTTCTCTTTCGTAATAACATAGATGATACGTAAATGTTTATCTCTCTTTTTCCCTCTAGTAATAAAAAAGTTGCAATAAATGAAACGTGTCTCTCTTTCTTTCTCAATAATAAAAAAAATGTAAAGCAAGTGTATTTCTATTCTTCTCTCTAGTAATAAATATGGTGACCTCCAGAAATCATGTATCCCAAATCTCTCCTCTCTCTCTCTCTCTCTCTCTCTCTGGACCGAACCTCTCTCATCTCTCTCCGGTCTCTCCTCTCTCGTCTCCTTCTCTCTCTCTCTCTCTCTCATAATAATAATAATAAGAAACATGTAAAGTAAATTTATTCCTAACCTCTCTCTCTCTCATAGCAATGACAATCATGTAAAGTAAACGCATTTCTCTATTTCTCTCCACCAATAAAAAAAGGTGAACTAGAGAAATCAAATGTATATCTTTCCAGATCTCTCTCTCTAGCGCGCGCTCTCTCTCTCTCAGACACAATAAAAAAATAAAATCAACCATGTAAAGTAAATGTATTTCTTTATTTCTCTCCACCAATAAAAGAGTGACCTAGAGAAATCATACATACCATTCCAGATCTCTCTCTCTCTCTCTCTCTCTCTCTCTCTCTCTCTCTCTCTCTCTCTCTCTCTCTCTCTCTCTCACACACACAATAAAAACAATCATGCAAAGTAAATATATTTCTCTATTTCTCTCCAGTAATTTTAAAAAAGGTGAACAAGAGAAATCATAAATTATATTTCATTCCCGATCTCTCTCTCTCTCTCTCTCTCTCTCTCTGCTGATAACCGAAAGGAGCGGTCTCATTCAGACCAGGTCCATGAAAGATAGGGATGAAAAGGCATATATCCACCTGGGACAGATCTCTCATCCATTCGGCTTCAAGCACGAGCTATAATTACATTTTATCATCATCAAATAACTTCATTTATTTTGATAGGCGAACAGAAGCATGCTTGGATGTTGAAAGGACGGAACATGTTCTCTTTTTCATTATTCATATCATAAATAAATTAATTTCGCCGTATCATATTACCCCCGCGATGAAAGATGGACACTTTTTTTCTTTTTTTTTTTTTACGTTCCAGCTCGAGTATAATTTTTTTTTTCAATTTTATTTTCTCTGCGTTAGAAAATGAGCCGCTGATTTATTTTCTCGTCGAGTAATTTGTTCATTTGTCTTTATCGAGTTTTATCTACTAAAATAATAATAATAATAATCAGTTTTCAAAATGAGATATTTGTCCCTATACTACATATCTACATTTTCTTTCGAAACCATTTTTTTAATATTATCCACTTATCTTTTAAAATTTAGAGCTATGTTTCGTACTCTGTCTTTCTTTATGATTAGAATACATAAAATTTCTATTTTATTTTTTAATCTAGAAGACAGACTAATGAGTTACGTATTATTTCCTTTTCCATTTTTATTTACCCATTTCTCTCTCTTTTTTTTTTATCTTCTCACATGTAGGAACGAGACCTGACACAGATTACGAAAAAAATCGATTAAAATCTATATATGTTATTTATTCTCGAATATGTGCCCGAAAGGCTAAACACTCAGACCGTCTGTTTAATGGAGAGAGAGAGAGAGAGAGATGTCTATGTGGGTGCAGGAATCTAACATTTTATTCTATAATAAATGAGAGAAAGAGGAAGGTGCCATTAGGTTGCGAGATTTAACATTTTAAATAATAATAATAATAATAATAATAATAATAATAATAATAATAATAATAATAATAATCAAAAGAGGAACACCTTGAATATCGACCCCTACTGGAGATTACGCAACGAAGAATTATTATTATTATTATTATTATTATTATTATTATTATTATTATTATTATGAACCAGACTTATTGTTGTTTTATATTTATTAGTGCTCACGGTATTCTTATTTCTCTCCCAGTTTTGGCAAAAAACTTCGGCAATTTCAATAACAGCTTCGAAATTCCCAACACAATAGGAAAATGATAAGGGGAACGAAAGAGCAAAGGCGCCAAAATGTCACTGCACCATCGTCCTCTACACTATTGCTGGTTTAAACGTATTTGTAACGTCTAATAAATGAGTAGCGAGTATTTCTCTTATTGTAATTACGGTTAGTAATACATGAGATTTTATCTTAATGAATATGCGCGCGAGTGTATATATACAGTAAAATAAGCGCTCATGTGTATATATACACACACACACATATATATAAACTTAATAATAACAACAATAATAATGATAATGTATACTGAAACAATAAAAATATTCAAAAAGTACCGAAGTACTAAAAGAAAAATAACAATCCTTCGCTGGATATAATAATAACAATAATGATTACAAATATAAAAGAACCCTTCTAAAGACGTCCTTTAATAAAAAAAAATTATAATGATGAATTTCGTCAAAATCATCATATTACAACGTCGACATCCGCAACTAATTTCGTGCCAATTAGTTAGGGAAGCCGTCCTTACATCCTTAACGGTAATTGTAGCAGCTCGTAACACTAATTATTTTAACCGATATCATCCATGCAGACGCTGGCATGACGCTAGTAGCGCTAATGATGGTATCAGCTACATTAATAATGATAATCTCCCGCTGTAGTGTCGCCTAGATCTACATAATTAAAGTCATTTGATGGGTGATGTGGGGTGACGGACAGTGCCAGACAGGCAAAAGGCCCCCGAAACATACCAACATGCAGGGTATTTCTCTCTCTCTCTCTCTCTCTACACACACACACACACACTCACACACACACACACAGAGTTTGTGTATGTACGTATGTACAGTGGTAAAAAGCATGTCTAATTTTGCTTACAATATTATTCTACGTTGAAGACGCATGAAATTAAAAGTGATTCTATTCCCTTTCGTTCCCCTGTTCTTAGAAGAGAAATTTGGTTCTGTCCTTTTTTTTTTCTTTTTTACCTACCTACGTTTCAGCTTCCTAGAACAGATCTTTTTTATTCATCACTGTCTATCTTTCCACCTATCTCGGCATATATAAATATATATCATATATATATATATATATATATCTATATATATATATATATTTATATTATATATATATATATATATATATATATATATATACAAGCTGGGTTCAAAACCTGTCCACCTGTCTACATCTACGTTACAGATTCTCAGAAGAGGTAGACAGTACTCTCTCTCTCTCACGGACACACATACACACACACACACACACGTCAGATTTACGCTGACTGAAAAACTCGTAGCTAAAATGACCTGCGATGTCTATTACAATAACATCTTTCTTTTTCGGCTATTTTGAGGAAACAACTGACGGGCTCAATCCGGTGAAATATAAATGAGCTGTCTTTGGACTGATTGGGAAAAGTACTTAGTAATGATCTTTGCAATTACGCAGAAGAGAGAGAGAGAGAGAGAGAGAGAGAGAGAGAGAGAGAGAGAGGAGCAGTTCCTTATGAATGAGTGATTATATACGATTTGTAATTTCCTTATAAATGAAAGAGAGAACACAGGCATGGTAAGAAGAAGAAGAAGAAGAAGGAGAGAGAGAGAGAGAGAGAGAGAGAGAGAGAGAGAGAGAATATGTAAGGGAGCGGGTTGCCGTGGGTGGGGCGTAGTTTATGGACGGTTTCCTGGGCAACGGCGAGAGCCTCCTGGCCTCTGATCCAAAACCCCGCTTCCATCGGCGCCCCCAACCCGCCCTTGTTCCCCCCTCCCCCTCCCTCTCCCTGTCTCTCCCCTCCTCCTCCTCCTCCTGACCTCCAAACAGACACCCCATTCCCTCCACCTCTTGGTCCACATCTCTCTTTTGGATCTGTCCTCCACCAATCACTCCTCCAGCTTCCCTCTCCTCTCTCACCTTTCCACTTCCCCCTTCCCTGCTTTTCCCATCGCCTTCCTTCCTTCCCCTCTCCCATACATCCATTATTTCCTCTCTCTTTTTTTTTCGACAATCGTCACTCGGTTTATTTCCACCTACGCGCTGCGATTTTGCCTTTAGCCCTTCCTCAATCAGGTCATTCTTTTTTTTTTCTTATATTATAGAGAGTAACTTTCGCCCTCTTTCAGATTTGGTCTGAAGTCGGGTCGAATCATGACATCAAAGGTTATTTGACAACGTGGTGTTATCCATACGCACAAATGCATATATGCGAATGTATAATCATGATCTCAATCGTTGTTATGATAGTGCCATACATACCAGGGCACCCTTCACTGTTATGACAGCAAATATCATGACATCACTGGGACGACGATTCAAATGGATCTCAAAGAATGAGTTACATTCATTACAAAAGGTCATTTGTGTTGAGAATTATCATCAATTCAGTCCATATGAAAGACTCGTATTTTACGCTCCGTCCTAATATTAATTTGATGCAAGGAGAAAAATGTATGACTGAGGGATGTTTCTATTTAAAGCTACACAAGAGAACACCTCCCCCCCTCTCCTCACCCCTATTCCCCGCATGCTTTGTTGCCAAATGTTTCAAGGCAGCCGGGGGAAGGTAGTTCCTTTCAGGTCTATCAGAAAGGCCTAGGCCTCTAAATTCCACAGGTGTGGAAAGCCTTTTATAGGGAAAATGCTGAAGTGCGCGTTTCATATGACAGTGAAAGGAAAAAACCTCCCTACAAAATACAGCTGTTAAATATGACGGACCATAAAAAAAGCTAAAGCGCTTTCTACTTCAAGATAGAGCAGATATCACATCTTTCTATTGTTATTGCAGGTCATTGTTCTACGGCATGTTTGCTGTTAACCATTGAAATGATTTGCAATTGGAAATATATAAAGAAGCTGTGCAACAGACGAGTTACGATGGGTTTCCTTGCTAGCAAAATTGAACTGCCAAAAATCTGACAGAGAGAGAGAGAGAGAGAGAGAGAGAGAGAGAGAGAGAGAGAGAGAGAGAGAGAGAGAGAGAGAAGCACTAACCATTCTAAATGACTCGACCCATGGCGAAAGGATTTGGACAATTGCAACTAGTCATGAAAGGAAAAGTTTTATTTCAACACGAATTTTCAAAATGACGTTAGTAAGTAGGCCAAAACATGACGAACGATGCGATAGCTGCTTGAGTAGCTGACACAAAGGCCAGGAAAACTGGGGGTACACGTAGTCATAATGCCTCAACCCACTGAGGGAGCTCTGAAATTATTATTGGTCGTGTTACAGTTTCATCAGTGGCCAGTTGTCTCCAGTGATTACGCTGATAAGACAGAGTCTTGACTAACACATACGTACATACATACGTCGTGAGTCTCACACCACTAAAGGGAATCTAAAATGACTATTGTTCCTATTGCTGTTTCATCAGCAACCAGTTTCCTTTAATGATTACACTGATATAGAGTCTTGACAGATAGATACACAATGGAGTCCTGAGAGGCAGCTGCAGTCACAGGAAAGGAAAACGGACCTGCTATGACGTAGTCTGTTCCGTTACCCTCGATCACGAAATATAAAATATAGACTAGACTTTGTCACCATGCAAGATCTGGTTTACACTTGATTCCTAACAGTGTTAGAACTGTTTGAAATTCAGAAATTACATAAAATAATCATATTTATAGAGTTAGGTGCCCAATCCAGTTGTACATACTGAGCACAGGACTTTTTTAAAGCTTCTGCCGAATTCAAATAATCGGAGTCTGACCCTGGAAGATCGACCAATTTCGTCACATGGTCTATTTCACCCTCCTAAGATCGACTGAGTTCGCTCCTTGGTCCTGTTGAGCTCTCATCCCTTTACTAAACTTCATGAAGTTGCATTACTGCAGTCACAGTGCTAACATCATGAAGTTGCATTTCCTGCAGTCACACTGCTAACACCATGAAGTTGGATTTCCTGGAGAAATAGTGCTAACAATATGAAGTGATTTGATTTCCTCAGAATGTGCTAACTCTTGAAGTAGATTTCCTGGGCCAGAAATAGTTGCTAACATCATGAAGTTAGATTTCCTGCAGAAATAGTGCTAACTATGAAGTTAGATTTTTTCTGCAAGAAATAGTGCTAACATCATGAAGTTAGATTTGCCTTGCTAAAAAAGGCTAACATCATTAAAGTTTTTAATTTAGTGCTAAATTCATGAAGTTGGGATTTCCTGCATAGTGCTAAATCATGAAGTTGATTTCTGGCAAGAAATTAGTGCTACATCATGAAGTATTTCCTTTTGCATAAGTGCTAAACATCATTTGAAGTTGGCATTTCCTGCAGAAATAGTGCTAACATCATTGAAGTGATTTCCTGCAGAAACTAGTGCTTAACTCGATGAAGTTAGTCCTGCATTTAATAGTGCTAACATCATGAAGTTCCATTTCCTGCCAGAAATAGTGCTAACATCATGAAGTTAGATTTCCTGGCAGAAATAGGGCTAACATCTGAAGTATTTCCTTGCAGAAAATAGTGCTAACGTCATGGTTGGTTTCCGCAGAAATAGTTGCAAACATCATGAAAGTTTTTCCTGCCGGGAAATAATGCTAACATCATTGAAGTTTTTCCTGAAATTAATAACATCATGAAGTTGGATTTCCTGCAGAATGTGCTAACATCATTGAAGGTTTTGCCATAAGTGCTAACATCATGAATTGGATTTCCTTGCAGAAATAGTGTTAACTCATGAAGTTCCATTTCCTGCCCAAATAGTGCTCACATCATGAAGTTAGATTTCATGCAGAAATAGTGTAACATCATGAAGTTAGCTTTCTTGCAGAAATCATGCTAACATCATGAGTTGGATTTCCTGCAGTAATAGTGCTAAAGTCATGAAGTTGGATTTCCTGCAGAAATAGTGCTAAACATCATGAAGTTCCATTTCCAGCCAGTAATAGTGCTAAATCATGAAGTTGGATTTCCGCAGAAAATAGTTGCTAACATCATGAAGTTAGATTTCCTGCCAGAAATAGTGCTAACATCCATGAAGGTAGATTTCGCCAGAAATAGTGTAACATCATGAAGTTGGATTTCCTGCAGGAAATAGTGCTAAACATCATGAAGTCCCTTCCTGCAGTAATAATGCTTAACATCATGAAGTTAGGATTTCCTGCAGAAATAGTGCTAACATCATGAAGTTAGATTTCATGCAGCAAATCGTGCTAAACACATGAGTTCCAATTTCCTGCAATTAATAGTGCTTAACATCATGAAGTTCCGTTTCCTGCAATCATAGTGCTAACATCATGCAAGTAAGCTAGCTTCTTGCAGAAATAGTGCTAAAGTCATGAAGTGGTTTTCCTTCAGAAATAGTGCTAACATCATGAAAGTGGATTTCCTGCAGAAATAGTGCAACATCATGAAGTTAGATTTCCTGCAGGAAATAGTGCAACATCATGAAGTTAGATTTCCGCAGTAATAGTGCTAACATCATGAAAGTTGGATTTTCCTGCAGAAATAGTGCAACATTCATGAAGTTAGATTTCCTGCAGAAAAATAGTGCTAACATAAGGAAGTTAGGATTTCCTGCAGAAATAGTGCTAACATCTTGAAGTAGCTTTCTTGCAGAAATAGTGCTAAAGTCATGAAGTTGTTTTCCTTCAGAAATAGTGCTAAAACATGAATGAAGTTGGATTTCCTGCAGAAATAGTGCTAACATCATGAAGTTGGATTTCCTGCAGAAATAGTGCTAACATCATGAAGTTAGATTTCCTGCAGTAATAGTGCTAACATCATGAAGTTAGATTTCCTGCAGTCACACTGCTAACATCATGAAGTTGGATTTCCTGCAGTAATAGTGCTAACATCATGAAGTTAAGATTTTCCGCAGTAATTAGTGATAACATTCAGAAGTTAGATTTTCTGCAGTAATAGTGCTAACATCATGAAGTTAGATTTCCTGCAGAAATAGTGCTAACATCATGAAGTTGGATTTCCTGCAGTAATAGTGCTAACATCATGAAGTTAGATTTCCTGCAGTAATAGTGCTAACATCATGAAGTTAGATTTCCTGCAGAAATAGTGCTAACATCATGAAGTTAGATTTCCTGCAGAAATAGTGCTAACATAATGAAGTTGGATTTCCTGCAGAAATAGTGCTAAGAGATCATTGAAAGTTAGCTTTCTTCGCAGAAATAGTGCTAACATCATGAAGTTGGATTTCCTGCAGTAATAGTGCTAACATCATGAAGTTGGATTTCCTGCAATAATAGTGCTAACATCATGAAGTTAGATTTCCTGCAGAAATAGTGCTAACATCATGAAGTTCGATTTCCTGCAATAATAGTGCTAACATCATGAAGTAGTTAGATTTCCTGCAGAAAAATGCTAACTATGAAGTTAGATTTCCTGCAGAAATAGTGCTAACATCATGACGTAGATTTCCTGCAGAAATAGTGCTAACATAATGAAGTTGGATTTCCGCAGAAAATAGTGCTAAACATCAGCAGTTAGCTTCTGCAGAAATAGGCGAACATCATGAAGTTCATTCCTGCAATAATTAGTGCTAACATCATGAAGTTTAGCTTTCCTGCAGAAATAGTGCTAACATCATGAAGTTGGATTTCCTGCAGAAATAGTGCTAACATCATGAAGTTAGATTTCCTGCAGTAATAGTGCTAACATCATGAAGTTGGATTTCCTGCAGAAATAGTGCTAACATCATGAAGTTAGATTTCCTGCAGAAATAGTGCTAACATCATGAAGTTAGATTTCCTGCAGTAATAGTGCTAACATCATGAAGTTAGATTTCCTGCAAGAAATAGTGCTAACCTCATGAAGTTAGATTTCCTGCAATAATAGTGCTAACATCATGAAGTTCAGATTCGCCTGCAGAAATAGTTTGGCTAAACGTAATGAAGTTCCGTTTCCTGCAGAAAATAGTAGCTTAACATCATGAAAGTTGATTTTCCTGCAGGAACTAGTGAAACATCATGAAGTCTAGACTTCCGCAGAAATAGTGCTAACCTCATGAAGTTAGATTTCCTGCAGAAATAGTGCTAACATCATGAAGCTAGATTTCCTGCAGTACTGTGCTAAACATCATGAAAGTTCCTTCTGCCAATAATAGTGCTAACATCATGAAGTTCCATTTCCTGCAGTAATAGTGCTAACATCATGAAGTTGGATTTCCTGCAGTAATAGTGCTAACATCATGAAGTTGGATTTCCTGCGTAATAGTAATAAGTGTTAGCATCATGAAGTTTGATTTCCTGCAGTTTAATAATGCTTAGAATCATGAAGTTGGAATTTCTGCAGTTAATAATGCTAAACATCATGAAGTTAGGTTTCCTTTGCCCAGAACAGATTGCTAACACTCATGAAAGTTGGATTTCCTGCAGTAACAGTGCTAACATCATGAAGTTGGGATTCCCTGGCAGGACACAGTGCTAACATCATGAAGTTGGATTCCTCAGAAATAGTGCAACACCACCCCACGAATTCCATGAAGTTTGGATATTTTCCTTGGTAACAGTAGGAACCAATCATGAAGTTGGCCTTTCCTGCAGAAAATAGTTTGCCCTAACAAAACTAAATTAAACAAAAAAAAAATTCTTAATCAATGAAAATAGACGATCAGAAAGAAAAAGTTCTTCAAGTGGAGACAGTTCAGTTCCCTGAAGATAAACAAAGAAATGGAAACTCTGGCCAGAAGAATTCGTCTCTTTCTGCTGAAAATGTATAGCGTCTTTTGAATAATTTCAACTCAGAATGTAACCACATCAGGAACATACGTAGTTCTATGGCGCAGCAAATTAACAGCAAGAAATTGATGTGTTAAATGTCTCACGAGTTTATTTAAGGAAATAAGCCAAACTATCATTCAATAACTGATAAAAGAATTTAAAAAGGATTGTTAACCAGACAATAAATTAAACCGTTTACATACTGCGAAATTCTTCCAAGTGCTTGCAACGCCTCCTGGCTGAATATCATGCTAACCAAAACCTAATCGTTAGTGTAGTACAATGAATTGTGATATCTCCATTTAATAATGACAATAGGATATGTTTGGAGAGAGAGAGAGAGAGAGAGAGAGAGAGAGAGAGAGAGAGAGAACTGAACTACTGTGGTGTTCATTGTAATATCTCGTCATGAACTTCAAACCCCACAAATTTGCATAAATTAATAGGAGATACGTCATAAATTTTTTAACTAGAAGTGAACCCTATAGATTACACACACACATGCACAGCAGATATATATATATATATATATATATATATATATATATCATATATATATATATATATACACATACATACTATACATACATACATACATACTACATACACATACATAGATTATACCTAAGGAGTGAACTCAACAGGTCCCAACGGGGCGAACTAGGACAGTACGAACTCGACGTGACGGCAAACGCTTGTTACTGTCAATAACAGCAATAGCCTTTTAATAACTGAAGACTGCGCATTAAGAAAATATAAAGTTCCATGACGCAGGAAATTAACGGCAGAAGCTATTGATGTGTTCGAGTCTGACGAGTGCATTTTTAAAGAAAATAATAAGAGAAATAATCCGTAAATAATTGGTAAGAGCATTTGAGAGAAAATTCTTAATCAGATATAATGCAATAATAGCACAATGATCTGAATTTGAATAATCGACCTGTGGAATGGCCCTTATAACCCGGCACTCTCCTTCTCCGCTAAGGGAAGGGAGACCTGCACCAGTGTTATTTTCGAGGGACATCTTGAAATCTAATCATTCGCTGGAATAATGATCATATAGTAGTTCTGATCATTATTATTGTGATCGATCTCTAAACTGTCACTGATAATCACTGTACACACACAATTAAATATATATATATATATATATATATATATATATATATATATATATATATATATATATATATATATATATGAACTGAAATTAATTTACATTTAAAGGCAATGGGCATGCCCGAATTACAGATCCTAAGCTGACGCTTTTTGCCAGTCTTCCTATGCTTCATGATAAGTCTTTTTACAGTACTTTGAATAACCCAATTCAACAGTATGCACCTTCCATTAACTACAAATTGACTCCAGTTAATCCACTTACTATTAAATCGATAATCCAGTATAAAGACAAAATGAGCCCTCTTGTGACACCAAGCATCGTCTATTTATTTTGTTGCCCCCGATGTAGTCAGGGGAGATAGGTGGTTGCCTCACGCCGTCTACTGAAACTTTGAATTGGTTGTCATAGGGGGTCAGTTACAGAACTGGAGTCAAATGATCTAATCCAGAGTTCTCAAATATTCAAATTGAAATAGTTTATTGACAAAAAATACACCAAATGGAATGCATAAGATGGCTTATGCATCCCCTTCCAAGTAAGACAAAAATCAATTTACCATATTAGCTACTTATTCCACAACAACTTGGGAAACTTTTGAACTATCATTTCAGTTTCGTTGTTATTCATAAGAAAACAAACCATTTCAGATACACTAAACTCTGTTTTTTTCCATCTGTCCACCCGCCTGTGGTGTTTGCGTATGGTAACACTGCGTCCCGGGCTTTAGATAGTTACGCTATGTGTAAGTTTTTGGTAAATAAAAGGATATCTGGGTGTACATTTGCAACTGAAAAGTGTTTTAATAATTTACTGTATGCAAATTACACCGTTAATATTCGAAATAGGATATTATTATAATTGTTGAATGTAAGCTGAATGTAACTATCTAAAGCCCGGGACGCAGTGTTACCATATGCAAACACCACAGGCGGGTGAACAGTAGTTATGGCTCTTTCTTTAAATTCTAGAAGTTCAAAACACTGCAACATATAATCCTCTAAAGTGTGAGAGAATGCCTCGCCACATAATCTACAATGGTCGCCATTGTCATCAATATATTGCCAACAATAATTATAACCTGGCCTTAGCCTCATATTAAAGGTACTGAGTTTAGACGAAGCCTTGCCATAAGTTATACGGGTGTTTTCATTCACATAAAGTTAGTGATTCATACTAGTACGACCTTCTTCTAGAATTCTCACTACATTTGCTGCTTCCCAATTATTTTGTTTTTGTTTTATTCCTTTTTAAATTCTACTAAGGCTCTCAATATCAACAACAGGTCTTATCCCGTCCTGGAATTCATTGTTTATGTTACTCTGATTTTGTATTTCGTCCAACGGGTAACGTTTTTCTACATTTTCTTCTCACATAACTTTGTTTTATATTCTAGTTGTAATTTTAAGTATGAGTCTGTTTTTTATACTTATAATTTAATGTATCATTCCTCCGCCCTTGATTCGGTTTCCCTCGCTGACAACAACCGCCCACCTCCTGCACGCATACATTTATAATTATGTGTGTACGTGCATATGTGTATGCACAAAATATTTTTTACCTGTCTATAGGATTTCTAGCAATTTAATAATAGATATCCTCGAGGCTTGGTCTCATAGATTCGCCTCAATTACTTTTCATCTAGATCTGAGCACAATCTTATAGCCTCTTTAGCCTTTAAATAGAATAGGCCTTGCAACGACATCAACAAACAGCACTTACGAACTATCACAGGAATAAAAAAAAAAAAAAAAAAAAAAAAACACACAGAAATGGCCACCCTTTTTAACCATCAAAATCATTACGGTGTTGACTGGCTCCTCATCAGAGTCGCAGAAGCAGTCCAGGTAAATGGCAGCGTCTCTCCTGGTCTGGCCGTTCCTATTTGACAGGTCTAAACACACAGGCCATACGTGTACTCATCGTTCACCTATTCATATCTAATTTTGAAGCAGGATGTACTTACAACACAAGCTAAACGTCCCACTGTAATGGAAGCAAATGGATTATTAACAAAATCCTCGCTAGTCGCTGTAACGCTTATTCTCCTACGACCCTGAATTATTTTTTGAATTCATTCAAATCAAAGCTCGTAAATAAAATTTTCAAAGGACTACGTCTACTGGGAAGGATTGCGGATTATCGATAGTATGTGGTTTTAATTGACTGATTGATTGTGAGTTATCTGGCATCACAACTACCAGGGTCACCAACGCCGACGTGGTTTTAACATGAGTGTGAGAGTAAAAGGAGCCAATTTGTTAGTTTTATTTCACTTAATCAACAGGTAAGCGTACTCTAAGGTACAGGACTTCACGAACATGACAACGTAGCTTCTCCAACTTAATTTTGATGTTTAGAATTCTTACGGTAAGTTCCCTTTTTCCGAAATGTCTAGACTTCATCCGCTTTGCAGACTTTGGCCTACATCAAATGACACTCATCTTGACTTTTCGTGACGTACCACCTTCATTCTTACTCCCATGAAATCTTCATCAGGGCAGTACATCTCTTAACTATATTGCTGTTCTCCATGATATAGTTCTCCTGAAGCCTGGGATCTGGGACTTCGGATCCATCCGGAGTTTCTTAATAAGTCACTTCACAGCTTCAGTGCAAACTTTCCTCTGCAGCCATTTTTAATTATTCCCTCATCAACAATATGTCTCTTCAATAGACGGATCTTTCAAACAGTATTACAGAATGTCTTCGCCAATATTCGCCATGTTTCGCTAAACAACTTTTCTTAACCAACGTTACAATTTCACACCCAGCTTCACTTTCTTACACTATTTCACTTTAATCATTCTTTTCCATTCTTATCAGTTCTTCACCTTTCCCTTAATTGTGTTTGTCATTAAGTTCTACACTTAATACCTCACTTTACTTCATTCATTGTATAACCATCATAGCAAATTCTCGGCCCTTCTGACATCACCACCACTTTGAATAACTTCTGCACTTCTTCTATTACCCCACTTCACCGCTTCCTTGACTCAGTGAACAAGTTTTATCTTGTTTCAGGAGATAATTTCCGTTCCTTATTGTCCTCCTTCTCTCTCTCTGCACTTTATCTAAACCAGCTTTTTATCACAACATTCTTTCCTCTCGTGGCCTTTTCTTTATCACGAATTGGACAATAAACAGGTAAATAATCATGAACGAAACATATGAAAATTAAAATTACGGATAAAATAACATTAAGAGATAAATGAAAGAAAGCTACATATAAGCTAACTTATACAGATCGAGAGGCACAATAGCGCTGGCCAAGTAACAGAAACGGACGTCAAATTCATCTATCCATTCAGCTATCATTTTTGCATTTGGAGTTCCAGTTAAGGTTTCTCGAATTCTCGAATTTATCAAACATTCTGCTAAACTGGGATTCGAAATTTAGTTCTGCCGGAACCAAGAACAAATAAAGTAAAGGTGTCTTGTCCTCTCAGATTGAGAGAGAGAACAAAATTCTATAATTATAAAACTGACACAATGACACCACGAAACGCATGATAAATAAATACTTGCATTCTCATACAAAGAAAACTCTTAATAAAAACACAATTTCCGAACAAAACTGTTCACCGGAAAGTTTGCAGTTCACGTGTGTTTAGACTACTACATACAAAAAAAAACACACACACACACACACACAGCTAATAGAGACAAATCCCGCCCACCCCAAAAAGTAATAAATTATTTGAAAAGCGTTTTTGCTTACATGTGGTTTTAAACTTAAACACAAAATTACTGTCTATAGACAGAGACCTAAAATAAAAAATCTTAGAACGGTTTCGCGTTCGCATGTGTTTTTAGATTATTACATACTAACAAAAAACTATAGACTAAAACCATAAAAAAAAAATTTCCTGACGATTATTATTTCTATTTGCCATGCCATTTTACTTGTGTTAATTACTCTCGGTCCTCAATTAACACAACTAATTAACATTTCGCATGAGAATTCGCGGCTCGCTTAATTATTTTTCTGTAAGAAAGAGATTCCACAATCATTTTGAAAATATAGCGAAAAGGGATCCGGTTGGGAGGTTAGACTGCACAGTAGAAGACAACGAGACACAAGAAGAAAAGGGGAGGAAAAAAAAAAAGAATACAGTGAACCCAAAGAAAGGAAATGGAAAAAATAAAAGCAGATAAAAAAAAACCATGGAAACTAGGTTTGTTTGTTTGCATGGTGTTTTTACGTTGCATGGAACCAGTGGTTATTCAGCAACGGGACCAACGGCTTTACGTGACTTCCGAACCGCGTCGAGAGTGAACTTCTGTCACCAGAGATACGCATCTCTGACCCCTCAATGGAATGCCCGAGAATCTAACTCGCGGCCACCGAGGTGGCAAGCCAGGACCATACCGATCACGCCACTGAGGGGGGAAAAGATACAATGAATAAACAAAGAACACATAAAAAAATATTGACCCGAAATAAAGAGGAATAGGTTCACGAATTACGGGGGACAAGGAGCTGGAAACTGAGAAGTAATGGATATGAAGATAAGATAAAAATAAGAATAATGAAATGAATGTGGAATAAAACGAAAATCAATTCGAAGATGATCAAAGAGAGGAAAGAAAACTAAAAAAGTGATAATAGAATATAATGTCACATAAAATACCAAACACTGAACCGCACGCTGACTATTGCAGTTATGCTGGACCATTCAAATCTACAGTACTTCTTCCTCCTAAAAGATTCCAGCAATTTAGAACATGCCAGTAATACAGAAAGAACATTCTAATAAGTAAAGTGAAAGCATATTTAAAGAATACTTGAAGCTAATATTATTGATAAGAAGAATATATGAAAGATGCCTCGGAACAGCAATTGATGAAGTCGTTACAAAGTCCAGATTTCATGAATATTATTATTATATTAATAAATTATGATGATAATGATGATTATCATGATTTCAGTAGATGAAGCCTATTCACATGGAAAAAGCCCACAGGAGGCCATTGACTTGAAATTCAAGCTTCCGAAGAATATTGGTTTCAATACCCCCCCACCCCAGTAAAAAGGACAGTTAATTTAGCAACAAGACATCGAACGTTCCTGCGCGCACGGGCAAGCACACGCAAAATAGGCAGCAATTAAATAAAGTGAAAACGACAGAATATCAGATACTCAGAAATTTCACCCTAACATGATCAAAATGCTTTCCTGCTGCTCTTCCTACCTATTCTTGGAGCATCATCATTCTCTCACTCCTCAAGAATCCTTTTCAGGACATTTGCTTTTTAGCTTTAAAGTCGACTGAAGGTCCTCTATGAGCTCATGTGGCATTTGGACGACCTCTCATGGAAATGAATAGTACATTCAAGACTATGAATTCGAGAACAGAACCTTTAGAATGTTCTTTACTCGCAACTGGCTCCGATTGCGTATCTCGATTCTACTGGCGAGCGCAAACGTGTATGTGAATGTGCTAGGCTATCTATCTCTACTTGCTCTACTGTATTTAGCATTTAAACAACGAACAATAGTGGTCTGTTTTAGGGTAATCCACGAATTAATCGCTTAATGCTCGAATAAAAGAACTATACTAATGCCAGTGATTATACTTTTTTTTTTTTTTGTTAACGGAGACTCTCTGGACAACTTTTAGCAAGTGCTTACACAGAGTCGGGATGTAATGTCATGGTAATAAATATATATACATACTACTAAATTACATTATGTGGTAATACGACAATTCATACAGAGTATATACTGTGCACAAATACACAGACGTACATGGACATGTATTTTTACCATATGCATTTTTCTTACCTGGGTGGTCCTCCCCCACACCCCCCCTTTTTTTTTTCAAGTGAAAGCCCCATGCCCCTCTTTACTTCACCATAGGTACGATATACCAAAATTCGTCTAACTACCAGGTACATGATTCTCTTCTCAGGTCACCCACTTATACACACCCAGGCATATATATATATATATATATATATATATATATATATATATATATATAATATATATATATATATATATATATATTATACACCTTTTTGTAGGTGAAATAAACTGCTTCATTCTTCAATCTTTTTATTGTGTATTATTTTATCCTTATCCAACGGTTTATTTAACAAAATCTTACTCTCTCTCTCTCTCTCTCTCTCTCTCTCTCTCTCTCTCTCTCTCTCTCTCTCTCTAGGTTGAGTGTCTTTGCTCTATACCACTTAAGGTATAACCTTTGACCGGCCCAAGCTTTCTAAGCATCGCACCAAAAACCTGAAGGAGCCAAGCTTCTTGAGAGAGCATCGTTGGAGCCGGAGCGCGGATTCTTCTCACAGGACTCTTATTCCAGCAGCCTTCACTCCCGGATTTGCCTTTGGCGCCAAAGGCCTGATGAATAAAGCCATCGAACGATCGCCAGCAAATTAGGAACTTCAATGACTCGCGCTGCCGTCAAATAGCGGGATCATTATTCATTGTCATCAGCACCATCGGCGTCACAATCGCTAAGGTAATTAACCGTTATTAACTACATTGCCGTTGCTATTTTGGGGGCCACTCTTGCCGACATCTCTTTGTTCCTTGAAAACGTGTGATGAACACACGTCATTAGATAGGCCTTGAAAATTCCTGAGAGCCTAATTGGCCTCTCGAAGCTCTCAAGTGAAACTGTCCTCTTCAACATTGCGGCAAGTGAGAGCATTTAACAGCGGGATACTGCTCCTAAGTACTTAGTTCATAGGAAAAAAAAAAAGAGCATAATTTTGAGGTGCAGCATGGACATTCAGGTAGAAACGATCACAAATACTACAATCGTCCGATTAAAAGGTCCCTACTTAAAAGACACTCAACTAACAGGTATTATGCAATAAGCAAACAATCTGTTAAAAGTAACATATCTCTGTTGGCTCTGCAGATTCCACGAGCCTACATCAAGCCTCTTTTTTTTTTTCTTTAAACATCCACAATACTTACGCATATGGCAAGAGACCGTGCTGCCAAAAACAGTCTTACAGTTAAAGAGTCATCAAACAAAGAGAGTAATCTACCAAACAACCACATCCTCATCCTCACGAAGTCCCATTTCCCTCAAATAGGAACATAAAGAAAAAAAACATCTGAGAAGTTCCACCTCAGGAAAAAATCTACTCCACGTACAAACTTATAAATGCTCTCTAGAAAAATTCAATTCTAATTTTATAAAACTCAATTCACTGAACAACCTTTTTCACGCAAAAGAAAAATATTCCAATTTAAAATGTTTCATCCTACCGAAAAAAAATCCATGCAAAGTCTCACTTTACTGAACAGGTAGCAAATGATCGAAAAGGAAATCAATCGAACATCAGACTCTAATATATATAAATATATACGTATATATATATATATATATATATGTATATATTATATATATATTATATATATATATTTTGAAAACGTACAATGACAGTGACAGTTTCCCATTAAAGATTTATGCCCCAAGAGAAACGTAGCATCCCAGTCTTGTATTCATAGTATTATAGGTGTCAAGAAAAGCAGCATCCCGACTCATCCATTAAAGAATCAAGATCCTTGCAAAGAAGCGTCCCAATGAATGGGTGGTACCGAACATAAGGCTCTCATACCAATGTAAAAGAGGAAAAGTCCTCCTTTACCAATTAAGAGGAACAAATATTCTATTTTATACCACTGAAGGTGAGAAGCAACATCCAGCTTTACATTGAATATGAGAAGGCTTCCCACTTTTCTAATGAAGCGAAAAAAAAAAAAAAAAAAAAAAAAAAAAAAACAGGTCCCAGTGAACAAGCTGCACCCAACTGACAAAGGAAAATAATCTCTACAGTAGGTAGGTAGCAATAACACCTTTACGTCCAAGGTAACTTTTCTATAGTAAAGTGATCGGGGGCGGAGAGAGAGAGAGAGAGAGAGAGAGCCGAGAGAGACGAGGAGAGAGAAGATCGAGAGAGAGAAGAGATGAAGATAGAGAGAGAGAGTGTAGATTTTCCAACACAAGTTCCACCAACAAACATTTCTACCTGTAAAAAAAAAAAAAAAAGCATCAACCTTCAGGGCCAGCTGATCTCCCTTAAGCACCTCTCTTTATTTTACCGAATGATGAGGCTACATGAGAAAATATTTCCATTCATTTTAACCGTTATTAGTTCTATATATTACTTCCATGGGGAAGAGGCCAGTTTTAATAAGATAGTGAGAGATCTGGTGATGAAAGAAGATTCTTACTCAGGATAGATGTGCCAGAAGCAGTTTGAAGAGAGAGAGAGAGAGAGAGAGAGAGAGAGAGAGAGAGAGAGCGAGAGAGAGATTTTCTCCTTACAATTCTGAGTATCACGATATCCCTGGCTCTTGGTGAGATGACTTCCAATGATTTCGATGGGTCTCTCTCTCTCTCTCTCTCTCTCTCTCTCTCTCTCTCTCTCTCTCTCTCTCTCTCTCATGGAACGTTTTTTTTTTCAGAGGTTTAAGATATCGAAAATCCCGTATGACATGTGTCCTACATCTGAATTGATCTTTCCTTGAAAGCTCATACGATAAGCCAAGTGTATTTACCCCTGAAAGCTACCCTGTAATGATCGCACTATATCAGATAAAATGAAAATAAATAAAAAGATACATTTTCCATAAGAACTAGGTCAAAGAAAGAAACCTATTTGTTCGTCCTTGGGGTTACAGTACTTGGGCTATGTCCCTGTATTGCCTACATCCCATACATTCTGCGATGTGAATTTTAGCTCCTTTTCAATCAAAATAATACTAGATTTTTCTGTATCTGCAGAGCGGCTCAAATAAACATTGGGAAGCGCCCATCGTGTAGCTTTTCTCCGGAGCCACCTCCTCTCAGAAAACACTGCTTGAGATCGAAATAATAACACTAATAATACTGCCACTGTACCAAGAGCAACGTACTCAAATGCTTGCAATGAGAGAGAGAGAGAGAGAGAGAGAGAGAGAGAGAGAGAGAGAGAGAGAGAGAGAGAGCTGCAGGAGGCTTATAACAAACGGAGCACAAGCAGTGGATTGGATATTCAATCAATAACGAGTGCCCTGAATAAGTAAAGAATTTGCCAACCAACAAACTAAACGAAAGGACCCAGTTACAATCCCAACACAGCCAAATCCCACAACAGCGCTCCTGTCCAAACGATAATAACAACGACCGACAACGAAGTGACAAGTGCGGGTCGGGAGGCGAGCCCCCTTCTCAAATCACTTCTCTTTCCATTCATTGCGCAAAAATTACCGCTGAGGCCTGGACTTCAAGCAGATTAACGCTTAGCCTCGTCCAGCATCAATTACGGAGCACCTGCCTCCCACCGGCTTCTTTTCTTTTTCGCGCGCCGTAAATCCCGCACATTTTTATGGGCGCCTTTTGATTTTCGCGTCGGCATGCTTCGCCCGCCAGGATCATTTTGGAAACCGATTTTCCAAAAGGAAAATTTTCGTCCAGGACATAACGTGCGATATTTAACCCTTCTGTCAAACTGAAATTGGGATTAATTCAACAACTTTGACCGAGCGTAAATTCAGAGGATTTAACCCACCACAGCCAATTTTCCACATGCCATACGTATCGTAATTATAATCATAAATCAGTTTAACGAGAGCCACGATTCCCATTTCTAGACTCCCATAAGGTTCGCAATGAGCAGTTTAAGAAGTTGTTGGTTGACGGCACATACGTATATATATAATAGCATGTGCCGTATTTGGGGGAATTACTATAGTTCTCGCTGCTCGTGACTATATGTAAAAGTATATATGTATATATGTGTGACTGGAAGTTAATGATAAATTATTATTGACCTTTAAACATTTTTTACTATGGAGCGACCCATTATCAAGAAAACCGACTTGCTGTTTGCAAGATCAGTGGTTCGGTCCTGGCATCCTGACCTTCAAGTCGATCCAACTGCGATTGGGTAAGATAATCTGTTTTGGTTCCGAATAGGGCGTGGGAACAAGCAACCTCGCCCCTAGGAACTACCTGAAAACCAAAAGACTACTATTCTAGCTTAATCAACTCTAAAGGAGGAAAGGTTCATGAAAAACATAAGTACTTACAAGTGGATATTTCCCCTAGACATGATCCGCACTGTCACTGACAGTAGTCGGAAATTTATCGTACATGTGTCACAAACAGCTTGGAAACAAGTCAAGGACCAAATGTGGAGAACGAATCTTTGGCAAATACTGGATAATCATGTAAGCACGGGTTGGGACTACCAATCCGTAGTTGACGTGCATTAAACTTGTTTATGATGAGTGTACAAATAGTTGCCGACGTGTGTTTATAACATGTTTTACATGTTATAAACGGACGTTATCTTCTTAAGGTTGTCGCCAGTGGGCGTTCATCTTCAGGTCCTCAGCAGGATCATAGGATGAGATTTTTAGCGCCATTCCCCATTTTAACTTGAGTTGCGGTAACCATAGTCGTCCAACTAGCAGGTACGTGTTTAAGTCAACAGAGGCACAAAACGTTTCACGAAGTATATATATATATATATATATATATATATATATATATATATATATATGATATATATATATATATATATAAAACATTATGCCATTTCCCTAACAGGACGTACCTTTAGAAAATAAAACCAACACAGTGGTCACAAACCCATTCATACATTACCTGATGAATCGTGAATAAATCCAAGTGCAGGAAACTCACGACATTACCCATTTCGTGCAAATCTAGAGAGAGCTAATCAGTAGTACATCCACACAGCCACAGAGCCGTTCACCTCTAATTTATAGTGGCCCTACTTTCCATCCATCTATTCAATTCTTTTTAAGGTCTTCCATACTTTACACATGATCTCAAAACACTCCGATCAATACCTCATTCTCAGCTTGCCTTTATACCTCATTTACGTATCTCTTTAGGTCTCGCCTTGTCCATTCTTCTTCCGCCACATTTACTATGAAGGCAGTTCATCTCAACAGCCTTAACCCCCTTTCTTTCATTTGCATTCAAAATCCTCACTTCTCGTTCATAGAGGAGACTTGGTTCATCAACCCCTTCACCAAAATCATACCTTGGCTTCCATACACATTCACAGCCTCTTCCAATTTTTTTCAGAAACACTGCTACCTTCCTCGCTTGACCTAATTATTATAACTAATACTTAACCTCAAAATACTTACACAAATCAAGTACTTCTATTCATTTACACACATGATAAGACTAGATTCAGGTTCCTTGGTTTCCGTTTAAGCTCAAAACCTTACTCTTGCTCGCAATTGCTCGTAACTTTGCTTTCTTCCGAACATTTCCAGACTTTCCCACTTGTTTCCACTGATTGAACCTCCCGGATTTATTTCCGAATATTTTCATATACACAACTTTACTCTTACTTCTGACCTCTTTTCCCTGATTTGGCATCACTCCATCCATATAGTTATTAAAGTCACGGAGAGGTAACACGTTCTGATGCATTTTTACACCGAACCAGCCACTCTCCCGTCTACATATCATAACATAACATTTTGCTTCCATCATAAAAATTCTAATAACTTTCCAAAACTCCCCTTCTATTCGTTTTCAAAACCCTCCTCATTGTCTCTCTATCGATTCTGCCATAAGGTTGTTTAGGTACCTGGATGCCATAACAAAAGTTTGAATCACACCTTCATGGTTGTCTAAACCACACCGTCCTCCCCATATTAGTACTGCAGTCATCAGTCTTATCTTCTCTATAAAAATCATACCAAACACCTTCCTTGTACTAACACAATCCTTATAACTCTTAATGTCGCCACTATCACCTTTAACTTTATACAAATTTTCGCACTGAGAACGAATCTACTAAATAAATTACCACTCGTTAGGAAAATATTTTATGCAACTGGCAGTCTCTACATTTTTTATCAAGATAAGATATGCCATCCAGGAGGCATCCCCGGGCGTGTAACAGGGTCCCGTCCCAGGTGGGACAGTGTCCCAAGGCGGATATCTTCCAAGCACCTCAGCAGTCCCAGTCCCAGTACCTCCGTTCACTAGAGAATTTGCAACGACACATATCCTGTGTTGAACTGAGACTTGAGGGCTACTGTTGGGGGCCTTTGCCACAGGAAAAAACAGGTGCATGATACTTCAGGCGCTTCTATCTCTTACGGAATTACCTACGGCTTCTACTGGGATAAAACTCGTTCATTTCTCTTTATTTTTAATTGTTGGTTTCCTCAACGTGGCTAAGCAAGGGCACTAGGTCCCACATTCCTTACGCCGCGCGTTGGCTACGGCATTCAGTGAGATCCAGATGAGAGTACTGCTAATGACAGAAAAGTAACATGCCATTGCACAGACTGCTCATTCAGGCAGGGAAACAGAGTCCAAAATTAAAGAAAAGTAAACGCAGGTTTCAGATCTGCATTTTGTGGTCAATAAGAAAAATCGTAGTAGAAAAAAATCTGTGTTATATGAAAGAATAAGAAAAACCAAATGACATATAAGTCATCATTGCTTGACACCTGGTCCCAAGTGTCATTGTCTCTTGGCATTTGGAGTTTATTAAGCGATTGAAGCACGAACAAAAGATGGGAAATGAGAAAGAAGCACCCAGCCTCCTGCTGCAAAACGTTGGGCTCTTGATCCTACTTTTCTTGTACAAAATAAAAAGAAAGTTGGCCAATGAAGAAGAGGAAAGCGAGAAAAGCCCACTTTTGCATCAGCCTTTTTTCTCTTATGAAAAAAAAAAAAATAAAAGTCCACGAAAGCACAAAAGGCAAATAAACGAACACTTAACCGTTAGAGCCCGGGTCTTTTGGCCTCCGCTTCCAATTTTTCCCTCTTGTAAACAAGAAAAAAAAGGAAAAGTAAAATGATGATCAACAAGCACTCAACTTCGCTCTCACAGAAATATGGGGCGTCATTTCCACTTTTTCCTTTTACAAACAACGCAAAAATGCACAAAAGAAAAGGCAAAAATGATGATAAACTTTCTCTCAACCTCTTGCCAGAGGACCTGTGGCCTTTGTATTGAATTTTTCCTTCTCGTAAACAATAATAAAAAAAAAATTGTTTGAAGAGAAGTGTAAAATAAAACTGCCGAGAGACAACGCCAGAAAAGGTCTCATTTTCCGTCGATATAAATTGGAAAGAACTTTAACTTAGGCACTCGGGAACACACGTTTCCGGGGAAAATTTCCGTCCAGCGGATTTCGTAAAATGAAGGAAATGTATTTGTTATTTTCTCTCATTTCCGCTCCGACACCAGAGCTCGTTGTACTAGGCCTAAGGCGAATGATGCTCTGTCGCTATGGATTCATCTTTTGTAGCGACGCGTTTCAAAGATGTAGTCATTATTAACAGTTTCTTTTTTCTTCTTTTTTGTGCAATCTGATTGGACAGAATTAACACAGGGTGCAAAAAAAAAAAAAAAAAAAAAGGGAAGGAAGAAATTACTTGGTATTTTCATATAATATATTTTAATTCATTCACTTCCATCCGACACAAATTTCAAGGAAAGGCGCAGACTGGCCATTTATTACTATGTATGCCATTGTGTGCTTGTGTGCTTTTTAAAGAATGACACACCTACGCAATTATCGAATCATATCCATTATCTATTTTCTTTAGCAAACTAACATCTCCCACTCTCTCCAAATGATCTACCAACCTTAAATCTTCATAGTGCATTATTTTCATCTAAGCTGACCTTTGCAGCAGTTCTTCGTATCTACATTTTCATTATTTCAATTTTTTTTTTTAATGTATTCGCAATTCTTTGTGCCATGATACGGCAGATTTCAAAGCCAAGTTAGGTAGGACGAAAGCCTTCGCCCAGGAGAGAGTGAGATAGATCTCTCCTCATAAAAGCCTACTGATCAACTAAGGCGAACCGCTAACAATGCTACTTTAAATACTGCCGCTCCTACGGACAGGTGCTGTCTTCTGCCGTTCACCTTACCAACCCAAACATGTACGGAGACTGTCACGCCCCACAAGAACTCCGGCCATATACGCAGAAGGGTTCGGTCTCTTGGGACACTTATTTCGAGAAGCGCTAATAACAGGGCAGACAAGTTTAACATGATTTGCACCTCATTCTACGTGAGTCATTCTCTAATTCGAAATATAATCGCCTGAACCAATGTCTCACCCAGTTTTGACTGTCTCAATCACAACGCATTTATCAAATTGCGTTAAGGGAAGAAAAAGTGATATAGAGGGAAATAACAATAAGTGATAAGGAGAGATATAACAAAAAGTGATACATAGAGAAATAACAATGTTTGTGGAAGATGGTCGGTCAACAGCCTATGAGATGACAGTCCTAGCTCTCTAAATACCTGAGTTTGACTATAAAGGTGTTATGTCAGGACAGTTCGTCACTCACAGGGTGTGTCTGTGTTGTGATACTTGTTTATTATCATTATTATTATTATTATTATTATTATTATTATTATTATTATTATTATTAAGTCGGAGATAATAGAATGACAGACCATCGTACATTCCTTGAGACTTTTGCTTTCAAAAACCCTTAATTGCAGGCCTCATTATTATTATTATTATTATTATTATTGTTCTAAAGGGTCCACAATAATACAAAGTGTAAAAAGTCCGTGTATAATTTTGAAGACTTTACAGAAAGCTTTCGAACCCTTCCCTGGGTTCATCTTCAGTCCAAATGAACAAAATGAAGACCCATTTATTAATTTTTATATTACTTATGTTTTTAAAAGATTTTAACTGTAGGACAGGCTCTGTTTTTCCCTCTCCTGATGCTGCCTCTGCCTTGCCTCTTCCAGTCCAGGTAACCGCTGCCCCGGGGGAGTCTGATAACGGTGCCCAATCTACGCCCTTGGATGAAGGACTTCATGTAATGTTGCAACAACCTGTACGAAGATCCAACAGGATTGCAGCCAGAAGGATTGATAGGGGAGAGGGTATCACCTAGTTGTTGTTAACTACCCTCTTTCTTCACCTGGCCCATTAACGAGCTAACGACCGTTGTCAACGATCTTCAACGTCTCTTGTTTTTTAAATTTACCTCTGTACTTGCCGTAACTTTTTGTTCATTTGGACTGAAGATGAACCCAGGGAAGGGTTCGAAAGCTTTTGTAAAGTCTTCAAAATTATACGCGGACTTTTTTACACTTTGTATTATTGTAGACCCTTTAGAACATTATATATACTCTCGTGATAGAGAGTTTTTCCCTATTATTATTATTATTATTATTAGCAAATTCGTGGGGGGGGGGGGGGGGGGGGGTTGTGGAATGAAACCCCATTATAAACCATCGTAGGGGTCCCCACTATAACCCTACCAAGTTTCACGCCCATCGGACCAGCCGTTTGGCCGTCCGTGATTGAATGACAGACGGACGGACAGACATAACGCCCATTATAGTAAGATCATTAGAAGCCAAACTGGAACTCTAGTTGGAAAAGCCAAATGCTAAAAGCCTAAGGATCCCAGAGCGGAAAAAGCCATGCAGAAAAAAGGGACTCATTTACGTCTGTTCAACAAAGGAACATCTGCACCAAGTCAATTTCTGAAGTTCAAACGATTGCAAGATAATTTGTTCACAGCCGGAACGAAACCTTTAGAAAAATGGTTGGTATTGAACCTTGCAGAAGACTGTTGGTAAAAAGTGCACATCTATTACTACGTGATGGATGATGATGAAGCCCAATAGCTGTGGATGTAAAAGATAATAATAACAATCATTATGAAATGTTCTGTGCAGAGATCACTAATATGAAGATCATGGGTAAGATACGAAATAAAATTCAAGTTTTGCCTTCATTTCAGGTTCGGAATACGTGCTAATGAACAAATGGAATCAAATTAAAACCTAACAAAATAAAAGAGCAAAAACATCTCCCCAGAACAGACAGGTCACAAAAATCTTGAAAGAATTTCTCGGAAGTGAATTTGCAAACAAAAATGAGAGTGAGGATGAGAAATGTAGTCGTTATAATCCGAAATTCCATCATTCTCTTCAAGAGTCTTTAAGAAGGAGTAGAATCATTTCCACCTCACAGGATAAGTTGCTTTTCCTTCAAAATGCCGCACCATTCCATCGCAACCTCCTCCACTTTCGTCTCTCAATTCGATCAGTCATTTTCTGCAAATTGGCGACGTTGCTAGAATGGCAAGACACCGGAAAGGACTTTGTTAAAACGAATAAATAAGAAAATCATCAACGGATCATTATGAACATAAAATGATATTGAAATAGTCTATAAACATATGCTATTTGTAACAAAGAGATGGCCGGGTTTTTATATTCAAAAAGTAAAAAGATAATGTTATGTAAAGCTAATCCAGATTTCATATCTGAATCATAATCTCTTTTTTCCGGCGTACTAGTTATTATTTCCATGAATCCTTAAATACGACGTAATCGCTACATCTTTAACATGTTTTCGTATACTTTAGAGGGCACCGTAACCTGTTTTGTAAATGGTATGCAATAACAAGATTATGAATTCAGGCCTCTCTCTCTTCTCTCTCTCTCTCTCTCTCTCTCTCTCTCTCTCTCTCTCTCTCTGTGAAAACCATGCGCTAGTTTAAATTTAAAAATCAATAACATACGAATATATACACATAAAAACGAGTCAATAGTTATTGCCACATTTTTATAATAACCTCTGAATCAAAGATGAACCTCATATGTAGAAAACTTACTCAATATTGGTCGATTCACAGAAATACACACACACACACATATATATGTATATATATATATATATATATATACACACATATATATATAATATATATATATATATATATATATATATATACACACACACGCGCACACACACACACACACGCACACACACACACACACACACACACACACGGTACTGTTAAGAGGGTCCATAATTTCATGTGCCCGAAGCTAATTTCCATATCCTCTTCTTCGTCTTCTTCACAGTTAATTCGCGTCACCCTTGCACGAGGATGTCATGGACGCTTCTGTGATCTCAATTTCATTACTGTAGGGAAGAGAGAATTCTACTTGGAATCGTTACTTTCCCTTTTTCAGTCACCCTTTAGTTGAATTGTTGCCTCAAGCACCTCACTCGCTGTTTCTTTGCTCGTTTTAGCCTCTCTCTCTCTCTCTCTCTCTCTCTCTCTCTCTCTCTCTCTCTCTCACTTTCTTCGTCTTTCCTATTTGTTCATCTCTTTTTAGCGCCCCTCCCCCTTCTCTCTCTCTCTTTCTCCACGCTCTTCAACTTTTCTGTTTGTTCATTCTCTCTCTCTCTCTCTCTCTCTCTCTCTCTCTCTCTCTCTCTTTATCTTATCTATTTGTTCATTTCTATTTAGAGTCTCTCTCACTCTCTCTCTCTCTCTCTCTCAAATTGTGGATCACATTGATAGAAACATCCTGTTGTTAAACAGTCAACACGGTGTCAGACAAAACAGATCCTGCCTATCAAACCTCTTGGAGTTTTTTCATATCATGCTTGGTATTTAGGACAGTAGTAGAGCAATAGATATACTCTACTTAGATTTCCAAAAGGCCTTTGACAAAGTTCCACACAAGAAACTGATGACAAAAGATAGTGATCTAGGAATTGTAGGAGAAACAGCAGACTGGATCGAAGACTGGCTAAGTAATAGAAAATAGAGTCGCAATGAACGGTGAGGAATCAGAATGGGCAGATGTGACAAGCGGAGTTCCTCAGGGTTCTGTCCTTGGCCCGTTCTTGTTTTTTATCTATATTAATGACACTGATGTAAGATTAACTAGCAGGATAACCAAATTTGCAGACGACACCAAACTTGGTGTAAATGCAGCTGACCCAGAGACAGTAGAAAGTTTTAAAAAATTGTCTAAAGAAAATAGGAGAGTGGTCAAAAAGATGGCAAATGAACTTTAACTTGGAAAAGTGTAGTGTTACAAATAGAAACAAACAGCCCTCATACCAACTACATGCTGCTTGGGAATCACATAAATAGCGTAGAACAAGAAGAGGACCTTGGAGTCATTACTACCAAGGACTTGAAATCCACAACACAGTGAGTAAAAGCTGAAAAGAAGGCACAGAAACTGATGGGATACACAAAGAGGCAGTTCAACTACAGAAACAAGGGAACGATGCTGCAGCTCTAAACATCAATAGTTACATCTCATCTTGAATATACAGTACAGGTTTGGTCACCAACACTAAGGACATAAATAGATTAGAAGGGGTACAAGTAAGAGCCACAAAGTTAATTCCAACTGACGGGCAAATAGGTTGCCAAAAACGACTAGAGAGCCTGAACATGTATGGCTTAGAAACACGACGATTGCGAGGACAACTAATAGAAACATTCAAAATATTGAAAGGCATAACAAAAGGGAACAGTAACCTATTTACGTCATAAACTAAAACCAGACAAGAAATACCGGATGGAAACTAGAAATGAAGAGATACAACACATCTCATTGCGGGAACGTCTTTACATACAAGATATGTGACCCATGGAATAAACTGCCACCAGAAGTTGTAAACACCAACCGTGTGGAAGTGTTTAAAAGAAAGCTAGACAAAATCATTAGAACACTGTGAATGAACAGTAAAACCTGCTCCTAGAGAGCACACGATGTCTCCTCGGATGGACTAAGAAGGCTTTGAGTCATCCTAATCCTTGTAACTCTCTCTCTCATCTTTCCTGTGTGTTCACATCTTTTTAGTCTCTCTCTCTCTCTCTTATTTCATCTCTTTTAGCCTCTCCCGTTCTTATTTGTTCATCTATTTTAAGACTCTCTCTCTCTCTCTCTCTCTCTCTCTCTCTCTCTCTCTCTCTCTCTCTCTCCCCACACTGCGCGCGCGCGTGTCGAGCAGTTTTCTTTACATTTATCATATTCACCGCGAATGTAGATACGAAGAACATAAACAACTGCAAGTAAACTTGTATTATTATGCTATTAGTTCCTTACGTCATTCCAACCTATATAAATTACATAAACATGTATCTGGCACCCTTTCCTTGTTTACCAGCGTCAGCCGATATATAACATTAGTCAGTTATTTTTGATACATAGGCCCTTAAACCAATACTAACACATATATACATATGAAAATGTTGTCTCTTATTTCTTAAATAAATTCGGCTAAACAGTTGCATGCAGCATGCGTATCATTACATGCTTTATGGCACTGACCATAATCACTGTCATAAATACACACATACAATCTAACAATCATGAGGTCTTTTTCGCATTTATGCAAAAGGCCGAAAGAAAGGGCAATTAATTGTCTTTATATCAATAAAACCCGAAACACGAGAGAGAGAACGTAGTGCTTAAGGCTTCAACAAGAAGCAGTGACTGAGTACCAGACCTAAGAAGTAGAGGACTGTTTATCTCCACTAAAGAAACGAGAGATTCGAAGCTTTTGCGCTTTAGACAAGAATACAAACGATCCATTGCGATAAATATAAATTGTTCGGCTCTTCTGACTTAACGTACTGTTCACGACCCTTCTTGTTGCAACGCCAGTATACCTTGATACCAAATAAAGTGCCCTTAGGGCATTTGATTCATGTTTTAATAATGAATTCGCTGTCCCTTTCCTCATCAATTGGGATGCAAGTTTGCTGGGCGAGATACATCTTGCGGAGTATATCTATTTTCTCTCTATATGGTACCGCTTAAGATCTCTGCCTTCTAGTCGACGGAAACAAGTTGAATAGCTGCAAAATGCACAGCTAATCCGCAGACGATGTTTAGACTGTGTAGAATGTAGGAGGACATCGCACAAGCAAATGACCTACTCTAGGGCCGGTGACCTTTGGTGGCAAACCCTTCCCTTCATATCTAACTGGATATCATTCCTTTCAAGAAACAGGCAAACTTCATCTCATTTCGAGCTAGTTAACGTCTTCTGAGTATCGCAACTAGATTAATGTAATTCGTGTCAAGCATGTTTGTGATGGAATGGAATAATATGTTCACAATATTTGGGGGAGAGAAAAGTTAAGAGATTAATGTCAATATCACAAAGCACAGAACTGAGGAATTAGACCAGTAACTCTATTGTACATGTTCAAAGTATGTCAATATTTTGTTGCTATCATTTTTCTCAGCACAGGATTATTTCTGTTGTATTTTCTTCTCCCGAGACAGTTTTCTAAAATTCTTATCAATGAGCTCTTTTGAAAACGGCTTTTCATTCGTTTTGTCGTCCTTAAAAGAATTCCTACTTATTCGACCGTACTGTTAATTTCAATTGTTGTTTGTACTGCCTACACCTCAAAAATTATATAATATCTCAAGGAACAAGAGTATTAAGATTTTATTGCTGCTTGTGATTTTTATGAATTTTATATTAATAATAATAATAATAATAATAATAATAATAATAATAATAATAATAATAATTAATCTTACAAGTCCCTATAAGAGTAAAGAAATCAACAATGATGAGTGTAAATATATATGAAAAATATATACAAAATTTTTTTTCCGAGAATCAGCTCGATTCTCCTGACCTATTTCAGACTGAGAAGGAGAATCGAGTTGTTCTCGAAATCTCTCGTTTTGTATATGTATATTTTAAGATTTACGTCATTGTGGATCTCTTCACCAAAATAATAATAATAATAATAATAATAATAATAATAATAATAATAATAATAATAATAATAATAATAATAATAATACAAACATGTTCTAAGGGGTCCACAATAATAAATAAATGTTGCGAGTTCGGTTATAATTTTAAAACTCTTTACAAAAAGCTTTCGAACCCTTCCCTGGGTTCATCTTCAGTCCAAATGAACAATTAAGCACACCATGTACTGAGGTGAATTTAAAAATAAACAAGAGTCGCTGAAGATTGGTTTATAATAATGTGATAAATCAGTGGGAAAATATAATACAGCGATGTTTCCCATATAACAGGAACTTCAAAATTAAGCATTGAAATCTTTTTTCTTTCGAGATTCGGGCCACCTCCCAACTCAACAGAGGATGAAGAGAGAGCTGCGCAGCCTTGAGAAAGCTTTGAGCTTCGAAATGTCCATTCCGAAACTGTGCTCCATCACCATAATCACCTCATTTTGAATTTTATTTTTCCCGTAATAATAATCACAAAAAAGGTAAGATTCAAAAGGGAACACAGCTTATTGAAAATAAATCATGGACGTATAGACTAAATTTTGAAGTAATTATTCATTTTAAAGGTTAAAGTCTTTTCATTTCCCGTATAACGTTTAATAGAACGAAAGAATTTGCATGAAAAACCCTTTAACTAACCTGCTTTTACGGTATTTATTTAAAATGGAATTGGGTAGTTTGCTGTTGCTTACTTGGATATATAATACATACATATATGTGTACATATATAGTATATACGAGTATACACACACATACATACATACATATATATCTATATATATATATATATATATATATCTATATATATATATATATATACTCTTTGTTTTTTCCGCGTTTCTGTGCATGCAAGGATTTTTATATTTAGATAATTTCATACAGATGAGGAGTAACACCGGAAAGTTGAAGTAGATCTAAAGTTAAGGCAAGTTTTTTTGTTTTTTTTCCCTCAAGATCACCAAATATACCTCTAATCATTCAGAGCGCGAAGATCCAAAGTTGAGGCAAGTTTTTTTTTTTTTTTTACTTTTTTTTTTTTTCTAAGATCACCAAGTATGCCTCTAATCATTCTAGACGCGAAGGAAATTTTAGTGACAGATGACACCAATACACACGTAAGACTGATCTTTCAAAAGTGGGATACAGGAAAGAAAGAAAGAAAGAAGAAAGGAAGAAACCGTTTTGTGACAGCACGGGAAGAAAGAAAGAAGAAAAGAAACCGTTTTGTGACAGCACGGGACAAACAGAATTTCCTTGTCCCTATCCTTGATTTATCTATCGTTTCTTCTCCCCCGCACTGCCGCTTTCTCCCGATTACCTTTTCTTCATAAAAAAAGAGGAAAGATAACGAAAGAAGACGTTTTCCAACACGAAGATAAGCCGAGCTGTTTTAACTGTCACGGGGCAACCAGAGGTCCCTGCAACATTGATCACGTGGATGCAATATCAATGGGAGTACAAGCAGACATTGCACGAGAAGGAGAAGGCGATTCCTGGAGGGATATTCTTGCATTATATACCAGTCTACCTGTCCCTTCAAAATGGTTGCGAGGCATATCCAGTCCTTTTACAATTACATCGTGCTTTCGTTACGCACAGTTAATATCTAAGCATTTCGCGCAGATTTTGGGTTAGTTCAACACGCGCTTCATCACCCGTTAACTATGTTTGACACACAAATTTAATAAACATATCGATGCACATAAATTTGTTAGGTATAACACTCAATGTTGGCTTTCTTGTGCCTCATTGTTACCCATTATCTTTCACATCTGATAAGCTCCTCACTGGACGAGTGGGTTCCGTACTCGTCTATCAATCTGGTAGACCGAGTTCGCTTCCCGCGGACGCCAGTGAGGACTCAGAGGAATTCATTTCTGGTGATTAGAAATTCATTTCTCGATATAATGTAGTTCGGATCCCACAATAAGCTGTAGGTCCCGTTGCCAAGAAACCAATTGGTTCCTAGCCACGTAAAAGAAATCTAACCATAGGAGAGCTGTGAATCAGCTCAGTGGTCTGGTAAAACTAAGATAAATTCTTTTCTTCACATCTGACTCCTAAGATCTGCTAAACGTTCTCAAATATTAATTCCCCAGATGAATTTACTAGCACAATGATCGTGGGTCCAGTCCCCACAAACGGGTGGTAACCCATCCACGAAAAAGATGCTAAGGATCTGCCATATCCTGATCTAAAGTTTGACTGACTGTGAATTATATATCATCCCAGCTACCAACTACTAACTATCGATAAAAATGAGGAAGTAGATGCAAGGACCGAGTATATCTAACAGAAAGAAAGGAGGTTGGTACGCACCTGAGAGAAGAGTTAGATTCGTTCTGTAATAAGAGTAATGCAAGGTATGTGTTCGAGAGGATGAGGAGGCAGAGAGAACGTTCCTTCAAAATTAAAGTATGAACCTGGTCACTGATTTCCAGATCAAGCTGATGTCAGGGATTCTACGAAGTGTAAATATTATTTAATATCATCAGGTTATACAGGACACACAGGCATGTTCTGAAGAGAGAGAGAGAGAGAGAGAGAGAGAGAGAGAGAGAGAGAGAGAGAGAGAGAGAGAGTGTGTTAAAATAAAAGGTTTATTGGAGGAAGAACTGAAGAAGCAGAATACAGTGCACATAACTCGACAAACTCGCACAACACTCGTGGATTTCGGACGTCTGCAATGACGGAGGGGGTGGGGGTGGGGGGGGGGGGTGTTGTAAAGGAAGGTGCGAGCTGTCGATGCTGAGTTTCCCTGCGAGATACACGTGGACTGGCGGGTGACAGGTTATGAATAGGAAATCTAAAGTCATTGTAAGAAAGGAGCAGGTATGGTTGGAGAAGGCATGAAAATACAACAGAGAGGTCTAATTAGTGAGGAAAGTTTGGGAGAAAAACTGAAGAGAATAATGCTAAGGCTTCATTCCAGTGCCAGGAGTTTTCATACGAGGAGGATGAATGCATAAGGCAACGTGTACTTGCGCACACATAACTATATATATATATATATATATATATATATATATATATATATATATATATATATATATATATATATATATATATATACATCGCAGCAAGAGTGAAATGGTGTAAGAAAACTTCAAAGGCACATAGAAGACGGAACAAACAGCTACTGAAAAATTTTGTTTACGTAATACCAATGATAAGACGCCATTCGGGGCAACAGTGCCCACGGCAACAGTGCCCACGAAGCAGCAGCAGCATGAAATAGGAAGTTCATGAAGGTAAATGCGCAAGGGCACAGTGTCATGGAATGGAGTAAGTCTATTACCTGAGCGTTCATATGTCTGAGGAGCATTTAAAGTCCATCACTCCGAGAGACTTTATCATAAGCCTCAACATTTCTCTCTGCAGCGTTACGAGTACTCTTACGACGTTCCTTTACACTTGCTCAAGTCAAGCCACTCAAAGGAAGAGCTGGAAATCTTCGTGTAGCCAGGAAAAGCTCATCACAGAGTGCAACTGTCTTAACTACTTCTGAGCACGCCACATACACAGAAACACACTATGAGAGAGAGAGAGAGAGAGAGAGAGAGAGAGAGAGAGAGAGAGAGAGAGAGAGAGAGAGAAACTGTGTATGTCACCATTAGATGATTGAGGATAATCCAGCGCGAGAGAATGAAGATAAAAGTTACGATGTTCAATTTTCCTAATGGAACCAACGAAGCTGATTGACGCCCTGGATACTTAGGAAGAGCACAAGAAAAAGATGATGAGAGGTAAGGGGGAGGGTGGGGTGTGAGGGAGGAGGAAGAAAGGGAGGGGGAGGAGAGGGCACTAGGGAGATGTGGCATTTAGCAGCTTTAAAAAGAAAGCTACCCCTAAGCAGGACACTTGTAGCTCGACACTTTTCGAGGGATCTTGTGAAGACTTCGTTTTACTTAATTGACTTTCAAAAGGTAATGTCAGGTGACAATGCTTCAGAATGACCGGAGGTATTTCTCGCTGCTTGGCGTTTCGAGCATGATTTTCTTTTTACTTTTTTTTTTTTTTTTTTTTTTGCTTACTCGTCTATTGTTACCAAAGCGTGTTGTTTATATCGACGGCAATTATATATGTGATATATATAGCGTGTATATCCCGACGGCAATTAGATATGTGATATATATAGTGTGATATATATATCTATATATTTATATATATATATATATATATATATATACCTAATATATAGATATATAAACAAATGTGTCTGTGTTTGCGTGCATACAAAAAATATATATGTACATAGTTAGTAGGTTTGCAAGTAACTCAGTATCTACAACATACGTTTTCGAATGCTACCAGTACATAAAAAAGTATTCCCTCCATTTATTCTGCAAAAAAAAATGGGGGGGACTTCATACACAAGATTACTGATTGAAAGCTTTAGATCGGACAACTTACAAAGAAAAATATCCTCAGCGGAAGAAACGCAACAATATAAATGGTCGGTAGTAACAAAATTCATACTCTGCACGATCATCAACGCCTGAATATCGTTGAATATATAAGGGGTACCGCACTTCAAGTTCAGCAAGAAAAGGAAGTGATACAATGTTTCCTAATGGAAAAGAGGAATTTCAAAATTGTTAATAAAGAAATCAGTCAACACAAATGAAAGTCACTGAAAGTCCTCAAAACAAAGGGAAAAAATAAAATAGCAAAATAGGAAAATCTGCTGCAGAAACAAAAAACAAAATGTTATGGAAAAAATTTGAAGCAAAAATAATGTTCCATAACAATCACTGTTGCCATGCTCCCAGAGACCCTCTCCCTCCAAAAAATTAAATATCTCATAAGATAGTACATTCAAAGCATCAATTTCTTCTCAAATAGGACGTCCTGTGATGGAGAAAGTCCGTGATTTCTAAACAATCAGCAACGTCTAAATGTCTGCATCGGAGAGATGTCAGTAACTTGGACAATACTGAAGCGACGAAAAGTCTGTGACAACGAAAAAACGTACAAGTTTCTGACGTCTAAAAATCTAGACGCCGAAAACCCTAGAGCAGAAAAGATTTTTCGCATCCAAAAGGTGTTCACTGATGAATGGTCTGCAACGCTCAGGGGTCTGCAACTTTCAGAGACCTGCAACGTTAAAAAGCCCATCGACGCTGAAATGTTTTCGACGTCCGAAAGTTTGCTGCTTCGAAAAGTGTGTAATACTGGGAATTCACAAAAAAAACAGTAACGAAGTGGAATAAGGAAAGTCAGTATGTCTGACACATCATAAAAATGCTAAAAAAGCTCTACTAAAGCGACAAATCAAGGTAAAAGAGACAGCAAAGGTGCATAAAAGCGACATAGCATAAAAGACAGACCGTAGGGCTATAAACACGATAAAATGTGAGGGACAGAGCAAGAAGGTCCTACACAAGCAACTAGATGTGTGAATGACAGCCGGAGTGTCTGTGCGAGCTACACAACGAAAAAGAGCCAGATCATAGGCCTATAAAAGCGACAAATCGTCAAAGTAACAGATCAAAGGCCTACAAATGAGACATTACTTAAAAGAGGCGGAGAAATGGGTTACAATGGGGGTGTCATATGACCACGCTTTCTGGCATCCAATAACATCAGTCGACGAACCTTGCACCAAGTAACTATGAAGACCTAATGCAATGATAAAAGGAACATCCACGACTTCGTTTCTTCCCCAAAACAGAAAAAGATAATGGTTACAAAATTAATAACAACACAATTTATCATCCTTAGGGCAGTGTTACTTGGTGACCAGCTGCAGACTTTGGTGGCACAATTGATGACACTTGTAATTATATAACACGGTTACTGAAATCACACGAAATCAATGTTGTTACCAATAGTATTAAAAAAAATGGCTAACTGGTATAAAATCTGGAGAAAGCGTGGCGAAGGACTCAAGGAAAATTACTGTGCTTTTGTGACACTTGACTTCAGTAAGAAACCCGGTTCTGAGATCAAAACAAAACTGTCATTTATCAACAATACAAAAAGAGTAATTAGTTTGTAATAATATAATATATATAAAAATTACTATTAAAAAAATAGGACAACAAGAATAACGCTGACTTCAAATCCCCTCCAAAGTTTGAACATTCCTTTAACCCCAGGCCTCAAAAAAGGAGTATTATGTTTTACAAGATGCGCTGGCAATGGTGCATACAATTTCAGTTTTCACCAGCCTGACCTGAAGGTTCTTCCTATCCTTGACAGTCACAGGAACACCTTTAGTCAAATTTTCATGAACAGATGCGCTATGTTCTGCGTAATTCTGCTAAGAAACAAACGGGTATGCCGAAGTGGAGACAAACAAAAGAACGCAGCGAACCACTAACATAACGTTGTTGACGGAGGTGGCAAGAATAAAACCACTAGTAATAGAGACAAATAGACAACAAGCAGAAACAGACGGCAAAAGAAACGAAAGTAAAAAAGGACATGATGTAAAATATTAACAGCAAAATACTATTAAAGTGAAAAGAATAAAGTAAATGAAAAAAAACGATAACGATTAAATGAAAAAAGAAGAATAACGTAGCAAGAAAAACAAAAAGAAGGAACAAGAAAATTGAAATGAAACGAAGAAAACGGAAATAAGGAAAGGCTAAATACTCCTCCCCGAACCCCTTCGCCCTCCCTGGCCCCATCCCCACCAATATATTACCATCCATTACGGATTCAGCGGTGGATATCGGCCTCATGCAACAGGTCCGGACACCTGTTGCCCCGCCAACGATCATTGACGCTCAGGCACCCCCCCCCCCCCCCCCTCCCTTAAAGTCAGTTTGCGTGTCTTCGCTGAGGGCTTTATTTTGGGGGGACCTTTCCTTCGGTTTCCTGACCACCCCCTTCTCTCTTTTCTTTTCATGCAATGTTGCATTATTTTGCTTACTTACATTTATACGCCAACATTGTTTTGATCTTAAGAACCTATTTTAAAATCTCGCACTTATTTTGCAATGGCTTCCTACGACCATCTTGCTGCATTCTACTTGGAAATGATTTTCCTAAAAAGTAACTTTCAACCAACTTTTCATGATAACTTAGAGATCAATTTGTAAATCATTTGCTAATTACAATGCTGTTCAAATCTTTTATGAAAATGTTGCGCTGAACTTGGGAACATCTATTAAAGACAAAATTCTCCTCGTTCAAGTACGAAAGATGTCTTACGATATCTCAGCTTTTAATTTTTTTTATTTACAGGTCTTTTTAAGTGGCGTTGAGTTTAACTTGGGATTTTTTTAAACTGAAAAATTAAGTTCCGTTGAGCTTACAGAGGTTGTTTATTTCAAAATGTCGTTGTGTTAGATTATATAAAAAAATAATTCAATAGGTAAAATTAGTTTGAACTTTCATCTTTGCATAAATCGTATTTCACGTTAGTTCTACTACAGAGAGACATTTATAAGCCGTATTTTGTTTATGTCTTGTTTTGCGTTGTATCTGTCGTAATGTTCCTTAATAGCAACTTCATCAAGAACAATACTCGAAAGAAAGGTATTGGATCAAAGATCAGCTGACGATGCAATGTTTGCCCAACCAACTTATCCAATATGTTTCCTAATCTGCAGACGATATTGTTCAGTTATTTCTATTTGATTATAATGACAAAAAATGAAGTACAATAACATGCGAAAGAGTTTGTGAATTAGGTTTTTTAGGCAGAGAAAAGCAAGAAGAGGTCCCACATTAGCCTTCTCTCTCTCTCTCTCTCTCTCTCTCTCTCTCTCTCTCTCTCTCTCTCTCTCTCTCTCTATGTGGCACCAT
>NC_061090.1:9796248-9811248 GCF_015104395.2 Macrobrachium nipponense | reverse complement strand
GGACGAAGAACAGAGGATAAAAAAGGAAGCAAAATAAAGCAACTATCAAACGATGTTTCTGGTGATATTTTCTCCTCATGTATATTGTTAGCTGTGCTGCATATGAGAGAGAGAGAGAGAGAGAGAAGAGAGAGAGAGAGAGAGAGAGAGAGAGAGAGAGAGATTTACTGTAGACAGCAGATGAAGCATTTTTCAATTACTCTCCACTTCCAATCTTCCTAATACAAAAACCTGCTTTCATGGAACGACTGCATGATTCATTTACTCACTAGCTCTCCTGGCATCTCAGGCCTCGTTGTGACCAACTGAAGCGCCCACGAGGAGATCATTTCGTGGCAAGATTCAGCAATCTGAACTTATGTGCCAGCGCTAGCTGACGTTCCTAGGCGATCACCAACTAGTACGATTGTAAAAAGAACGCTCTCGTGTCGGAGTTTGTTTGAAAGACACCCAAGCAGTGAGAGCACAGTGCTTTTTTGCATGAATCATAAGGACATGGGTGGCGAGTGTTAGAAGTGATACAAGCCGAGGAGCATTTCATTTCATTTAATACAGGGAAAACTGCGTGCAATATAAAACTGCGCTCAACGGAACAGCCCGAGAGAGAACATGGCTTTAGCATTTGACCAAACACCGTGCAATCATTCGCTGCCATTTTGGGAAAATTGTTTTTGAAAAGATGACGGGCCTGATATGTAAAGATTTTTTCCTTTATTATTGACTTTTCAAAACAGTAAGGAATAATTTTCGTTCATCTTTTCTTTCTTATTACGATAATTTTCATTATTTTAAATTTTCGAATCGGTAAGGGTGTCATCTTTTTGTTTTCGAAATAGTACGAAAATTATAAGTTTTTATTTAAACTGTTACAGAGTGAAAAACAAGTTTTCTATTTTATTCCCTTTGCAAAAATGTAAGCATTGCAAAAGCTTTGTTCCTTTTTTTTGAAAAAAAGTAAATAAAAATTTCCTTGTAAGAAATGAAAATATTTTTAAAGATGAATTTTTTTTTCGTATTTTTCAAGAACAGCATGAAAATGGTATAAACTTTGAAATCTAGCTTATTTGATTGTTTTCAACCCTACGATATTAATATTTTTTTCCCTTTGTAGGCAGGTAACTTGCCAACTGTCAGCAATTTTATACAAGTGCAGAAATGTATTAGATCTATCACTGAATCCTTACTAACCCAATATGATCAGCCATTCGACAGATATCAATACGAAAAAAAAAAAAACAAGGAGATACTAATGAATAAATACAAACAGAAAAATCTGGCAAACATAAACGTCAACATTTACAAAGTAATATAACTGTATCGCACAGCGAATATTTTCATCTTTATGGGTTTCCTTGACATTCTTTGCTTTTGTCTTTTATCTTCTAATTCTTTATTCATGCGTCTCTCCGGCACTGACTGCTGTCACTCATTCATCTGTCTGTCTGTCTGAACAGCTGACGATTACTCCTCTCTCTCTCTCTCTCTCTCTCTCTCTCTCTCTCTCTCTCTCTCTCTCTCTATATATATATATTATATATATATATATATATATATATATATATATATAGATATAGATATACATATATATAACTATATCTATATATATATATATATATATATATATATATATATATGTATCTATCTACTATCTATATATATATATATATATATATATATAAAATTTCATTCCTCATTTTTCTAATCCAAAAAATCTAATCTAGAGGCATACAATCCGTTGAGGGCTTTAGTAATTTCATCAAAAACTTGTAACACCCAATCAACCAATCAACCAATCCATCAAACACCTAAACAAGTTCTCTCAATCAATTTCCCATGAATAGCTAAAGCATGTGATACAACATAATGCTTTCCGGTACATGTGATGCAACATAATGCTTTCCGGTACATGTGATGCAACATAATGCTTTCCACTACAGAACCGAAAAGCAGGATTCACAAATACAGAATTGTCACATAGAAATAAAAAACGATGAAGGTTTTACGCGTTGAAGCCACTGGACACCGAGAGCTGTTTCTTCTGCATTCAGTGGGAGTCAAAGCGAGAGCGAGTGTCACTGCACTCACGGGCAAAACATGACGCCGTCCCCACACAAAAAATAAGTCTATGGAGGGAGAAGCATAGCAATAATAATAATAATAAAATAATAATAATAATAATAATAATAATAATAATAATAATAATAATAAATTTATTCCATTCTTCCAAGCAACACCCCGATCAAGAACCAGGTAATAATAATAATAATAATAATAATAATAATAATAATAATAATAATAACAATAATAATAATAATGATGATGATGATACCGTTAAAAAGAATGGCAGAATTAAGCGAGTTGATTTTATATATTGTTTTTCCTACTTTCCTTACAACATATAAAATCAACTCTGCCATTCTTTTTAACAGCATTTGCATAAAAGAGGGTCTTCTACCAAAATTATAATAATAATAATAATAATAATAATAATAACAATAATAAATGGAGAAACAAAGCCACACTTATGTAATACATGCATGTACATAGTATATTTAAAGGAGAATCGATTAATTTCCTGAAAGCTTTCTCTACAGGTTTATTCTTAAATATATATGTACATATACAGAACAGGACTATGGAGTGGTTTCTCCATTTCAAGACTCATGCCACTATGAATATTTTCTATATAATAATAATAATAATAATAATAATAATAATAATAATAATAATAATAATAATAATAATAATAATAATGGATGACCACAGGAAGAACATCCTTAGTACAAAAAGACAAGAGTAAGGGAAATATAGCCAGTAACTACAGGCCTATCACCTGCCTACCAATAATGTGGAAGTTACTAACAGGTATCATCAGTGAAAGGCTATACAACTACCTAGAGGATACAAACACCATCCCCCACCAACAGAAAGGCTGCAGAAGGAAGTGTAGGGGCACAAAAGACCAGCTCCTGATAGACAAAATGGTAATGAAGAACAGTAGGAGAAGGAAAAACAAAACCAACCTAAGCATGGCATGGATAGACTATAAGAAAGCCTTCGACATGATACCACACACATGGCTAATAGAATGCCTGAAAATATATGGGGCAGAGGAAAATACCATCAGCTTCCTCAAACATACAATGCGCAACTGGAATACAATACTTACAAGCTCTGGAATAAGACTAGCAGAGGTTAATATCAGGAGAGGGATCTTCCAGGGCGACTCACTGTCCCCACTACTCTTCGTAGTAGCCATGATTCCCATGACAAAAGTACTACAGAAGATGGATGCCGGGTACCAACTCAAGAAAAGAGGCAACAGAATCAACCATCTGATGTTCATGGACGACATCAAGCTGTATGGTAAGAGCATCAAGGAAATAGATACCCTAATCCAGACTGTAAGGATTGTATCTGGGGACATCAGGATGGAGTTTGGAATAGAAAAATGCGCCTTAGTCAACATACAAAAAGGCAAAGTAACGAGAACTGAAGGGATAAAGCTACCAGATGGGAGCAACATCAAACACATAGATGAGACAGGATACAAATACCTGGGAATAATGGAAGGAGGAGAATTATTAAACCCACCGAGATGAAGGACACGATCAGGAAGAATATATGCAGAGACTCAAGGCGATACTCAAGTCAAAACTCAACGCCGGAAATATGATAAAGCCATAAACACAGGGTGGGCAGTGCCAGTAATCAGATACAGCGCAGAATAGTGGAATGGACGAAGGCAGAACTCCGCAGCATAGATCAGAAAACCAGGAAACATATGACAATACACAAAGCACTACACCCAAGAGCAAATACGGACAGACTATACATAACACGAAAGGAAGGAGGGAGAGGACTACTAAGTATAGAGGACTGTGTCAACATCGAAAACAGAGCACTGGGGCAATATCTGAAAACCAGTGAAGACGAGTGGCTAAAGAGTGCATGGGTAAGAAGGACTAATAAAAGTAGACGAAGACCCAGAAATATACAGAGACAGGAGAAAGACAGAAAGAACAGAGGACTGGCACAACAAATCAATGCACGGACAATACATGAGACAGACTAAAGAACTAGCCAGTGATGACAATTGGCAATGGCTACAGAGGGGAGAGCTAAAGAAGGAAACTGAAGGAATGATAACAGCGGCACAAGATCAGGCACTAAGAACCAGATATGTTCAAAGTATGATAGACGGAAATAACATCTCTCCCATATGTAGGAAGTGCAATACGAAAAATGAAACCATAAACCACATAGCAAGTGAATGCCCGGCACTTGCACAGAACCAGTACAAGAAGAGGCATGATTCAGTGGCAAAAGCCCTCCACTGGAGCCTGTGCAAGAAACATCAGCTACCTTGCAGTAATAAGTGGTACGAGCACCAACCTGAAGGAGTGATAGAAAACGATCAGGCAAAGATCCTCTGGGACTATGGTATCAGAACGGATAGGGTGATACGTGCAAACAGACCAGACGTGACGTTGATTGACAAAGTCAAGAAGAAAGTATCACTCATTGATGTCGCAATACCATGGGACACAAGAGTTGAAGAGAAAGAGAGGGAAAAAATGGATAAGTATCAAGATCTGAAAATAGAAATAAGAAGGATATGGGATATGCCAGTGGAAATCGTACCCATAATCATAGGAGCACTAGGCACGATCCCAAGATCCCTGAAAAGGAATCTAGAAAAACTAGAGGCTGAAGTAGCTCCAGGACTCATGCAGAAGAGTGTGATCCTAGAAACGGCACACATAGTAAGAAAGTGATGGACTCCTGAGGAGGCAGATGCAACCCGGAACCCCACACTATAAATACCACCCAGTCGAATTGGAGGACTGTGATAGAGCAAAAAATAATAATAAAATAAATAATAATAATAACTAAATAATAAATAAATAATAATAAATAATAAAGATTATATAACATCACCATCCTAAACTGCATCATTGAATTACAAAATAACGAATGTGGCAAAAAATTGACAACTTTTCAAAATGACATTCCTGCAAAAAGTGCCAGGAAACTATATGCTTAGTGTATACAAACACGTCGGCGCTGGCATGAAACACTAATCAAGCCAATTGATTCGTACTGGCATCTTCATAAGTCATCGACTTGGGATACGAAGCGCACTTGTGTATGGCCCCAAAGTACGGGTAAATCTTTCCACCTAGTAATGACGCATGCGCAATTTCGAGCAGATAGACAGAAGCTGAACGGACAAACAGGTTTGGGGAAAATACAGTGCATTTTCATATGGATACGTATTCACGGCAAAATGCGGATAATACTCTCTATTACCCTCACGAATATTTAGTAAGATCGACTCAAAATATTTTCCCTACGGAGCTTAAACCACCCCCCCCCCACAATTCTCGGAACTAAAGAACATAAACTGGACAAAGAAAAATTCGGATGTCAAAAAATATATATATAAATAAATAAACAAAAAATAAATAAGTAAAATAAATAAAAAAATAAAAAATAAATAAATAAATCGGCGCAATCGAGAACAACGTATATTGCTGTACGAGCCTCGGCCCATGAAACTTTCAGCCACGTGCATGTGGTGGCCTGTCCTAAATCATTGCTAGACAAACGATCATGGCTAAATTTAACCTCAAAGAAAATCAAAACTACCGAGGCTAGAGGGCTGCAATTTGGCATGTTTGATGATTGGAGGGCGGATGATCATCATACCGATTTGCAGCCCTCTAGCCTTCTTTTACAGAAAACTCAAAAAAGCAGAATGAGGTTGTTTTCCACGATTGCCTACCTGCCAGATGAATGACACTGGCCATTGCAGAGGCGAGGTCAGTGCCATAGGGTAAACTTTGTTCTTCTAGTCCGGTATTCAAGGATCCCCTAGATAGTAATGTCAAGCAATTCATTCAGCTTTTATTATAAATGGCACGATAATGATGGTGATCATTATTCTTACTTATCACTTTTACTACTACTACTACTACTACTACTCTACTACTACTACTACTACTACCACCACTTTATAATAGTAATAATAATAACAGCGATTATCACCATTACTATTAACGTAATGAAGATGATTATTATTACAGTGAAATACTACTACTACTACTAATAAAGTAATAATAATGATGGTGGCAGACATCATCATTGCTACCAATAACAATAACACAAACGCCGACTGCTAGCATTCTAATCCATTATTATTACTATTACGCTTCTTGTTTATGCTCTGAATAACTCATAAAAACCAAAATCTGATCTCTTTGATGTCCCAGGTCCAGCAGCGAAATCGCAGTGGGGGTGATAAACCACTGTTCCTCTAGAGGGAGTTTCAAGGTGTCTTGCCAACACCCCGAAAAGCACAATAGTGCTTCTGATATATACACATACATACATACATACATACTCCCAAACGTATGTACACACCATCATGCAAAAGTTTTTTCGCTCAGTTTATCGCATGAAATCTAAAGTGAATTTTTATCAAGTAAAAACTAAACAACACACGCTCTCAAAGCTGACTATATTTCGGCAGAAACTTTATCTACCCTTCTTTTCTCCTCAAAATTGTAATGACTTTTAAATTACGAGTGTGTTCTATCAAAAGATCATTCAAGACGTTCAACGATTTTATACCCTTCAAGGATTTAAACAATCTTTTATAAACACTAAGAAGAGTTACTGTCATCTTTGGCAAATAAGCCTTTCAGGCGTTGCCTTTCCTTCTATAGAAAAAAAACGTATTTATTTTATACTTATTATTGGAGAATTCTATATTGAACGTTTAACTATTAAAACCACTAAAAATTAACGAGAGAGAGAGAGAGAGAGAGAAAGAGAGAGAGAGAGAGAGAGAGAGAGAGAGAGAGAGAGAGAGAGAGAGAGAGAGAGAGAGAGAGAGAGAGAGTCAATCATCTTTCCAAATTTCACAACTGGGAAGATTTTTTTCTAACCTGACAAGAATTGTCTGAGTCGAGAAGATTTTTAGGGCACTTGACCTTTAGCTAGTCCAGGCGTTGATTCACAAAGTTGCCAATTAGTTGGTTAAACTAAACACACTCGCTAGTTTTTCCCGTTTTTCTCTTCCTTCCGGACGACGAACGAAAACGACCCGGACGAGTCTCTCACACACACAAAAAGGGAATAAAAATAACGAAGACTGGAAAAAGAGCAGTCCGTCAATACTACTCCCATCAGAGAAGGAGAGAGGAGCCAAAAGGAGACATGCAATCGAGAACAGCAAATTCGACACAGCATTATAAACATAAATCATGATAACCTTTCATCTTTAATTCTCATTAACCTGATGTGTGAACGAATAGTCTATTTGGGGAATGATGATGATGATGAGGGGGTCGGGGTGCGGTGGGAGGAAGGGGTCAGTTATCCAGGTGGAGTAACAGGGGAGAGAGAGAGAGAGTTAGTCCAGGGGAGCCTGGTGAGGGGTGCCACCCTAATCAGGGGCTTTGGGTTCAAGCCCTTCTTTCAAAATTCAGGGGCTTTGGCCATCGATCAACAACACATCCACCTCCTCTTCCGTCCGACCCACGACTGTGGGCGGTTGGTTGGTGAGGGGAATGGGGATGTGGGAGGGGGAGGGTGATCCCGGGGTGGATCAGGAAGGTTGGTGAAAAGACCCCCTGTTCCGGTTCCAACGGTTTTCCTCCCAGTTGAAGCCCACGGGCGAATCGCCTTCGTTCTCTTCCCATGGCGGACGTTTTCATTGGCTCTCGATGGACCGCCAAGCAAGGAAAAGAGCGGACGCATATCCAAGTGAATGGGAGGCTAATGCGACGGCGAGGGCGAAAACAACTGAAGAGGGTGATAGAAATTGTTGACGACACACTCACGCTGTCAAAGTAGCTACGATACAAGTGTAAAAGAATGTCAAACTTGAAGGCGGCTGAATTATGCATCCAGACCGCAAAACTGAGGTATGGCTGGCTGCAGGGTTCACCTTTCTGCACCCGCAGCAGGTAAATATGTAATGGACTCATTTGATAACAGATGTATCATTGATGCAATTTGCTTCGAAATCAAGATATGAAAGAACAATGCTGATCTTAATGGATTGATGAAACGACAATGAAACTATTTCATATGGGATGAAGTCTTTCCGTCTCTGTCTCGTAGTGCAAACACACACACAAAACTACATATTTACATACGCACAATGGTAAGAACTAAAGACGAGTTGCCAAAATTACATGATAATCGCAGGGTAAATTACTATTAACATACATAGTTCTCTCTAAGCAATTCCAGTGTGCAAAGTCCAAGTAAAAACATGCATTCCATTTCCCGTTCTAACCAAAGTTTTCAAGGTAAGGTTAAAGAATACCAAAACTGAATTACATAAAGAGGATAGGAATATTGTGAATGTCAGTCTGCTGTCGTTTCTACTTACAGTAGCCACTGGTATAAATGAGCATGTCTCGATATTTTTAGTCATTACAAATTCTGTATGTTATCATCCACTGATTTGTAGATTTTAACGATTACCTCTCTAGATTTTGAAGTTTTCTGGGAACAGAAATATAATATGGTCGGCAAAACGTGAGCGAGAAAGGCTAAAAACTTTATCAGATAAGTCAGAAGAAACTGCAGGTTTTGGATATTCAACCTTTAACCATCTCACTTAATTTCTAAAAGATATCGTACGGTACTTTACGTCACATACAAGACGTATAAAGAAGAGTAGGGATTGCTTTAAAATCCTTTAACACAACCTCGAAGTCATATTGAATTCGTGATCACTTCTGTGATCTGTGATCTGAGAAAAAGGGGCAAATAACTGGCATGAGGGGGGGTCCGGTATTAGGGTGCAGGGGGATATCGGAGGTGGGGTGGGTGGTCGAGGCGGCAGGGAAAGGCTTCAGCCACCTACATGAGCAAATTTCCAACGTTTACATTTATTCTTCGCTCTCAAACAAAGGCATGGAATCACTTCGGTCATTTAAAGTAAAGCAGAAGTAAGCATAAAAGCGTGAGTAATAGAAGAAATTGTGTACAATGACAGAACAACTATGCATACACGTTCACGCATATGTAATAGCTTCTATAAAACTATGGGAATAGAGCGTAGGTGTTATAAATCGCTATACTAGGGAACAAGCCGATTAATCAACTGAAAGGTTTAAATCTCAAAATTCGCGATGACATCCGCACAAACAAGAAAAGAACTTATGGCGCCGGTCCATAAAACCTACGGACAGCGCATACCAATTTTCATTAACTGATTGAATTCATTCACCGAAGCGGTCATTCTGTAAGTGGTTAATTCTCCCTCTTACATCGGTATTTACAGCCATCCATAAGTGGGGAGGAGAAAAGGTAGATAGGGACTGATGGGGAGAAGGGAGAAAGAGGATAAAAGGCAATAAATCGAAGGTAGATTTAACGCAGTAAACGCATAATGTGGTAGTGTGGTAGCCGAGGATATTCATGAAGGCGATTCATTCTAATAATAAATTAAAACCATCGATAAAATTAGGCGAAAACAGAGAAGAGAGAGTTAATATCTAGGAATTTAATTAATTCTCATTCCCAGAATACCAAAAGTCCTGTTTCAGTTGCATTAGAATTTTCATGAAATGTGCAACTGATACAATGGGTAGAAGGTACGGCACAGAAAATGTCAAAATAATATTAGGGGTATTCCTACAAGATGTCAGGTGAGAATTAATGTCTGGAAAATACAGAGTTACACTTCTGGAAGAAGGATATCCAAGGGTTCTACTCTGAGAAAACGAAGAAATGAAGGAAATTAAATATCTGGAAGGAACATTTGAACGAGGACGAAGAATCAGGAAATCAAAGAGAATTAAGCCATTGGGAGAAAAATATTCAGAATTAAATAAATATACAAGAGAAGTTTGGACTAAAAATAATGAGACATAAGGTTTGGAAAAAGGGAAGTTTGGAAAAAGTAAAGGGAATTAAATGTTTAAAAGACACGATAGAAAACGCCAGCGATGAATTCCAATAACCTTGAAACGGCGGATATCGTCATAATTTTATGTCATTCCACTAGAAACAAAAACCTTCTATAAGACACACTGGGACAACTGCTAATATAGAAAAGTTGTTCATGATTTAGACACAATAATATTCATTGGTGAGTCAAAACTATTTTGTAGTATATTAGATTGAAGGCACTCATTCCGATGACTTCGCTTCCCAAATGAGACTTAGATGAAGACGAAGAAGAAGAAGAAGAAAGAAGAAGAAATACTGGAATAAAGACATTACACTGTCATAAATACGGGTAAGTAATTTTATGATGTGCTATGATATTAAAAAGGGAACAAAAAGACTATGAAGAAGGAGAAGGTAAATAATTGAAAATGAAAAAGAAAGAATCTATATCTGTATTCCAATATCTACGGAATTTACCGAATAACACCGACCATCACTCTAGATATAATACACAATCACGAAAAATATATCTACATAAACATTAATTTGGCACCTAATGTGGCTAGCAATTCAAGCCTTTCCAACCCCAATGGGTATACCCATTAACAAAGCTCCGCTTAATGATACGTAGCTAATGATTACTCAATAAAAGAGAGAAGGCTAGCTAAGAAGGTCGTCGCAATGACGTCATACCACGTCTACAGTTACATTCCGTGGGGAACGAACGACAGAATAAATTTGTATATAATGATGCAAGATATTTCTTCCCAGGAGCGGTATCTGTCACAACAAAGGAAAGGTCTCTCTCTCTCTCTCTCTCTCTCTCTCTCTCTCTCTCTCTCTCTCTCTCTACTTGAAATAGTAACAATTCCTGTCAACTAGAAAAATGCTCACAAGAAATGTATACAAGGATGGATGTACACTGTATGACTGACTGAATGGATGAATGGCTTGATTAACCTTTATTGCTTATTTTGGGTCCTAGATTAATTACATGCTGAAATTTGCCACTGGATGACCAGTGTACACAATGCTCTGTATATATATATATATATATATATATATATATATAATATATATATATATTATATATATGTGAGCTACAAATGTCCTTTAATATCTAATTCGTTCTAACTCAAAATTAATATTTTTTAATTGATAATAATTTCGTCCTCTCGTGGATTCGAACCACCGCCCAGCCGGCAGAGAAGAAATCAGGGCTTCAGTGAGGTTATCGATTCGGCTAACAAGTGAGGTTATAAGTTTTATACCGACTACGACCTTACAAATCACCGTCGAACCCGGGTATTCGTAATTAGAATCGATATCCAACCCCCTCTACCATGTTAACATATTGGAACGTTTGTTGCCGCGCTTAGCCATATATAAAAAATAATTAATTAATTCCGATGGTAGAGGCGAATTAGATATTAAAGGACACTTGTAGCTCGAATAATTTATATGATCACGGTGATGTCATAATTATTCATATATATATATATATATATATATCTATATATATATATATATATATATTATATATTATAAACACTTATATATGTGCTTGTCCGTATATATATACATATATGTATAAAATGTGTATGTGTGTGAAGGGTGTTCTATAAATCTAATTGTAGACTACAACAATTTCCGGGCAACTGCGAAGGTTTTAGCAGACGGAGGACATACCATTTGACGACACTCGTTGACAGGAAAACGGAATATTAGATGGTAAAATGTAAGACATGGTCAGAGTCACAAAAGTAATCAGCGTCCGGGTCTGTTTCTGCGTCTGTGGACAAAACCATACGTAGATTTCGTCAAGGTCGGTGGTCTTACGTTGTCCGTCAGGCCACCCGTTTCGTTAAGTACTGGATGTTCATGAGGTTCCAATTTGTGTGCGTAAGTATTAACAATTGACGCCAAAAATTAATAGAGAGAAACATAACAAATAAAGCCTTACTTGCTAAATACAGCTTCTTTCAGGGATATGACTTACGGGCGTGCGTGCACGCACGCAAACATTCACACACGCACACAGTCGCTAATGTTTTCGTATTAGGTTCAAGCGTGAGGTTATAGTTTCAATTGTCTGTTCAGCCGTTAAAGTATTTCACAAACTGACCAATATTTAAAAGTGACAGTTTGAAATAACATATAGGCACTAGATATACAGGTGAAGTGATAGAGGTTTTCATTAGAAAATATCTAATGAGAACTAATACACACACACACACACACACACACACATATATATATATATATATATATATATACATATATATATATATATATATATAAGAGGGTGCATTAATTCTCATTTATATTCCAAAGAACACTTCTGTCACTTCACCTATATATATATAGTGTCTAGATGTTATTTCAAACTGTTACTTAAAAAAAAAAAAAAATTATATTATATATATATATATATATATATATATATCTATATATATATATATATATATATATATATATGTATGTATATATATATATGTGTGTATATTATATATATATATATATATATATAATGAAAATAATAAAATACAACAGAGAAAGCGTAAGGGAAATGCAGCAAAAGCCATTTGATATGGAGAACATTAAAAAAATAACAAGGTATTTTAGGAGAAGAGAAGCTTACGAGGATTCTCAGAGTATTTAAGAGGTCGATGAGACGCCATTATTGTAATTGATTTAGCCGTCATCTTTTTCTGGAGTGAGGTCTCCCTTACCTGGGAATTCTTTTAAGTGCTTCCACAGCTACGGGAAGGGAGGTTGAGAACCCCGAATCTGATAAAGTGAAATAATTAAATGAAATAATAACTATACATTTATTTATGCGTGTGTGTGTGTGTGTGAGAGAGAGAGAGAGAGAGAGAGAGAGAGAGAGAGAGAGAGAGAGAGAGAGAGAGAATACATAATTCTGATGTAGTATATAAATAAGTCGAGAAAAATTACTTACCTTGAGAGAGAGAGAGAGAGAGAGAGAGAGAGCTTTAAAATGGAATAGAAATGGCAACTCTAGACTTGTGGAGCTAAAATCGTATCTGGCAACTCTAGCGCAAAGACATGAAAACTGGCGTGAAACAAAATTGCCTCGAAATAATACAAAGGCAGGAACACTTTTCACTTCACCACAATAAAAGAAAAAAAAAAACATGTGGTTCTTGTTGTTCGTTCTACAATTCATTCGTTAACAGTGATCAGAATAGCTCACTAAATTCCTTATTTACTTAATATATGCTCAATATTATTTTCCACGCACAGCCATAATATTCACATCTGAAATATTCGTGATTTAACCTATTTTATTCATTACCAGTTAGACTGCTAATCAAAGCAATCGGTATAGCACGTGCAATGATGTTCGGCACACACGCATAGACATACTGTCAGAAATTTTACGATAACAAATAAACAGATTGTAAAAAAAAGGAAAAAAAAAAGAAAAAAACCACCTTAGCCTCAAACGCTGACTTTCAACTCCTAACTCCATCACAATGAAAAGTATGTTGATCGCTACAAATATTAATTCCTCCCTGACCCTGACATCTAATACTATTTTGAGTCCAATGAACACTAATATTTTAATATTTACCCGAGTCAATCATTTACTTTTTTATTGTATTTCTGGGCGTACAAACCTTAAAGTATTTCAACTATTTCAGATAGCAAAAGTGTTATTAATCAAGTAGCAAAATTAATTTCCAGTGCTTTGGACGCTAAAAGCTTATCGAAACAAGATATTACTCGCAACAGCAGTTTTTCTCATTCTACTACAACACAATGAAAGCGGTCTTTTATTCCTTGTTTTCCTTGATGGTGATGGCAGGTTTAATGGAGGTCACCAGCGACTACACGATCAATCCTTGTGTTATCTGTAATACCAAGTTCACTTTTTGGATCTTCTGTACAGCAAGTTCAAGCACCTGTGTTTTTGAGTTACTGACCTGGAGGCTAAAGCAAAAAACATTATTCACCTGTAATAAGAAGTTATTTTATCTGCCGTATTGTGATAGCAGGTTATTGGGCTGTTTGTGGCAGGTAGTTTAATTTCTGTTCAATTTAAAATGGCAGGATTCATTTCTGCTTTATTTGAGGGAGCCTCTTTTTTTATGCGGTGAGGTAAAATAATAACGTTCTGTTAATATGACCGAGTAAACTATTACATTATTTGTAAAAGGGGAGTTAATGTTTGTGATAGTAATACCACCACGTTTAATTGCAATGTATTATTATGTATGATTTACACTTTCCTTTTATCTTCTCTTGTCTTTATCTATTGTATTATATATCAAAATATGATTAATTCGCGATTCATGTGGCCGAAGATTCAAGATCATTTTTTTACTCGCATCGGATGATTTCCCCATAAATCTGTTTTGCTCGTCAACGTACTACATTCATTCAGTTCTGCATTATCATTCCTGCGATCAAGATGTGGGTTATCCAGTCCGTAGATTTACTCTGACGTCACTTACTAACATCTTTCGTACCGTTATTTGTTATGGTCATCAAATTTGTGCACTATAAATTTAATTCTTCTACTTGTGAATGACAGACTCAAAAATTCCAGGCAGCTAGGAATCAATACTTTGTACTGTACAGGTCAATTTTAGTAATTTAAGGTAACGTTAATTCTAAGTTATGCAGTATGTTGTCTCAGGCGAAAAGGGAACTTTACCTATTACGTACTTCGCTGTTTGGTTTGAAAGTAGGTCCCAGACAAGCGTGTGTAATGTCTCCGTGGCCATCTAATATTTATTCGAGGGAGTGGAGTGTTGAGGCAGATAAGGGAAAGATCAGGAGCTGAAGATGAAAGAAAGTTTATGGGATAAGAGAGCCGATTAAGAAGGGAACGCAGAACGGCTGGTGACTGACGATAGAGAGAAAAAGCGGAAAAGATACGCGAAATGTTCATAGAAGGGATGAAGGTTGAAAGTTAAAAGAATTGGGTTGACAAGGTTAAACTGAGGCCAATTCTTTTACCTTTCAACCTTCATCCCTTCTGTGAACATATTGTATAAAGTGGTTCGTTTATACAATATGTGGCGAAAATGTTATGGAAGGTGATAAAAAGAA
>NC_061090.1:9788748-9791248 GCF_015104395.2 Macrobrachium nipponense | reverse complement strand
ACATCCTGACCCTTAGAATAACCAGTCCCATAGTTGATGTCAGTCTATGAGTAACTGTATAAGTTGAGAGGGGTAAACTAAATAAACAAGAGGTGTCACATTTATTTACAAGACCTTGAGCATGGTCAAACGAAGGGAAAAGGCTTTAGATCTCAAAGGTCCTCTAGAAAGAAAGTTTTCTTCCAAATATTGAAACCATACACTGTGTAATAAGTCAAAAGCCATTTAAACAATCTATAGAGGCAGCATCTGACAGATATTCCATTAAAGAAGCTGGCTTCCAAAAATGAAACCATATCTCACAAATGTCAGAGGCTACAAAGAACTGGACAACTTTAACAAGAAAAGAGAAAGAAAACTAAAATTTTAGCGCACAATCCTGACTTTCATCCAAAGTCAAATTGACGGATGGGTTGCATGAGGTCTCAGAGGTACTTCAATAAGGAAAGTGCCGTCGAAATATGATAGTCACAGCTCATAATCATCAAAGCTTATGGTACATTCGAAACTTTAACTTGACGGTCCACAGATTGCGTTGAATAAGCAGACGACGCCGGGGGTATGACCAACTCTCCGGACATTCATCCAGGGATTCTAATAAAACGAAAGCTACTGATAAACCTATCGAAGGTCAACAGGTGAACTTCCAAAAATAAACCCAGACAGGAGCTATTTTTGCAGAATGCATATCACCTGCACATTTTTTTTGAAGTCTTCCTCGTCTACATATGGTTTATTATGCAGGACCCTCTGTTCGGGTAAATGGGATTAATCGATTTCATTAGTTTGAACCCAAGAAAAAAAAAATAAATAAATAAAAAAGTAAATAATGATGATAATAATATTATTATTAAAACAATTTAACATCGCGTTATCAAAATGAGGACAGGTCCATTTCACTGGATTTCTGAGCTCTAAGACATTCTGATTCTTTGTGGTAATGCGGGTTGTTCAAAACTGGGATTACTATTTGCCAAAGACACGTTCTAATCATCTTTCACAGGAAGAAATTTCCCACTTCATATTCAAACTCGAATACAACGTTCTCAGCAATATACCTATTTACATAAATGGTGACCAGCAGATTGTGTAATGTATGTAAGTACGCATGTATGTATGTATGTACTATGTATCCACATCCAGATTTAATTCAGAATTCGCTGTATAAAAATAAGGGATTGAAGACAGTTACGAAAATAAAGACTTCTACATAAAACTTCTCATAAAATAAAGATTCCTCAAACATCGACATTTTAATTAGCCTTCATAATAGATGTCTTGAAAAGAAATTTGCCTGAAAATTTGATAAAGGTTCGATTTTTGTTTATTGAAGTTTATAAAGATAGCGAGCGATCCTTTTTCTTTTCATGAGAGTAAGAAAGAAACAGGAAAACTTTTGAAGAGAACTTTTACGCTAGTAATTTTGTTCCATAACAAACATTACACATTTCTCACGAATAACGAAAAATTACCGATAAGGACACGCGTATATAATATATACGCGTGTACTTATTGGTAAATTTACGTATGTATATATACTATATATACATACGTAAAGGCATACGATATTTTATATATATTTATCTATATTTATATATGTACATACATACATACATACATACATACATACATACATACATACATATATATATATATATATATATATATATGTATGTATGTATGTATGTATTTGTGTGTATGTGCAACAATGTGTTATGAGAACGTAGATGTCGTGCATAGCAGATTTACAACACAATTTGATATGCCATTTCTGTAATGTATAATCTCACCTTTACTTTCGTTAAACATTAATTTCAGGAATAAGTTTCAGCAGTACAGGTTAGAACAGAAAAAAAACCACTATACTCGTAGGCTGGGATGACGCCATTCAAATACAATCGAATTTCGCCGCACTAAAATGACCGGAAGAGAACAGACGTCTCAGGAAGCTTCAAAATTATCTTGAGAAAAAATTGCGTCTTGTTTTATAGTTAACAAGTACGAAATTAATTGTCCGTTAAACACTTAACGGGCGGAAATTTACCCAACGATAATTAGAAGAGAGGTCTCTCTCTCTTCTTCGAGGGCAAAGCTTTCTTTTACAAAGTGAGTCTCTTTTCCTGTTTTTATAATCAAAAGGAAGATTTCCACAAAGTATTCTTTCGAGAAACTGTTCTAAAGACTTTGACTCTCTCTCTCTCTCTCTTAGAAATCTGAATTCTAGTGCGAAGCATGTAATTAATGTTTGCGCGCTTTCTTAGCCCTGTCTACGAAATTTACATATTTCTCTCTTTCTACCTCCTTTTTTTTCTCTAACTGTCTCTTTTTAACACTTGGACAATAGGAAAATATTCAAAATCACTCAAGAATTAATGTCTAGCAATTTTTCAGTAACCTTGCACGTGTAATATATACTGAGGATATATACATTTACATATACACAATAAATATATTATATATATATAGACATATATATATATATATATATATATTTATATAT
>NC_061090.1:9773748-9781248 GCF_015104395.2 Macrobrachium nipponense | reverse complement strand
GGTCTTCTCCATGTTTATTAAGTTTGGTGTCAATTTGGAGGACGTTATTATTAACCAGCGGTGGTAAATAAGGATTGCGTATATATACATATTGCGAGCGCTAGAGTTGGATGCTATGGGGTTCCTGACAGACAATAGTCAAATTATAGTAATTACTACAGTGAATGTTTCATCGAAAGATATAACAACAATAAGGATTCATTATAAAGACTGTTTCGATATTAGAAGAAATTCAAAAGAAAAAAAAATGGCATTTTACTATTATTACTGTAATTTTTCCAAATAAGCAAACGTTTATTTGGAACAAACCCACGTGTGAAAGAGGAGAAAACATAAAAATGACAGGTCAGAAATAAATAATGTTGCAAATGTTATATAAATGAAGACGAATCTCCAAACAAAAAGCAAAGAAAAGGACTAGATCATGAAATACACACAAATCACAGGACAAATGAAATTAATAAAAGACACAGAAAAGCATTAATAGAAAAACGAGGCGCCACTCTTTCTCTCGTGTTACATGAGATATTGCCAGTTCTGTGAAGCACTTGATTATTATACTGGTTTGTATGTGATGCACGTGTATATGGGTTCGATGTACATATTATGAAAACACGTGTACTAGGGTGATACACATCATCAAACTGCATAAGTGAATTTAAATGTCTGCACTCGTATGTAGCTATATGTCGGTTTGTTTGCCACACACATATCCACGCGCGCTTGAGTATCTTATATATGAAGCTGACAGTCGGACTACGCATGTATATATATTCGCTATAGACGGCGAAACTACTGGACCGAACTGAACCAAAGTCGGACCATTTATTTGGATTTTATAGGGGAGGGTTTTTGACCGGGTTCCATTTTGATTCGGGAAAAGAAAGCACTAATCTGAAAAGAACTTTTCACGAGGATTCCAAACATGCTCTTACTACTTTTCTTCTGCAATGAAAAATAACGACGGTTTTCCGGGTATCGTTTTGATCCGAATATCCGGCCGGATATCATGCCATGATAACTTCTTTAATATTAGCTGTAGGGAATATAAAAAAAATTATTCTGATACGTTTCACGAAGATTCCAAATATGCTCTTACATTTCTTCTACGATGGAAAATAACGATGATATTACGATTGAAACAATGTCGACTTACGGTTGCCCGCCTCTAGCCATATATATATATATATATATATATATATATATATATATATATATATATATATATATATATATATATATATATATATATATATATATATATATATATATTATATATGCACACATATATATGTATATATATAATATATAGTTTATACACATATTTATATACATACACACTAACACAAATATCTATAATACATTTCTCTAAATAGGAGTAGTTCAAAGGAAAAAAAAAATTAAAAAAAATTTTAAAAACCACCAATGCAGTCACCTTTAATTGATGACTTTTCAGAATGAACATCCTATAGGAAAATACTTTCACATTAGCCACTTCCATATCTACACTGAAAGCTCACCAACAGCTCGTCGCCATCTTGTACAAACACCTTACAAGGAGCTGAGGCTTTCAAATAAGCGCATTGTCAATCACCCTATCGAATCTATTCTCTCCCCAGGACTAAGTCACTTTAGAACACTGATTCATTTTTTCCTTTATTCTGACCTTTTTTCTTGCATGTTAGTTTCTCTATTGTACTATTTCATCCTTCACAGGCTGTGAATACATATGTATATATATATATATATATCTATATATATATATATATATATATATATATGAATGAAAGAACGCACGTAAGTTATATCCCCTGGGGAGTAGGTATATGTAAAACCCCAAGCAAAGAATGAACTTAATAATACCGTGGACAAATCGAAAGTAATTAAACGCAGATCGTGATCACGAAAAATGTCGTCGTTTATTATTCCAGCCCTCTCTCTCTCTCTCTCTCTCTCTCTCTCTCTCTCTCTCTCTCTCTCTCTCTCTCACCCAAAATCATATAAAATCCGACAAGAGTAGACCTACCCACGAGGGTAGAGAACAGACCCCTCGTGTGGCTAGACAGGCCCTCAGCCCCCTTCCCCTTCCCCTTCCCCTTCCCTTTCTCTCTCTCTCTCTCTCTCTCTCTCTCTCTCCCCTTGGGGTCCTTTACTTAGAACAAAAGGGGGCTCACTTCAACCTCTGAAGTCCTTGTGAGAGAGCGTTCGGATACAGCCGTTCTCTCTCTTTCTTGCCTCTCCCTCGCCCCCAAACAGTGGCGGAAGTCCTGGTCAAGATGAAAGCTTTCGGACGCCCGGTGGCTGGTGACGGGGGAGCTTTCAATGAGGCTGGAGGAGGAGGAGGAGGAGGAGGAGTGGGAGTGAAGGTAGGAGGTAGATAAGGGGTGGGGGAGGTCAAGGGGTGGAGGTGGTGGGTAGGAGCGGGTCCACTTTTTGGGGTAAAGGATCTTTATATGTTTCGTATTTTTAATTTTTGTTCTCCTCCTCCTCCTCCTTTTCCTCCTCCTCCTCCTCTCTCTCTCTCTCTCTCTCTCTCTGTGGGAGCTGACTTTTCGATCTATAATTCCAAGATGAATATGATCTTCTGCAGTGACTGCAATTCTAGGCCTTGTTTAATAACAAAACTTGATTTTTTTATGCCTAAATATTTTTTCTTCTAAATATCGTAGGCCAAATGCCACGTTGCACACTGAAGATAATGCATAAAACACGAAAACCAGAATAAAAAGAAAAAAAGAAATGAGAAATCCTATAATATATCTTATACTTTTCGGTGCATCTTTCTCTTGCTCTTGTTATCGTGTTCTTGTCTTATGACTATAAAATTCAGAAAGACACGACGGCCTAAAAAGACACCTTCCACCCTGAAGGCAACATAAAACCGCCGAAAAAGTATGCCGCGTGCATAAAGGTCACATGAGACATGTTATCAGCACTAGTCTTGTTGTCAGCTACAGCGCCTTAGAAAAGATAATATGTCATAAGTTTCTGCACACTGACTTAGTCGTTTATGTACTGTTGAAGTAAAATTACTAAAGACCATATGAACATCATAATATAAATGATACACTTGTACGTGCTCAAGAAATACTTATCGCAAGCATGGCAGAAGCTCCATGAAGCGTCCATAGAAACAAATACTATCTACAACTGGAATCCATGACCCAGTGGTTATCAACGTCGACAAATTAGCAAAAGGCCCGAGATCAATCTGGTGGGCGGGAAGTGGGACCAAGGATGATACATGATCCTTTCCCGAGAGAATTAAAAATATTAGCCCAGTCGACCAAAGCAGCGAATTTTGCACCTGTTAGTTAGTAGGCCCAGGTGGGTTGCAGCAGCTAAGGTTGGGAAAGCTAAGGGTTCAATCTCATCCCTTAAGACCTCAAGATAACGGCAATGTCAACTTTCCCTGGAGCCACTTTCTTTATACACACACACACATATATATATTTGTGTATGTCTATATATAGTATATATACATACATATGTGTGTATATGTACACACACACACACACACACACACATATATATATATATATATATATATATATATATATATATATATATATATATATATATATATATATATATATCTGTGCGTATGTGTGTACGAGCCCTCTCGAAGAAACAATTTATTCTTTAACCTTATTTCTTCTCTACGATACTTTGCATTTTTCTATCGAAGTGAACCGCAAACACACATTCACATAAAAACAGAAAACACAGAGGTATGTCTTCTTATATTTCTACGAAGACATTTCCCATTGACGACGTTTTTACAATGCTTACAGAATTATTTGTTGTTTTATTCGAATCAGTAGACAATGCCGTTTGTATGGTCACGTTTTGAAGATGGCATCAGGAAGATGGTGGCCATCAGTAACTGTTGAAGGCGATGTCTGAAGTTTTGGCTGCTCTTTGGCACATCTCAAGGGGGTACTGCAGCGATTTCCTCCCGAATTCACATCTTCAATTCTTCCAAATTGTGTGGGCGACTTCTGAACGCTTTCTCCACACAAATTGGAAGAATGGAAGATGCAAATTCGGGAGGAAATCGCTGCAATACCTCTTGAGATGTGCCGAAGAGCAGCCGAAAACTTCAGACATCGCCTTCAACAGTGCAACGCTACAGATGGCCACCATCTTCCTCATGCCATCTTCAAAAAGTGATCACACAAACGGCATTGTATACTGATTCGAATAAAACAACAAATAATGCTGTAACTATTGTTTTACTTTTCCTAATAGCCTATCGAAACTCGGGCATTTGATTTGCCCCACCGTGTATTTAAAACTGATGTTCATTCCAGAGATTTCGCTCATCATCAGGATCAATTTTGAATAAATGTAGTTAATTACAAGTGTTTTTAATTTAATGTTTCATCATAATCATCATACGTTCTTTTAGATTAATTCATTCAAAAAGTTTTATCTTTCTTGAATTGTGTATTGCGAATCAATTTTATTAATTCCAGACTTTAACAGCAGTATTTGAATTTTCAAACATAGACTTTAAACGCATCTCTCAATTTGCTAAATAGTTTTTCTTTCTATCAGAATAATACGTTCTTTTCTTCGAAAAAAAGTAAGTTTTATTTCTTTTCTGAATAAACTTTTCTAAAAAAAAAAAAAAATCCCCCTTTTTTCAGTGGGTGATTTCATTTTCTTCTTCATATTTCACTTTCTTTCTAAATAAAAATTTTTCTTCTTTAAGACGCTAAAACAGTAAATTTTCCGTAAGCTGTTGTCCTTCCTTTCTATCTTTGAAATGAGTGACGTTCCGATCCTTTTCTTTATTTTAATAAAAAAGTGTTTTTTTTAATTGAAAATCTCTAACTTTTCTTTTCTTTTTCATTTTTTTCAGCCAAATTTCAATCTTGCTGTAAACTGATTCAAAAAGAGCTTTACTTTCTTCATTCTTTCAGACAGCGTTCCCACGATTCTTGATAACCGCTTTTTTGAAAAGACTATGAATTTTTCTTCGCAGGCGTTTCTAAGCTTTCCTCTTTGGGAGAGGGGTGCGGAAGAGTGTCCCCGGGGGCTTATTTCGTCTGACAAGACCGAATTTTATTACTGCATGAACAAGACGCCCATTTGCCTTTTGATAACCCTCCACGTTGGTTACCGATCGATTGGATTTCTTCTATATGTGTAAATGGCAAAGCAAAACATGAATGAATACACACAGACATTAATATATATATATATATATATATATATATATATATATATATATATATATATATATATATATATATAATCCAAAGGCGGGTCAGGGAAAGGCACATACCATATGCATTTAATTGGATAGTGCCTTTTTCTGACCATCCTTGGATTGTTCTTCGAGCTGTTGCTTTCTCTCTCTCTCTCTCTCTCTCTCTCTCTCTCTCTCTCTCATCTCACACACACACACACACACACACACACACACACATATATATATATATATATATATATATATATATATATATATATATATATATATATCATACGTATAAGCAAGCCTATTCTTCTAAGAGGATGACTGCAAAAGATGATAACCGTCCTGTTCTCAGTTAATATTTCTGGCACAGTGTTAGTTTCAAAACTTCCTTTCTTCGCCAACTGTGACACACCAGAGTCTACTGAATACCAAGTTCAATATTTGCAGGAACCCTGTAACATGTTACCTTAATTATCACCGACCAACGGGGACCATACATGTTTGGAAGGAGAAAGAAAACAGGAGAAACAAGGATAGTGATTGCAAATAAACAATCAACGTGACACCATATCACAAACACAGAGGTAGAGAGAGAAAAAGTCACAGCGTCCGCTTCGTAGGCTACAAGTAAGAGCAATATATTTCAAATGTAAGAACCTGCATTGAAATGAAAAATATGGAGTAAAAATGAAACTTTAAAAAAAACAACAGAAACAGAAAAAGTAAAAAGGGAAGAAAATGAAAAACATACAGAACGTGGGAAAAATCAGAGCAAGAGAGTTCAAGAAAAAAAAGGAAGCTTTGAAAAAAAAAATGACACGAGGGACGACAAAAAAAAAAAGTGATGAAAAAGAAAAGAGTACACAGGACGAAAGAATGTAATGAAAAAGAAGGAACAAGAAATGATTGGAAAGAGGGAATCGAAGAAAAAGGGGTTGTAAGAATACACACCGCAAGCAAAAACTTCTACAACAACATCAACAAAACAGCAAAAAAAAAAGTTTTTGGTAGGTCATACGAAAGAGAACTTTTTTATTCGTAAAGCAATATCTGTGTAATAGAAAAGGTAACGTGAAGCCTTCATTTTTATTCTTTCTAGCATTTTTCTTACTTTCTTTTTACTCTTCTTCAATTTATATTTTTCTTTTTTGTCTTTTTTTTTTTAAATCCGTTCCCAAACTTTTTTCCCCACTATTTTTCCTCGCGAGTAATGCAAGAACATTTTTAAGTTGTTGCTACATTTCATTTTATCGCGCATTTCTAGAAAGGACATTTGATATTTCAGAAAGAGTTCTTAATGAAGATTCTTCATACAACTGCTGTTAGTTTCCGGCTATTGTTAATGATAATAATCTCATTATGGCATGATTATTAACACGACTAGGACTTACTATAACTAGTATTCATTGCGCAAAGAAAAACGAAGCAAAGACCGCATTAATGAAGACCCTTTTTCACGCACGTCCCATTATTTTTTTTATTCGTGCTTTTAACGTTTTTTTTCAATTTCATGGCAATTTCTCGTCGTCATATACTGAAAATCCTTAAAATATAAATCCTTACTGAGGAGACTCAAGTATTATTGTTAACCAAGAGGAGGAACAAGAGACAGCAGACACAGACCTTCGCAAGCATTCCTCCAACCTCATCTAAAATAATGTCCTTTTTAGTCTTCAGTCAAAGAAAACGATTGAGATGGCTAGAGGACTGCAAATTGGTGTGTTGATTATCCACCCTCCGATTATCAACCATGCCAAACTGCAGCCCTCTTAGCCTCAGTAGCTTTTATTTTATTCAAACTTAAAGTTAACTGAGATCGTGCGTCTGGCACCGCAGAAGGTGACAGCAACACAGGACACAACCGGGCCGTGGCTGAAAGTTTCATACCGCGGCTGCTGAGAGTTTCATACAGCTTTATACGCAGTACAGAAAACTCGATTGTGCCGAAGATGCTTCGACGCATTCTTTACTTGTTTCGGGATTCTGCATGGTGCATGACCTAGCGCTTTACTATAGTAGACGACGCTCCTGATTGGCTGTTGATAAGCCAATCACAGGGCTGGAAACTCTCAGTCTCTCGAGAGAGTTCACATAGGCAGGATGTATGTCTCATTTCTCCTGAGTGATACTTTTGAAAGACGTATCCCTCAGGAGAGGTGGAACAAACATCTTGCCTATGTGGACTCTCTCGAAAGACTGAGAGTTTCCAGCCCTGTGATTGGCGTATCAACAGCCAATCAGGAGCGTCGTAAGGGACTGGCCTAGACATCAGATGCACGGGCGATGTGAATCTA
>NC_061090.1:9728748-9768748 GCF_015104395.2 Macrobrachium nipponense | reverse complement strand
CACGTGCACAAAAGTATTAACAAACAAGTACGCACGCGCAAACACCCGCCAAGAGAATTACCCTACTGACATCAGATCATGAAAAAAAAAGCGGCGAAAACAATTTGCTAGCGAAATTAAATTCATTAAAATTGACCTAAAGGCTAAAAGGGCGGTCGAATACAATTCATTAAATCTAATGCGTCCGGAGCGGCAGACCCCCTAATTAAACGTGACGGGACGGGGTTTATCTCAAAAGCTCTCTGCCCGTAATGAAGTGCGGCGCTATGCGTGTGTCTGTGCCCCCATGGACGAGTGCCGGTTACGAGTCGACCCCTTTTCGAAACGAGTGAACGACGAGTCACCACAAAGAGAACCGAGTGATTTTTAATGAAGTACAAAACTGCGCGGCACCAGGGACGAGTCGTCGCGCATACGTTACGAGAAAAACGATACGTTCCTGCAATGAATAATCAGCCGCCCCACACAGCCCCTCCTGAAACGAGAGAACGATGACTTACGTCAAAAAGAAACGAGAAATTCTTTTAAATGAAGTGCAATACTGCATGACATCAGGGACGAGTCGTTGCGTAAGTGTTACGAACTTAATTAAGGATGGCACATGAAGAACGAGTCAACGATACCCTAAAACGAGCAAAACCATAAAGTGAATTGCGTTTGCTTGTGAGCAACGAGCACTCGTGAAATAGTCACTAAATGAGATACTGATTTGGCTAAGAGTCAACATAACGAGTCACCACCGTGAACGGGGTTTTAATAATTTCCCATCACGTGAAAAGTGGGTTTATCAAGAAAAAATATGAATCTAAGGTCAATTCATAGATCACAAACAAAGAGTTCCAAAAACGAGCGAATAATGCGTCGATTACGCTATTTCCATTGATCTCAGAGAGAGAGAGAGAGAGAGAGAGAGAGAGAGAGAGAGAGAGAGAGAGAGAGAGAGAGAGAGAGCACTATACAAATGGACTCGGCATATTAATCAAATTCCTTTACCATCGTTTCAGTAATTCTCAAGGAATTTCATCATGTCTGGAAAAACTCTTCAACGCCATAACTATTTTTGTTTCGTCTGTAAAATTTCTAATCACATTTTCCAGACATTCTTTATGTCATTTTTCTTCTATTCTGATGTTAAGACAGGTACCCAGCGAGATTTTTCCCAAGGTTACGATTCTTCTTCTACTTTTATGCTGACATAATTACGCGCGGAGATATATATATATACACACATTTTACACTGCCTCTGAGATTTAAGTAGCTCGACCTGATCTTCGTGTTTTTGGGGGAATTTTGTTCGGAATGAAGGAGAGACGAGAAAAAATTCTAACTTTTGAAGTTGAGTGCCTTTTTACCTTGGTAAGATAAATCATTTTACGAAACTATAATACCTGAAGACGTAAAGACGAATACCTTATTCCAAGTTAAAAATAAGGATACAACCTTTGTGAAATACCATATTTTTTTTTGTTTTCAGTCCAATATTTTCTTGGCCCTTTTCTTCACACCATCACTGCCATTCCCCATGAGTAATCCTGGTGATATCATCTCCGACGCGATCTTTACTAGCCTTCCTTTACAATTCAGTCGCTCCTGGCCAAAATTGCTATCCTTCTGAGGCTGATGTATATTCCGGGAGTACCCATTGCTAGAAATTCCAGATTTTCCAAAATAAAGTCATTCGGAAAGACCTAACACTCAAATCGTTATATCTGTTTCAACTTTACCTCAATACAATAATGGCTTACAAAGAGGGGAGACTGTTTTCCTTCAAAACATGAACCTGTTTAAATATGGCTGGTTCGCACCAGTTATGGAACTTCCCACGAAACTTGACAGCGTTTTCGCTCGTCAAACTGCAATGCAATATTTCAGTCTCTTCATATCAACCCACGAATTCAAAAGTGACTTGCAGATGAATCGTGCACTATCTTTTGTAAGCGATATATCGAAGCCAAATTAAAGCCATTTTCTTTTGGACGTATAAAAAATAACAATCGATTCATCCTTGCGTAATCAATATTGTTTCCTCTTGTACTGTCAATTTTCATAAACAAAATTCTGCTGTTTAGAAGTATAAACAATCCCTCCACTTTCCCTTAGCCAAGCTCTTCAGATATTTCAATAAAAATATTATGCCGCCCATTTAAGCTTATAACACGCTCTAGCTTGGATAAGCTGATGATTTCTTTATATTCTGAGATAAAAGAAAGGGAAAATTTATAATTTTTTGTGATCCAGCGTCGTAGTTTCAGTCATTCATGTCAAAATTGAAAGATTAAAAATATGACATATTAGGTTAACAAGACATTCTGAACATCAGAGGAGTACAAATGCAAATTCTGTACTTAGATACCAACATTGAAAACTTCTCACAGCTACTTTCACACTATTCATAAAGACTCGGCAAAAGCTATGGATGCTTGCGATTCCTTTCTCAAAGGCGTAGGAATTTTTCATCCGGGTACCTCGACGAAGAATTCGAAGCTGTTGCCCAACATCTTACGAAATTATGCTGCACTGCATAAATTGCACGGAAAGCTATTACCATAACACAATAAAAATAAAAAAGTAACCACAACAGTCCCGAAACCAACAAATCAAACCTTTAACATCTGAGTGAATTATATTTACTCATTTTAGATCCAATACCCTTTTCGTTTTATACACTCCAAACACTGTAAGGAGTTCATGAATGTATATATAAACTACAATGTAAATTCATCATTTGCCAAAGCATATCATAGATTGTGCCGACGTTTGTCTGTTAAAGGAGATAATCAGTTTCACAAAAGATAAGCTAAATACAAGATCGAACTTTGATGCAGACACACACACACACACACACACACACACACACACACACACACACACATATATATATATATATATATATATATATATATATATCATATATAGATAGATATAAAATGTGAGTCTGATCACGTCAACGTGATTCATATTTACGCATTAAGCTCTACAAATGTCCTTTAATATCTAGTTCGCTCTACCTCGGAATTAATATATTTTCATATATGTTAACCGAAGGGCAATTGATAATAATTTCGTCGGCTCCTGGGCGCGAACCTAGGAACCAAGAAATCAGGACGTACAGTGAAGCGCCTTTAACCACAGCTTCTTAGTTCCTAGGTTCGCACCCGGGAGCCGGCTAAATGATTACCAACAAAAAAATTCGCCTTCGGTTAACATATATGAAAATACATTAATTCCGAGGTAGAGCGAATTAGATATTAAAGGACATTTGTAACTTAATGCGTACATATATGTACACACAACACGAACACACACATATATACTATATACTATAAATACTATATATATATATATATATATAATATATATAATAAATATATATATATATATATATATATCTATATATACAATTATTTTCCTAAAACAGCAGGAATATAAAGGAAGAAAGAACAGTAAAACATCAGATAGTTACAGTGAAGTGCAACAGAAAACAATGAGAAATATAAAGCTATTCAGTTCATGAATTAATACAACTCAATTAGCAATCTAAAAAGAATACCCAGGTTGGTACATCATTTTAAAAAGATGGATGATAGCCAGACAATAAGAGAGAGACAAAGATAGCAAATGACTATAATCAAAATATAACAGCTACTCTGGTCGACCGTGCTTATGTCAAGAATTCACACTGCCTAATTCCTACCTAGCGAGAACCGAATCTAAGAAAAGATGTGCTACGTGTACAACCCCATGGCGGGTGCGAAGGATGTACTGGTCAAAGAGTGAGGGAGAATGCGAATGAAAACGTGGAAATTTTTTTTTTTTATCTTTTGCGCTGCTATAATCTCGTACTTGGTGATACGTTATCAACCCGAGGACATTCATAAACATATTTGGACACCTACATGTGGCAGTGTTTTACAACTTGTCATTGACAGATTGAACCAGTGATCGAAAGCAGTTTTGCAGTTCTAGAAACCTATAGGAGGTTCAGGCAGTCATTAAGGACAGGATTACCATCAGGAAGCGATACTTGTAAAAACATCTCATAGAGAAGATGATGACCGCAATGTAGATCATGCTGTGTGTGACGTCCAGAAGTTAAACAAGCACAGGATGAGATAAGAAAGAATATCTAGAAAAAGAGTCGGATGCCCCCTAACAAATCCATGTATCCCGAGAGCGGCACCGATGTTGGGTAGCCCAAAGAATCATCAATGAGATATTCAGAAATGAAAAGAAAACGATGAAAATGTCGGTCAAAATAATGGATGGGTCATTTATAACTTCAGAGGAAGAGGAAAGTCAAACCTGTTCAGAATATTTTTGTGAGGTTCTGAAAAAGATACGAGGGGGCAAATTTGATCGATAAAATAGATGCTAAAGAAGAACTGAATGCACTGGCGTATAACTTCACAGGTTCTGACGTAGAATTAGTCATAAATAAACCTGGGAGATTGTAAGCAAATCGCTAGGAAGAAATCAGTCCCAGATGATTTCAGCATACAACTAACTAAGACAGTCTTGCAAAACATGGAATGAGGTGACAAATCTTGATGACTGGGGAAACAGAAGTCTTTGCAAAGACGGAAAAGAAAGGCGACCTGAGTCAATGTAGTCACTACAGAGGCGTGGCATTCTACAAAATGAATTGGATGAGATGGAGAGAAACAAGTTGTTTATAGGAAAATGAAGCATTTGTATTGGGACATACTGTGCAACAGTGTGAGGAATAAAAATATCCCGATGGCTTTAGTTAATTATAAGAAGGTACTTGGTCAAATATTATGGAAGGTATGAGGTCATTATTGTAATCAAGCAGAAAATTTAAAACTAGAAGCAGATGCAATGTTAAGTTCGGTCAAGTGAATTTGCAGTAAATAGCAAGGAAGGGCCTGAAAGGGAATGTTATTCCACCTGTGCTGTTTTCTCTCAACACAGATTTCGTAATGATAAAAAGTGGTTGGAGAAGAAAGAGAAGGTTAAGATTTGAGTAACGATAGAAAGTCGACTGATGACACTATCTTCAATCAGCAAATCGCTGAAGACTTACAAGTCTTGCTTAACAAAATGTGTCATACATCAGGAGAGATAGGACTTATGATAAATCGAAAGGCAAATAAAACAATGAGGATGGTGAATGACTGCACAAAGCGTTGAAATAACACTAGATACACAACTGATGCGGTTTAGCGTTTTGTTTATGGACAATATTTCCAATACACATTCTTATGAGCTGAATTTAGCGCAGGATCAAAAAAGGAAAACCAAACAAAGGGCAAGTTGAATAAGATTTTGAAATCAAACAAACTGAAATTACAAACAATAAGTATTGCTATATATTAATCTAGGGCGATCTGAGCTGATATACCAACATGAATCATGGCATGACAAAGCAGCTTACCTAAATAATTTTGCTGATTTCGAAATAAAGCTTTAAAAAGAATGTTAGGAATCTGATGGCAGAATAGAGTTAGAAACGGGACCAATAGGGGAATTACGATACTTCCATAGAAAGATGAGACTATCATGAAGGAGTGGAGATGGTCTGAACATGTCCTCCCCCCCCCCCCCCCCCCCCCCCCCCCCCCCCCCCCCCCCCCCCCCTCCACGCCAACGCCCCCACCTTTGCGAATAGTACTTTGACGGCGACAGCTGGATCCCTGTGGAGGCGGCAGATCCAGATCTACATACTTAGGCGAGTAGCAGAATTTCTGAGGTCCTTTGGTGTGACTTTGGACGCGGTGGCCATGATTATGAGATGTTCAACCGCAGCGCTTTCAGCTGATCTTAATTAATGGTTTGCACAGAGAGAGAGAGACGGAGTAGGGGGGGGGGGGGGGGGGGGAGAGAGAAGAGACGAGAGAGAGAGAGAGAGAGAGAGAGAGAGAGAGCGCAGCACCCTCATTCACACGTGCAAATATATATATATATATATATATATATATATATATATATATATATATATATATATATATATATATATATATATATATATATAATAATCATTATGTGAAACTGAATGAAGTAAAAGAAAATGGTGTTCCATACATTTATAATACCCACTCCATTCTTTTCACACACCATAGATTTCCGCTGATATAGGCATATCTATTACTGGATAAACGTACAAACGCGCCTCTACTAATTTTTTTTTTTGTGGATACGGGCTCTAAATTAGTTAACGCGTGTCCCAGAATTCTTCGTTTCTTAAATAGCAAAGAAAAGATTACGAGTAACAAATTACGTAGGAGATCGTTCGCTACTCTGTTGCGTCTCATTACTGGAGCTGATAACATTGATCCTGTTGGACGGATCACTACTGATGAACTCCAGACAGTCGATCGTTTACTACACAACTGGATTGAGTAACACTGGGTTTGGTCAGTATTTGGAGAGGTGATCTACAAATGAACTCCAGATAGTCGATCGCTTACTACACAATTGGCTTGAGTAAAGTAACACTGGGTTTGGTCAGTATTTGGAGGGGTGATCTACAAATGAACTCCAGAGAGTCGATCGTTTACTACACAACTGGATTGAGTAACACTGGGTTTGGTCAGTATTTGGACGGGTGATCAGGAATGAATGCTAGACGCTACCATCTGCAGGGGATAGAGTAACGGACACAGGCCTTACAACAGAACTTGAGAGTAAGTTACAAAAGGCAAAAGGGATCATTCTAATGTGAAATATGATTCAAGGTACGCATATTATTATTATTATTATTATCATTGGTGAGAAAGGCTGGCACGGAGTCTATGGAGGTCAAAAGCCGAGGGCTGTGGGCGTTACACAGAAAAAACAAGGATGCAACTGCTTTCCGTTGTTCCCCGATATTTAACAATGAATGAGTTATTACTGAAACACGATAACACATTCCGTTGGTAATTACGGAATTCTAAAAAAGTATTACCGTTTCCGACTCAACATCTACAAACATAAAAAATCGATCATAATAAGGCTTAAAAGAGTAAGAAAATGACGGAATTATTCAACGGTGGAAGACGGATGAAATACAATTGATACAAAAAATTTCAAAACAATACTTTTTCCATTACAGCTGCAGCAAATAACAGCGAACAGCATAACAATAAAATATAATCGTTTAACCATCAGTGATACGTAAGCAGTAAAACGAACATCAATAATAGCAATCCAGAGAACATCTATGCTGGTAAAAATAACAGATAGAGCAACAATGTTCATCATTAATAATAACTACAACAAATAAATAAAACCAGGTTGCAACAATTAGAAAACGAAAGTTACTTGGAGACCAGAAAACTGGCGAAGAAGACCCACGAAAATTCTGAAGATGTTTGCTCATTTATAAGCCGTCTGGGGCAACCAGGGGGTTTTAGGGGACCATAAGGAGAAGGGGAGAAGGGGGCAAGCACTAGGGGTCCGAAATAAGTAGACGGAAGGACGCAAGTGAAAGAGAGGAGGAGGAATGGTGATAAGATCAGGAAGGAAAGAGAAGGAAATGGAGAATGAAGTTACAGAGGTTAGTGAGTATGTATTAGAGATTTCCAAGTATGGTAGTGCATATATATATATATATATATATATATATATATATATATATATATATATATATATATATGTGTGTGTGTGTGTGTGTGTGTGTGTGTGTGTGTGTGTGTACACAGCATAAATATATAAACAGATAGAAAACCAAATCACTCACAGCAAAAACTCCATATGAGTAATGGAAAGAAACAGAGAGAGAGAGAGAGAGAGAGAGAGAGAGAGAGAGAGAGAGAGATAGTAACCTTACAAGTGTCAGCATATTGTGGGAGGCTTTAAATCTGAGTTGACGAGAGGTATCAAATAACATTCATTCAAAATTCATCGGTTATATTCATCCTAAAGGTAAAAATGATTCATTTATAGATTGTAGAGGCTTTTATTAGTGAAGTGAAACAATAGTGCAGGCATTTAAACAAACACAGAAAAAAAAAAACACACACACACAGGACATATATATAGAGAATATATATATCGAATATAAATACATATATAAATACAGACAGAAAACACACACATATGTATATATATACGTATATACACATAGTTTTACAGGATATGATCACATGGAAGTGAAACGAGTGAGAGTTTTCGTCCTTACTCTCGTCGTTACTCTAAGTAATTCTCAAGAAACTAGATACTACAGGAAAAAGATTTACGAACAGAAGAATCGTTTACACTGAAAACAACCCAGATTGAAAAAGTAAGGAACCCTTTAAAGCCTTCAGAGGCTATTATATTTTTCTGTGTATTTCACAAGAGGAACAGCTTTTGTGGACTACCCAAGGGTTTGACGAAGGCGAGGCTGAGGGCATTAATAAGAATTCATGACATTCCTTAGAGTCTCTCATTCCCATTCGCAAATCTTATCCACGTGGTGCAGAGGGTGCATAAACTTGCTTCAGTGTTAAATGTTAGGTGTATTTTAGCAGATTCTAAAATCCAAGGCTTCCACAGACAATAGTTTTGCATCTGGTTATTATACTGGATCAATCAATACTATCTGATTTTTCACCCAGTTGCGCAAAACCTTATTCTTTTGGACATCTCTAAATGGATATCTATGTTGATTTATTCTGACATTTAATGCCTTACTCGTCTAGCCCAATTAATATGAATCATAGATTAGTGAATGCACACACACACACGCATATATACATGCATATATATATATATATATATATATATATATATAATATATATATTTCTATATTTATAAATATATATATAGTAAGATATATATATATATATATATATATATATATATATACATACATACATATATTATCAGTTACATACAAAATTCTACTGCACATACCTACAGAAATAAATACGCACATTCACACTGTTGCTTGCATACGAACCGGCATACTTCCTGCATACGCGGAGCACAGACTGTGTCTGTGCAAGACTGCATATAGCTATGCAAGTCAATCAATCAATAAAGATCACAGGAGGCATCAAAGGAAGCATTAATAGGTGGCACAACTGACGAGACGAATCAATTACCTGAGACATCCCGGGCAAAGTCAGCCTCCAGATCCTGCCGGCGGCGTCACCTGGTGTCCAGGTGTAGCCCAAAATACAAACAGGGAGAGGCGCGGCCGAACAATGAAGCCGGGATGAAAACTTGGCCTACTTACAATTCGGTTGGTTAGTGGCAATCAAAGAAGACATAAAAGGAACTGCAGACAAAAACGTCGGTGGAAAAAAATCCGGAATAAAAAGAGATTCTGAAAAACTCATCAAGCAAATACATGGATCGAGTAATTACGCGCACATATGCTTTGTTGGCGTCATACATACAACAGCGGGCGCACAAAAGCAAACTTCATTATTCCACTTATTAATTACACGTTTCAAAAGACATTTATTTGAACGCTTAAAAAAGCAGAAAGAGAGAAAAAACTGCAAATGGAAAAACGATCCCTTGTGTCACTACGTTGCATTGTATTTCAGCATAACAATAGTTGAGACTTTTTTGTTTTTTGTTTTTTTACGTAAATATACATATATGCAAGGTGTGCCAATAAGCATTGTTATCGAGGCATTCGATGTAACACTGAGGTGACTCTGGCCAGAGAGAGAGAGAGAGAGAGAGAGAGAGAGAGAGAGAGAGAGAGAGAGAGAGAGAGAGAGATTGCTATGACATTTTCCACATCAGATAACGACGCTGAATCTCTTTCGCCAGAATCTATCGTATCTTGGGTTTCAGGCAAGATGGAGAAATATCTCGATTTTGACATTTTAATGTCACTGTTGTCCTTGAGTTGTCCGATTACCGAGCTTTGCTTTCTGCTTTCTACTCTTCCTCTTTTTATTTGTTCTTTCATGATTTTATTTTGAGCATTTGACTGCGTTGTAGACTCTATATGTATCTAATGACAACGAACCACGTTCTCCTTATATCTGTAGTAAATTTTTCGATAAAATCGGGGATAATATACGTCATACATTCCGACACTGATATCGACGTATTTTACATAGTACCTCCTTTCAAATATGCTTATTATGGTAACAGTTAAAGACTGATGCTGACTTATGTTTTAACACTGATCTGATTCTTTCATCACATTTCAAGAGCATCTATTTAACTCATTGAAAATCCTGATCCCAATAGCGAAGTCAAGCAGCATTATGGTCTAAAATGTACCAGAATGGCTTATAAACAATTCCTGACAGACAGTATCTTTTCTGACCTCCTGTGAGGCCACCAAACTTATCCTAAACACTAGCGCTTAGAACTTGGCTCTAACGTTAGTTACAGCGATTACCGAGAAGACAGTCAATTAACTGATGGTGCATCCTATTATGAAGCCATTATATTCTACATTCGTCAAAACATTTCCACGAAATATAATGATTTTTTATGTAAGCAAGCATTTCTCTTTCAATTTTGTGGCGAAAAGTCTGGGATAATTGGGGGAACGCAGAGGACATTTTGTCTCGTGTAACCGTTCTTCTTAACTGGCCAGAATGAAAATACGATCTAGGGAATTTGGCTTTTTAGAAATGAAGTCTCCATGTGAATATTGGCAAAAAAAGAAAAAAATAAATAGCATTCCTGCGTTTCAACTGACATATATTTCTATATATATCTCTCTCTCTATATATATATATAATATATATATATATATATATATATATAATATATATATATATGCACAAACCCATTTGTTCTCTTACTATTTTTCTTACCCTTTCTCATAAAGTGTCACAACTTATGGATCAGTCAAAAACTTCGGCAACCAACTCTCTCTTTCTTTCTCGCCCTTTTATAGCACCAGTCAAAATCAGAAATATCCGCCTAGCTTGCCAAACCATTCCAAATTTGGCATCTCCCATGAGCTCTATATCCGCCTTCCTCGGCTTTTCGGCCAGGAAGGTCGGGAAAGCAAGAAGAAAGGAGAGAGAGAGAGAGAGACAAAAGAACCTGAACGAAGTCAGATAACGTCCGCCGCCAGTGGCGCAAATGGTCAAACTCAACATAACCAACTTTAACTTTGAAAACAAGGGGGGAAATTCCATTACTCGCTGCGGCTCAATCTATAGACTTGGGGGGAAACGTTCGTCTTAGAAAACGTTTAGGGAAACATTTACGTCACTGTGTAATTCGTTGATAGACACTTTGCAGATTCTGGAGAGTCTAGACGCTTCATGCTGGTCCCAAGCCAGGATATTATTGTTCGTTTATCTGGTTTTCTAACAACTTTCTGTATTTCCCATTGTCTTCTGTTGTCTATTTCGAATGAACACTATTTTCTTTGGAAGTTTGAATTTCAAGTCAATGGCCCCGGTGGGCCTGTTCCATATGAACAGGGTTATCTTCTGAATAATAATAATAATAATAATAATAATAATAATAATAATAATAATAATAATGGTTGCAGGTCCACAATAATATTGCATGTGAGTGTATGGTCTTTCATGGATATCAAAAGCTTTCGAGCCTTGTGCTAGGTTCATCTTCAGTCAACCATTGTCATCATTTTCGACACGGAAAATTGTTCCCACAAATAATAATAATAATAATAATAATAATAATATAATAATTAATAATAAATAATAATAATAATAATAATAATAATAATAATAATAATAATAATAATGTAATTCTTTTGTAGTTTATGGAAACAACTGGGTCATACTTCAAGAATCCCTGGGCTATCCGAATGCAAGGCGGAAATTGAACCTAGGCCAATTTGAAGATTTGGACAGCAAAGTTAGAGGAGATCGTGGGAAGGCAATGGATACAAAATGACAGGAGGCAATTCACCTGTGGTCGAAGGGACATTACAAAGAACAAAGGGAGAGGGAGGGTTGGCTGATCTGCAACAAAACTCAGCCGTCTGGTTTGAGGGGACAATGGGCTATATACATAATGGGGCCGAAAAGGCAAAAGAGTAACTGTGTATATTCACACTTTTTGAATTTATGGTGAAATCTTTTTCAGATCCTGACTCATGATTTATAGGAGGGTAGATGTGACCACTGCCACTGTATACGTTAATTTGTTTCATTCGTACTAAGGACGTTCAAAAATTTCAGAAATGATAATAATAACAATAATAGTGTTATTATTATTATTATTAATTATTATTATTATTATTATTATTATTATTATTATTATTATTAAAAGCAGAATTAAGACAAATTGCATCCATCAGTCTAGTGGGAATGAGGAACAATATGCAACTCTACGGGACGTTAACATCGCGCTTCACTTTGAAATTTTCTACAAGTAGACGAGATAAGATGTTACTGACTGACTGACTGAGTGGTATCAAACACAAGTGATCGTACACAAAAATTCATCAAACTCGACAAAGGACTTCACGAAAGAACATCATGAGCACAGGAAGGAATTGAGACAGGTCCTCTCTCCGATTCCGCTCACAAAGTCAAAACCAACTTACCCTCACGTAATAGTGGAAGAGCTGAACGCCTTTTTCTTCGGGACACGGGTTCCAAGCTCGGCAAGTGTAAACTCTTCGTTTCATATCCTACTCTCATATTCAAAGGACTTATGAAATCGAAAAGCTCCATATTCATGATACGGAAGATGTATTTCCATGATACTGGTCACTGGCTAATTGCAAGTTATCTGGCATTGATCTGGTGCCTTTAACTGGTACTTACACATATAACGTTTTTTTAAGTATTGAAAGAACACTTGCAAATTGTTAATACAGAATAAGGAGCTTGTTAAATAAACCAGTTTTCTGAACTTCTAACACCAGGAAGCAATGCTTCAACGGATAAAAATCTGCTCATTACCTAACTTTTGTTCTCTTTCATTGACCGAGTGCTTCTTTAAAAACAATAGACTGTCTTTCTCTATAATGTTAAAATCTAAAAATAAAGACTTTTAGCTTTTAGCTAAAAGTCTTTATATTTTGGCTTTTAACATCTTTCGTGATGGTAAGTTAAATCAAAATAACAAAAGCCATCTTAATCTATAAACTGATGAATACATAATTTGATAACATCAAGTTCCACGCAGAGAATTTCTGACGCTGACGTAGAAAGTTCAATTCATTCGTCACAAACCAGAAATATGAGTCGAGTCTTAAATGTTAAAGTAAAAAACAATTGCGCATAAGGGGGATTAGCCTGTATTGACAAAGAAATAAAACATTCCTAACCCATAATATTGACTTTGGTAACGCTTAGTGGAGTATCATAACCAGTAATGAAAAATCTGCTCAGCGTCTGAGATACAAGCTTGTTAGGCAGAACTACACCAACCAGGCAACAGAGTCCATAAAAAGGTCAAGAATTTTTTTTTTCCAGATATCGCTCGAAATCCGTAACTTTACAGAAGAATTTACATAATTACACACACACACATTATATATAATATATATAAAATATATATATATATATTTTATAAATATAAGATTATTATACCTATATATATATATATAGATATATATATATATATATATATATATATATATATAAAATATATATATATATATATTTATATATATATACCTATCCAACCCATGAAAGTTCCTTCCAGAAAATTCTACCCTTCGAAAATTTTATCTAATAATATTTTCTCTTCCTCAGTCTCTCTTTCCCCCTTTTCTGCTTAATTAAATCAGACAACCATCATCGTTCAACAACCATCATCATCAAACAACCACCATCTTTACATAATGGTAATTACTTTAAAGAACCATCTTCATTAAACAAGCACATTCTTTACAGAAGTGCATTTAAAATTTTGTTTACTTAATTTAAATAGTTGTCTTCTTTAAGGTTTTCCTTGGTGGGACCTTCATAAAATTACTAGAACCATTTCTTATTTCGTATATTTATTGGAGCCATTTAATGTTTTGAATATTTACAATGGCCTTCAAGTTTATTATAAGTGAAAAGAGAAAGAAGAAATTTGTGACGAGGAAAACTATGTGCGCGAGAAGGACCGAGATAATCCCGCAAAAACGAAAACATACTGGCGAGGCGAACTATTTTATCAAGGCTGCAAGGCTCGTATTCACTCGCCTTGTAATTGTAAATAGCGCTCTAAGAGCGTCGCTAACAAGTATCCATCCAAATTTGTGGGCACTTTGTTCTACACTCCAAAAAGAGGAGGCTCTGACCCAAACTAAAATTATTCATTTAAGATGAGGAGACGCGGCTTAAAAAAAGAGAAAAATACAAGTCTGTAAATGAAAGACTGATACATCTCGTACAAAATTAAGAACCATCAAGCTTTATCGAATTTTTTAAAATGTATAGCATATAACTTGCATAAATTTTATGTTTGTTTCTGTTTATATTATCATCTGATATAGGTTGAATTAGGAACTGATTTTAACTAATTAAAATGCATTAAAATATTTAACTGTAATTTTGTGTTTTTTTACATTTTCAACTCATTCAAAATTAAAAATGTTTTTTTTACATTATATGTGTTTTTAGATTTTCAACTGATTCAAAGATCATTTTTTACATTATCTGTGTTTCTATTTCCCATTTATAAAATAAATTTATTTTGGATGAAAATTTCGTAAGCGAAATATTATATGAGTGAAATTTTCGTAGGTGGAAGTTACATGGCACACACACACACACACACACACATATATATATATAATATATATATATATATATATATATTATATATATATATATATATATATATATATATATGTGTGTGTGTGTGTGTGTGTGTGTGTGTGTTTGCGTGTGTGTACATACACCTGTTACCCCTAGAGAGAATGACTCCAGAGGGGTGCCCCTCCGTGGCAGCGAATTCTTGTCCTTCGGTAGCCAGGCGAGGGCGTTAATCACTGAGGTATTCTACCATAGAATAAGAGAATAAAAATGTCCTCTATACACCACAGCGCTTGTTTAGACGATTTCTGACCTTTCTTTCTTTAGTCAATAACCTTGAGTTATGAATGAACAACATAACGAAATCTCATTGAAGTGACGGACGTTCATATTTTACCTCTACTTGCATGGTATGTATTTTGGTACATGAATCCGTAATAGGCTCAGTGGATGCACGTACCAAAATAAAAACCAATGAGGTAAAGCAAAAATAAGTTGTTCGATGTTATAAAGAAAATTGTCCATTCATAACTCAAGGTTAACTTACCAAAGAAGGAAAGGTCAGAAATCGTCTAAACAAGCATTATGAGGTCTGGCCATTTTTACTCTCCTATTTTCAGATGGAAGCGTCAGAGGAAGATCCTGGTCACCAAATTCAATTGGCGAGAAGGTCGGAAGGAAAGATCAGAGTCGATGGGAATTTAATAAGCGAACAAACACATGTGCGCACATGAACACAGACAGATGTCGGAAGGAAGGAAAGTTAAGAAACAACGCGGTGCTTAAATATAGTTCAATGAAAATGCTCAACTGAAATAGACATCCAAAAATAAGCTGCGTACATGCCGGGAAGCATCTACACACATGCGTATTCATCTTACCATACGTACATACAAGAGGACTGTTCAATATGTATGTATGCGTACACAAAAACATGCAGAGCCACGTATAAGTACTGAAAACCTTATTCACAAATTCCACCTATCCCCCATAAGTACCCCTAGAAATTTACGCACGTACTTATAAAACCAAACGAAGGCAAAGGCGCATACACACTTAAAATGCATACGTGTGCATACATGATGTTTTATTGATTCCTTTGGACATTATGCTAAATACAGAGAGAAGAAAAGGAGAGGTCTCCATCCCGCCCCCAGACCCCCGAAGGATAAGTCAGGTGGGTAAGAGGATAGAAAGGGAAGGGAGATAATGGGATACAGCCGGAACAAAAGGAAGGAACACGAGGGAGAGAGACAGAGAGAAGAAACGCAGGAGCATCACAGGGAACAGAAACGTCATATTGAAGACGGGGAGAGGCGAACAGCTATTTGGGAGCCGAAGGCCAAAGACCTAATGTCATTTTGACTATATTCTATATTTGGGTAAACTCGGGGAAGATTTCCCGATTTCCTTTTTTTTTTTTTTTTTTTTTTTTTTTTTTTGAAAGAAACATAAAGAGGGAAACAGGCATGGAGGACTTTAAAAAAAGATGGGGGACAGGATAAGGAGCTATATGGGTTTAGGATCTCATATATAGATTTAGTATTCTGATAGGTTTGTACCAACAAAGCAAGATATAAATACACACACACACAAACACACAACAGACACAACACACACACACACACACACACACACACATATATATATATATATATATATATATATATATATATATATATATATATATATATATATATATAATCGTTGTGCGGGTACAAAACTAGCAGACCTTTCAAATAATTTATATAAATGTATGTATGTTTACATTTCGAAAAGACTGGGAATGGTGCGCATTCCAATACGAAAGCGCGCACGCACACACACACACACAAAACACGAAAATCTATACGGTTAAAAACGCCGTTGAAACCTCAAAGGCGTAGGTGAAGCTTTCCTAGCATAGAGTGAGAGTACCATTCATAAATCGTTTATGGAAGAAACCTGACTTGAATGATTTCCCAATAGAAAATAACAAAAATATCTTTTCTTTTGCATATTGGAACAAGATTTATTAATTTATTAAAATGTGCGCATTTTACAAATTTCTCCTTAGATAAATAAGGGAATCATATTTATATAAAATATTTTTAGGCTTATTAATATTTTGTAGTATTATTTGGTTTGTTAAAAAATTTTGAGTTTTTATATGTTCCATGTTTTGAGATTTTGCAAGTTTTTAAACAGAGCATATCTTTAATTATTATTCTTTGTACTGTACACTCTCCTATATTTCTTCCCCGCGCGTGTCCAGCTGATATCATGATTATTATCTCTAATATGAACAAAAATCACAATTCTTCCAGTATCTTGTGAATTAAATATGCAGTTCAATTCTGTTTTCCCGTGATTGACCAGTTTGATGTACATTTTCTCAAATGAACTGTATTTCATTTGATGTAGTACACATACTTTGGAATTGTCGGGAGGGTTAATTATAAGTATCGTTTTATCATATTATTACTACTACCAAGCTATTTTCTTTGTGCAAATGGTAGTATACTTTATATCTTTTGTTTGTTTGTTTGTATGGTGTTTTTACGTTGCATGGAACCAGTGGTTATTCAGCAACGGGATCAACGGCTTGACGTCACTTCCGAACCACGTCGAGAGTGAACTTCTATCACCAGAAATACACATCTCTCACTCCTCAATGGAATGGCCGGGAATCGAACCCGCGACCACCGAGGTGAGATGCAAACACCAAACCAACCACGCCACTGAGGCGCTTATACTTTATATCATTACTAAAGATATCGCCTTCCGTTCTCTACAGGGTTTTGGGATGAAGTTGCTAGCAGCCTCATATATACTTTTCCTGAACAGATCCGGACCATATCACCCTGCCCGACGGCGACCCAAACAGTTTATGTATATATATATATATATAATATGATATATATATATATATATATATATATATATATACTATATATATATATATGGGGATACAATCCACAATGAAGTAAAATCCTCTTGTAGTTTAAAATATACATTTCTTGTACAGGATTAAAGCTTTCGACCAACAACTGTACAAGAATTATATATCTTAAACTACAAGAGGATTTTACTTCATTGTGGATTGTATCCCCATTTACTTAGAGGTACGACATAGTACCTGGCTTCTGCATATATATATATATATATATATATATATATATATATATATATATATATATATATATATACGCATGCAACATCGCCCCCACAAGTGTCACTGAGTGCCTCAATAGCAATGATTGTTAACCCTACCGGTGAGGTGGTGGGCCGAGAAAAAGAAAAAGCTGGCGAGTCAGTCAGCCGGGAGAGAGAGGAAAGGGTCGGGGGCACCAAATCCGGTTCAGAAAGGGAAGCCCTAAACAAACGGCAAAGGGACACGAAGCCCTTAAAAACACCCCCATAGCATTTCAGCCTCATATCGAAACACCACGTCACGAAGTACGAACTCCTTTCGAGACTGGAGTACGAGGCGTTCGGGGTTTTGAAGTCGGATTTCTCAATTACATAAAATTAAACTCGTGAAAGATGTAGAATTATGAAAATCAACATTTTTTCACTGACTTTGGAATCTCTGACCATATTATGGGAATCAACACTTTTCAACAGCTGAGTTCGATATTTTGGAAGTTTAATTGATTGAGATATGGTTCCGAATTTTAGGAAATAGTTATGGCGTTTGATTTTGGAAATATCTAATTCTGTAATTCCTTCAGCAATTTCGCAATACTGCAGATATTAAACTTGGAAAATTTTTGATAGATTTTGAAAAGTTTTAAAACATGATTTTTAGATAATCGAAATAAATATGTTGAATTCTGATTTCTATGTTAAGAAAATTGAGAACTCTTCAGATTTCGATGATCTAAAATTAACAGAGAAAATAGAAAATCAGTCTCCAGGATCATAAAAACTAAACAGTTATAGATGCAATAAAATTAAAGCAAAAATATAACTGGACTGAGTAGCAAAACAAATATGTTTGAAAACATCTTTCAAATTCAAACTGAGAAATACATAATTACATCTACGGAATTAATTGCATAACTGCAATACAAGAAAATAAGAATAAAAAAAGATGATCAAATAGGTCACCAAATATAAAGTTGTGCATTCCTTACAATTTAGAATTGAAAATAAACAAGTAGAACAATGCACCGAAGTGTCTTCAGCGCAATCAAGTTTTCTGTACAACGTATAATGTTGTATGAAACTCTCAGCCACGGCCCATGGAAATCTCAGCTGTGGTCCATGAAACATTAAGCCACAGCCCGCTGGTGGCCTGTGTTGTTGGCACCTATAGCGGTGTCAGACGCACGATTATGGCTAATCTTAACCTTGATTAATATAAAAATGACTGAAGCTACAGGACTGCAATTTATGTTTGATGATTGTGGAGAGAGAGAGAGAGAGAGAGAGAGAGAGAGAGAGAGAGAGAATGATCAGCAAACTCATTTGCAGCCTCCTAACCTTAGTAGATATTAAGATCTGAGGGCGGACGGACAGATTTAAATAGCCATCTCAACAGTTTTCTTGTACAGAAAGCTAAAACCTGCCGAAATACATGACGCCTTCAGCAACTCAATAACTCAACAGGATGGAAACAGTAACCTCAGAGGCACAACACCGACCACCGAGAGTCAGGTGCAGTAGTAACAAATCAGCTCAAGAACCTACAACAGCTTTCCGCCAGCTGAGCTTGTTTGCTGATATTGCGCACAGTGAGTTGCACTTGATTGCATGGGAGAGAAGGTCGCTTGAGTGCTTTGGTTACGAATCAAACGACGGCCGTTTGCGAACAGGCCATTGTGAACATGTATGTATGTGTGTATATATATGTATATGTATATGTATGTATGTATGTATGTATACACATATATAGATGTGTGTGTGTGAGTCAAGCGATCACACAAGACAAACGCGCGTACACAAATATATGCGTTTACGATTCTGTGTACGTGTGTATGTATGAAGCTTTCAGTAAGTAATATCATAAGGAATGTGGAAAAAATAAGATAACTTTGCCCTTGTAGCACAGAACCCAGCAACAAGCAAAGAACGCGCGTACAAAAGCGAACAAGCAAACTCTCCTAAACATACTCTACAGAAATAGAGAAAATTCAGATTCGTATTTCCTCATAATAAAAATAGAAATCGTAAAAAAGTAAGATTCATATTTTCCTCTTACGCACAAACACAAACAAACACAGCCGCACATTCAAAACAAAAGAACAAACAAAAGCAGACATACACGCACGCGCACGAGCGCAAAATACCTATTTAGCGGCACGGGCCGAAGGAACCCAAGAGTGGGCTCACTTGGAAGGCTTCCCTGCTAAGCAAAGTAATGAAGCCATCGGCCAGTGGCCACTTGGGGAAGCCCTAGCCAATACTCTCTCTCTCTCTCTCTCTCTCTCTCTCTCTCTCTCTCGATGTCATTGCCTCCTAGTCCATAGCCTTGTATTTCAGTCGCTCATAAGTACATTCATGCAAACGCACACAAGTCACACGCGTGCGCGCGCACACACACGCACATAAAACACCCCTAAAAGGTTGAAACCCTACAGGATACTGGCGCACAACGAGACGCCTTTTCAATTTCCATTTCATTGTAACGTTATCACAATGGCCGTTTTGGATTTTACGCCGGCGGACCGGCAGTGCCAAACTTTATGTCATGACTGACATGATGATGATGATGATGATGATGATAATGATAATAATAATGATGATCATGATAATGAAGGTCACTTCTGAGATGGTAATTATTATAATGAAGAGATGGAAGATGTTGATGTCTGATAAAAAATAATGTTGATGCTGATGCTCACAAAAATCCGATCAAGGCTTTTGATAATAATGTGGCTATGATGGCGGCTATCAGAATAATGATGATGATTATGGCTAAAAAATGTTCCTAAACTAAAATCACAATAATGATGATGATGGTGTTGGCTGATCAAAAGATGACGAAGATTAAAACAATAAATATAAAGAGAACGATAGCTAAGTAAAATGCTAATGAACTATAACATAAAAGATAATGAACATATGTGGGCTTAGATATGTGAGTAATAATTATGATTTTTACTATACCGATAACAATAACGAAATCAGATAATACAATGATGTTAACAATGACGATAGATATAGATATGATGATATTGAAACTGTTTGTTAGTTTGTCTGTATGGTGTTTTTACGTTGCATGGAACCAGTGGTTATTCAGCAACGGGACCAACAACTTTATGTGACTTCCGAACCACGTCGAGATTGAACTTCTATCACCAGAAATACACATCTCTCACCCTTCAGTGGAATGCCCGGGAATCGAACTCGCGGACACCGAAGTGGCACGCCAACACCATACCGACCACGCCACTGAGGCGATGATATAGAGACTGATGATGAAATTGAGATGATAAAAATAAACTCAGGAAAAATATTAATCTAATGAAAAAATTCCCATTGGCTAAAGCCTCTATTAATAATAAGAAAGGTTAAGAAAGAAAAAGAAGCTACTGATTTGCAGATATCATAAGCTTTCACGCAAGCTGTGACAACAATATACTTATAAGTAAAAATGAACTGTAACATGAAACTTTAAATACACATACGCGTGAACAGAGAAAGGATCACTCACACACATACACATGTATACGTACTTTATATATACATACACATATAATGTACCAAAAATGTAAGATATCCAAAGCGAGAGAAAAGAAGAAGAAATATTTCTGTCTTTCCCAGAAGATGAATCTTTGCTTGACTGAGAATCATCCAATCAAAAGCGGATGTAAGGATGCAAAAGATGAATTAAGCATTATATATATATTTATATATATATATAGATATATATATATATAATATATATATATATGTATATATATATATATTTATATATATATATATATATATATATATATCTAATGATGATGATGTTGGCTCACACACATAGTACATATATATGTGTGTGCGTGTGTACTGTATGTGCGTATGTAAGAATCACTGAAAACAAATTTGTAAACGAATTTATAACATTACCAACAACCTCAGCAAACGCCTACATGAAGAAACAAATGTATCATTATGTAAAATTTCAATTTTAACTCACCAAAAAAAGTTTGACCAATAAATAATTCAATACCTAAATACCTAATAACAATAATAAAAGACATCTTTATAAATAACTAAGGACACAGGCAATGTTAACGCAACAATAGAAAACAAATATATGTGTAAATAAATGCAATTATAACTATGCGGATTACCCATATAAATACAATGCAGGTACATAAATAACTACAGTTAAACAATAACAATAAAAACCGTTTCGTAAGAGCGAGCACTGTACTGATCATAATAGCAGGAGCGAAGTACCGGGAACTCAAATAAATACAATGTAGGTACATAAATAACTACAGTTAAAGCCTACATAATATTAACGGTAGAAATAATAACAATAAAAACCGTTCCGTAAGAGCGAGCACTGTACTGATCATAATAGGAGCGAACTACTGGGAACTCATGAATGAATGATCGAACATGAAACAAACCGTCGCATCCGGACGCGCCAAGGAATCGGTCGGTCACTTAATTACAGTATCATCTCGCTTACCTTGGCGCTCGCACCATCATTTAACTATGCTACTAGCTAGCTAGCTAGCCAGCCAGCCAGAGAGAGAGAGAGAGAGAGAGAGAGAGAGAGAGAGAGAGAGAGAGAGAGAGAGAGAGAGAGAGCTGGTGATGACGTAACATCCGGGTACTAGTTTATCATCCTTGTTTCGCGTGACTCTTTCGAACGCCACCATTTCGCCTTACCTGGAAAGAAAAATTTAGATTTTTAGTGACGTAATGAAATCACTATCGTCCTTATTATCTTAAATACAGGATGTACATCACGCTTTTGACTTGGCAAAAATATTAGCAAAACGTTCTGTTAGAATCTACCGAAAAGTAAAAAGTAGACATCACATTCCTACTGATTAAAATACAGCAAAATTTGAGTGAAATCCAGTGAAGATTTATAACTATGTAAGCTGATTGCTACTATTGTCATCCACAATATTACTATTGCAAATACAATATGCATTACCTTCCGAAATACCAAGTTTTTAGTGGCTTTACAATAATGAAAAAGCAAAAGTTTAGTTGAAAACCAGAGAAACATTTAGGACATAACGCCATTATTATTATTATTATTATTATTATTATTATTATTATTATTATTATTATTATTATTATTATTATTATTTGAAAGAGTTTGTGTTTTTTTATGTCTACCTTCTTGTCAACTTGTAAAGTGGTCCAAATAGGCCACTTTTCATGAGATATTTCCTGTGAAGCATTACAGTTTGCAAGGTCGTCGCCTTCAAGGTCGTAACATCATAATAATGATCGTGCGACCGCCAGGATTGCTGAGAATCCATAACAACGGGATGGCTGTGACTACTCTTTCTTAATTAAGTTACACAAATGAGAGAAATGAGTTTCCGCCTCATCTCGCTCGCAAATGACAGCACTTATTGCATACAAGAGGCGGAGCCGAATCCTCAAAATGCTACTCATAATGAGCGTGTATCTGTGGAATTGTGTATTAGGTTCCTAAATGTAGCACTGTCGTTGTAGAAAGTCATTTCATTTCCTTCATGTGAAACCTTTTTACGAGAAATCCAGTGGGGTTGCATTGGACTGGGTTTATTCAACTGTAATCGAGTCTGTCCGATTCGACAATTATATGCAACAACTGACAATATTTAAGAACAGCAATAATTGTGACTTTGAAAACAAACATTATACGTAATATTTCTGTTGAGTATACTAGACCATTTTTGGTACTTATTATCTTAGATTTAAATGTATGAATGTAGATATGCTCTTCCCATTTCCTTACAATTCTGATGCTGCATATGTATACCGAATATTAAGCTGTGTTGAAAAGCAGCAACATATATTGCAGGATTAGTTAATACCCTGTGCAGCTTTATTTTTAAGCGACGATGTTAGTCACATCTATAAAATATAACCAAATTCCCTAAGGCTGCTGTGAAGTGTTGATTTGAAATGTTAGCTTTTTACCTAGTGGCATCATATGCAACTGTGACAAATACGGGTGAGATTCCTGGGTAGAAATGGTAATTAAACCAAACAGGATGTGGCTTGCATGATTCCTTAGAGAAATGTTTACCCATCGAAACAAAACTGACAAAGAATGAGAACTAGCCACTGGAAACATAAGACAACAGCATGGTTTCTATCCCATCTGAGATATGTTTAATGTTAGCGTTTGATTCTGTGGGTGTGTGTAATGTAAGCGGCATGGTTTATATCCCATCTGAGATATGTTTAATGTCAGCAGTTCTAACAAATGACTTACAAAGAGTCAAAAATGGTATCTGCGACTTTATGCCAAATATAATATCAAGGGGGTCACTTGTATCGTATTTTAGTTTTGAATAATGTTTGCCTCTAGAAAAATATATAAACACAGCTACTGGAGCTGGCTTTTGGAAGAAAGCAACTATATTAAACAAAGAATTTTAAATGTACCTTATTTTAGAAAGAAAAATGTTGACACCGAAAAAAAAAGAAAAAGAAAAAATAAGACTCTGGAAACATATGGCCACTGTACCATAACCGGTATAATTCGCGTCCCTGGAGAAAAGAATTTGAAAGGATTCGGTTTTGAATAGGTCATTTCATGTGATTAAAGCACAGAGTATTCGGGAATCTAGCTAACACCAGAAGTGAGCAGAAAGTATATGGAAATATCCCTGTTTCACAAGAGAAGATATACTATGAACTTTGAATTTGTTCAAAAGTGAAATGAAGTAACAGAAATGTACTTGGAGAATTACTTGGTGTGAATGGACTTTAAAGTAGCTGCACTGAACACACCTTCATTACCTAAGTGATGTTTGCGAGTATACTGAGGTTGATAATGATTTTATGGTTTTGTTCTTTTGAAGCTGACGGTACATATCCGCAATCGACATCTTTGTTACAATTGTTGCAACGGTGGACCTTCGACCAATCACGATTGGCTTCTTTGAATAAGCTGCGGATATTAACGTTAGCTCTATAAACTCTATAAACTATATATATATATATATATATATATATATATATATATATATATACATATATATATATATATATATACACACATATTATATATATACACACATACCAATCATAATGCTAACATTTTTTCTTTTCAAAATCTGTACATCAGGTAAAGAAAATGCTGATGAATATGATATATATATATATATATATATATATATATATATATATATATATATTATATATATATATATATATATTACTGCGCACCTTGTACCGAAAATTTTTTCAGGATTTTCCGTCTCAAGTTTGCTCTTGAAATTGCAGAATTTGAAAAGTTGAAAATGGCAAAAAGCATATTATACCTCTATTTAGACTGGTCTCTAAGGAAAAGTCTGGGTAATAACTACGATAAAACTTCTTAATGATATCCGTTACCTTACCACGCGTGCATACATACATACAGCCGCAAGCAAAATAAAAGCTTAGCGAAAGAAGATAAAAAATAGATGAACAAAAAAGTATTTAGTATTTGGGGAGAAAATGAAGCGTAGCATTATCCAGAGCGGAATCAAAATCCAATGAGTTTGCCGAGATAAATTTTGAACTATAAAAAACCCTTATCATATCCATTGAAAGAAAGGCTTCTAAGGCATCGAAAAATCGACAATATTTCATAGCATCTAATATCCGATACGAATTCTTATCAGAATACAATGCTCTAAATTTTACGACGCGTGGATGATACTCAAACAAAAATCAGCAGCTAAAAGTGATCCCTGCGTAAAGATTTCGAGTCCAGCTCAGAAAAAGTAAAACCTAATGTTGAAATTTGTCGGTAATAGCATGAGGATACAACGATAAAAAAACAAGAAAGAAAGAAAAAAAAGAGCTCGTAAAATGGCAGAAATCCGCGCATAACCTTAAACCATAAACAATCATCCCATTAGAAGATTCCATTACTCCTGTCCACATGATTAAGGAAAAATCTCGTTCGTAATATACCTCAATCCTTAAAAAAGACGCCGTTTCTCTATTTTAGATCTCGCTGAGCAAAAAGCCTCGGTGGTTTTTTTTTTTTTTTTTTTATGCGTTCGGATTTTTAGATGGCATTGCCAACTCATAAAGCTGGAATGGAAAGGTAAAATTGCTTTGTGGTGCACAGCGATACTTGGTGATTCCAAGAGAAAGCAGAAAAAGAATGGGGCTGCTGCCACGAGAAAAAGACTTTTTTCTCTTGACGATTTCTTGCCGTAACTTCTTGAGGTTACAATTCCGTGGAATTCTAAACGGAAGACAGTACCATGCCACAACTGTTCGAGTTTAAAACTACATAAATTACAATATATTGTCCTAACTTCTTGAGTTTACAATCCCAAGGAAAAAATGCCACTTGCAACTGTTCGAGTTAACAGTTGCACGGATGACAGTACCTTGACGCAAAGGTCCCAGTTTAGAACTGCATAAAATACAATATACTACCATGAATTCTTGAGATTACAACTGCATAGAACTTTGATACTGAAACTGCTTGAGTTTGCATTTGTACGGAAGACAGTAACTTTCCACAACTGTTCAAGTTCAGAACTGCATGAAAGATAAAGTTTATCGTTATAACTTCTTGAGGTTACAACTGTATGGAAGATATTACTGTCAACTGCTTGAGTTTGAAGCTGCACGGAAGACAGATATTTACCACAACTGTTTGGAACTGCTGGAAAGACTATATGTTGTCATAACTTCTTGAGTTTACAACTGCATGAGAGATACTTGCAGTAACAGCAGCTGCTTGAGTTTACAGAAGACAATATCTTACAATAACAACATCTTGCCATAACTGTTCGGGAGTAAGAGTGCATGAAAAGAAACACCTTGCCATAAGTTCTTGAGTTACTGCTGCATGGAAGGTGATATTTGATATTGATACAATAATTGCTTGTTTGTGATGATACCTACCGCAACTACTACGCTAGAATTTCTAACTTTTTATCAAAATGCAGGACGTTGCCATAATATCCATGGGAAAATAATAAACGCTGCCATACATCCCTTCAAGAATGAGTACGTTTTCTTAAGTTCTTGGGAAAATTCTGAATGTTACTCAATGTATCTAGGGAAATTTTAAACGCTGCAGTATATTCCCGTTAAAATAACATACTGGGCGATGGGATAAGTCTAAGCAGGATACAAGATCTTTCCTCTATTTTTTCTTGAGATCACTGCGAAATGACCGTTCATAACTTCCCAGTAAAAGAGCAAAAATTTTACTTCATCGGTGAAACCTAATGCGACCCGTAATGGTACAATTTGAACAAAGACCCCAGCGACATTTGGCCTGGTCTTTTCCATTTAGCTGACTTTCTTTTGAGCCAAAACTTATTTTATGGATTTTTTATCAATGAATCACGCCTCTCACTGTGATGAATCTTTGGCTTTCTCCTTATTTGTTGTTATTATCATTGTTGTTGTTGTTTTGGGTGTTGCTCGTAAAAGTAGTTTTAAAAGCAATAACTTCCCAAGCAAAGTTTCTAAGAAAATAACGCTGATGAGTGGATATCACCTGACCATTTTTTCCCTTTCTAAATATAAACAGTGGATACACAACAATGACCATATTGGCGAACATGACAATACCTCTCAGGGTAAACACCGATCAGCCTTCAAGAAAAACACGAACATTAACCCCATTTGTTGGAATGCGAGACCCTATTAATTACTTCTATATATTCCAGTCATTAATTCCGGTTATGTCCACATAGCTGGCTATTGTTTTCAGTTTAGCGTCATTATATCAGCATTATATCAAAACATGACTGCCTGTTCACAGTTTCCCAAGACTGGGAGTTTGATAATTTATTGCTAGCTTTCAAGTACCAGAGATAAAGAACATTTTTTACATTCAGAATACCTGCTGTTTTTCAGTTTCCTTGAGAGAGAACTTGGATCCTTAATATTTGCTCACAACTTCCCAAGAGTAAAAGCTTTGATCCCGAATAATGCTTATTTGGCAACTTCCCCATAGTGTTTTGGTTTTGAATACTTTTTAGATGGTTTCCAAAGAGTTAGAATTTTGTATTCTGATTTCATGACTGAAAGATTTCCAAGACAACTTCCCAAGAGTTAGAGTTTTGATTCTGAGAGCGCGTTTGACAGTTTCCCAAAAATAATGGTTTTGATTCTCTTCATTTGATCCCGAATGCTGTGTTTCTGAGCGTTCTAAGAACAAGAGTGTTGATTCTGTTCGACAGCTCCCCTAGAGCAAGATCTTCCATCCTGAAAACTTATTTCAAGATCCACACGCATTAGATATGTATAAAGAAAAAGCGCTAATACTTTCATAACAGCATGATCCTTGATGTAAAACACCCTCTTATTATAGTTTCCTCAAAAGTGAGAGCTTGATCCTTTAAGAAAGCTTTTAGGAACACAGCTTTCACTTATCCCAAAAGCTTTCTTCAAGTTTCTCAAGAACATGAGCTTCGATGCTTAATGCTTTCTCGCAGCTTCTCAAGAGTGAGAGCTTTGATGGAGAGAACAAAATCCTCCGCACCTAGATCACTAAAATCACTTTCTTCCTCCAGGAAGTGTCCGTATTACTTTCACTCTGGGCAATATCTCTAATCCATTTGAGAACCCTTCTCATATTGCTGTAGCTGTCCAATTTAGCACGAAGGCTTTTAGCCGCCGACCTAAAATACCTTCGGGGCATTCGTAGGACGTGCTCAGTCTGCCCCGCCGTCCATCTTGTAATCGTTCGCAAATATCCGTCTTGAAAATCTTGACAGGTTGCAAACGAAGCGTTTTCCTTTTGATTAAAATCTGCCCAGTCTCAATCCCGTCACATTCCAGTTTGTTCTGTTCCGTACAGACATTTCAATTCAAATAAAAGTATAAACAACACGTTTTCGTAAATATGAAATAAGAACGATCAGTTCCAATATAAGGTTAATATTAAGCAGTATAGGAGATATATATATATATATATATATATATATATATATATATATATATATATATATATATATATATGTATGTATATGTATGTATGTGTGTATGTGTATTCAAATTCAAGTGTTGTACCTTTAAGAAAGTGTTCAATGCGAATAAATGGAGCTTTAATTTCTACAGGCAACGAAGAGACGGCAAATATGAATATCCTATCAAACATGCTGCTAGTACTACCAGACAATAACACCGATTCAGGAACATGAACGTGACACCATATTTTGAAATGCAGAAATATCTCATCAACTTGCTTTGAGGAGATGTCCTTTCCGACTGTCATAAGTAATCTGCTTCCGTTCACAGGTGTCAATGCACCAATTTAAAGGATTCTTCAATGAAAACATTTAGACAAGTGGAGGGTATCCAGAAATTTTGTATCTGAATTACTGTGATAACATCAAATCCATCTCTGACTCGACACATTTTGAAGATTTCGTCGACCCAACATATGATCTCCAGCAGGTACCATTACATCCATTTTCAGACAAGTTGCTGCTGGGGAAACTTTGGATTGCACTCCTACCGCACATTCTCTCAAACTATACAGAAATTTCCTTCTGCTGCTAAACTTTGGAAATTCCCTCCGCTTCCGATTCCTCTAATGCCTACAGCTTTTCCTCTTTCAAAGCGAGTTTATCAGTTTATCACTCCATTTGATGTCAGCATTTCGTTTGAGTTCTCGTTTTCGGGATGGGTTCCACACTTCGCACGGCGTATGTACTACTACTAATCCTGTTTTCCTCACTTTGACGACACAATCGTGCATGAAGCAGGAACAGGTAGTGCTCCTCAAGAACACGCCTCCCAAACCACGCCACAAATTCAGACATCGAGATGATATCTAGTATGACTTTTCCACTATTTGAGTGACTAACTATCCATATTAATTTGGCATAACGCAAACAACAATTGATGCCTTTGCATCCGTCAGGTTCTGGAACAGCAAAGAAAGAAAGGGAGTATAAAAGATATCAATTGAGGAAGGTGATGAAGAAATAACTGTAAAAGCTACGAAAAGGGAGAAGGTAAAAATACTAACACTGAAGGTATAAGGCTGACGGAAAGGGAAAGGGAAAGGGAGAAACTTCTGAAGGAGATATATAGCTAAATAAACAAATGAACGAGAGAGAGAGAGAGAGAGGGACAGAGTTTGAGAGAGGAGTCATTAACGAGAGGGGATTGGAAGGGGGAGGATTGGGATCTTGAAGAGAGAGAGAAGAGAGATAGAGAGGAGGCGAGAGAGAGAGAGAGAGAGAGGTCCACCAACAGAAAACAGTAATATGATGACGATTATGTGATAAAAATCTTATATCTTTCATAATATCATGTGATAGATACAAACGTTCAAGGAACTGCTCTGAACGACGTAAAACAAACCTATGAACGTTTATTATCTCTTATCGCGTTTTCGGTTGTATGGAAAATGTCCCCTCTTATTTTACAGACAGCGTAAGGAATGGACGACGTTAATGTTTACAAGAAGAAGTCCAATCCACTCTGTTTTAAAAAACCCAAACCTCTCTCTCTCTCTCTCTCTCTCTCTCTCTCTCTCTCTCTCTGGCACTTGCTACAAATAAGTGTTAATTATAGACAAGGAAAGGGATGTTCCCCTAACAGCGGAAACTTCAATATAAGGTGAAGGAAATAAAGGTAAACGATGAAAGTTTGAGCAAAACTTCCTGCTCAGAGCTCGTCATGGATTCCCTCTCACCTTCAGAAGTGAGACAGAAAAGAGAGGAATAATTCTGTAGTTCACTTCTGGTTTATTCAGATCTAAAGCGGACGAAAAATAATTAAATTCAACATACGAAAGAAGGAATAATTCATCACTCATCATCATATATACCAGCGAGATCTAGCTTATTTGTTCGTAAAATGTGAGCATATGTGTGTGAGTGCGTCTGTGTGCAACGATTTAGGGTCATTATTAGGAAACAAGAAAATCCAAATATGGTCAACGAAAAGCTGAAATACATCGCCAGTCAGTATTGTAGTCACAAAACCACATAAATTGCAATACAATGCAACCATGGGCAGTGAAACTGAACGCAGCCATAGTCGATGAAAATGAACGCAACCATGCCGCCGCTTAGATCGTAAACAAACGGAACCAACAGACGACACCTTTGCAGGTTTAATCCATACACGTGAATGTCGAGAAATTATGAAAAGGATATAAACACCGCGCAAACAGCCACCGCGAGGAACATGGCGAATGTTTTCTTAAAGAGTCCTTTCGCTGCCGTGCCAGGCAAGGAAGAGACAAAGCAACGGAGAATAACGAAATGGGAAATAGCAGAAACTTGAGCATGAGAGAAATAGCAGAAACTTAATCATGAGAGAAATAGCAGAAACTTGATCATGAGAGAAATAGCAGAAACTTGAGCGTGGGACAAATAGCAGAAACTTGATCATGAGAGAAATAGCAGAAACTTAATCATGAGAGAAATAGCAGAAACTTAATCATAAGAGAAATAGCAGAAACTTAATCATGAGAGAAATAGCAGAAACTTGAGCATGAGAGAAATAGCAGAAACTTAATCATGAGAGAGAGTTTTTTTTTCCACGCGAGCACAAATATAAAGAAAAACAAACGCACACAATGAAGACTAGGTCCTACGTTAGTACGTGGAAAAAATGTGCTAATATTACACGTCAATATGAATAAATCCTATGAGAAGAAAAGTCTACTGGATGCCAAATCAAGCAATATGAAAGCTGCTCATAAACACTAACAGCTCACTATATTTTCTTCTTATTGAATATTTCTTCATCCTGACGATTTTTGACCGATTAACCAAACATTTTCCGTATTTTTCCACTAAATGAAACCTAATTCATAATGTTTCGCCTTTTAATGCCTAATCTTATATCTTAAATAATTATTCGAACGTCAAAGTACCTCCCTTTGTTTCATTCCCAATTTCATTTCGTCTCGGACATTCTTTGGAGTTTCTTGTATTTTGTCCTAGATAGTTCCGGTTTTAATTTACACAAATTATTTCCTAATTTCAGATGGAAGAGACTCATTGAAAACGGCGACCCCGAAGAGTGATAAAGCTGGGAAGAAGAAGAAGAAGAAGATTTCCTAATTTCATCCCGAGTTCACCGATGCTTTCTATTTTTCAATGCTCACTGTATATACACACATGTAGAAAAAAAATACACACACACACATGTATATATATATATATATTATTAAATTAACGTAGTTTTTGTTTTTATTTATCAAGTTTAAATCAGCCTTGTTTACTTTTAAGTTTCTTTTGCTTAAGCAGCCAAATGCTTGTTAGTTAATGTAAGAGTTTTTGTGTTATTGAGCGCCTCCTCCTCCCTTGTTTATTTCTGTGAACTATCGTTCTAACGATTGTTTTGTGATTTGTTTTTGAGCTACGGTGGATGGTTCGTAGCTGTACTGTGAACGTTGATGGTCTGCCCGCGGAAGTTCGGGCTTTGGAACGCTCCTTGTCAGACCATCCCCTTGAGCAGCTTTTGTGGATTATTGGAGGACGACCTTTTGGCAGTTTATTTTGGAAACGGCGCTGTTGGAATCTTTCCTCACGACCGTTCGTAGGTGCCTTAGTCACCTGCGACTCTGGTGCTGTAGATCACGGCTCTTCGTTCACTTGCGACCATAGTGTCCGCTTTACGGGGTTCCGCAGAAGCGTAAGCTATTTGCGACTTCTCGTATTACCCCTTATTCCCGTCGGAGGAGCCCACGGGAAATTGGTACCGTCGCTGGATCCCGGTACTGATTACGGATTCACCTGCCACTTCTGCCTTCGTCCTTCTGCATTTCTTCGGGGATGTGTGTGAGCGCTGGCTCGTAAGGAGATACGTAGGGAGGCAATCGCCAGGTAAGGCAGTATAGATGTTATTTCCTTCGAGGAGCCTTATCCCCTTTTGTCCTGGCGATCGTGTCCATCCCTTTAGTAGCAGTTTGGGTGCTTGCTATGGACTCCTAGTTCGACCCGTCTTCAGTTGTTCATCCCCGACGTAAGGATTAGAACTGTCAGTGTACGTGCAGTACATATATTATATATATACATATACGTTGTCATAGTTTTTTACTTGTTTATATTATAAGCTTATTGTTGCCATTATTGTTTATAGTTTATTGGTGGATAATATTTACATATCTTTAGTTATATGGCTAGGTAGGTAAATTTAAGGTTTTCCTTGTTTTGATATCTTCCACTTCCTTCAGCCTTTTGTTATTTAGGATAGTTTTGGCCGGCTTATATTTGGATCCTCACTGATTTATGAAGTATTTGTTCTCCTCCTCTGAATTTCTGTTAGGGCTAGATGATTAGCTTTAGGATGCCTTGTGGCTCGTTGAGGACCTGGTATTTAGTCCTCTTGCTTTAAGCTGTATTGTTGTGTGTATTTTACTTGAACCCGCAAGGCTGATTTAAATTATTTCTGTTTTGTAATAAATACTGTTAAGTTTTTCTGGAGTGTTTTTGTGCCTGCTTTCCTTGAACATGGGTTGCATATACTGTCTACGATCCTAGCAAAATAAAGTACCTAAAAAAACTGTACTAGAACCCCAGAGGTTTGTAACAATATATATATATATATATATATATATATATATATATAGTATATATATATATATATATAATGAACCTTAGCCACTACATCTTATTTTCATTGTCTTGGTTCCAGGATATCGCGTTCTGTGGCGATATGGTTTAATACACCTAAGTAATAAGGGACGGGAGAAAGGCACTTATCTGGATGTATGCGACGCAAAAATATCAAGCGAAGACGCCATGGCAATATATCTGAGTGGATGTCGCACCCCAGGCTAAGATGAAAACCACCGCCACACACACACACACACACACACACACACACAGAATCATACGCAAAGGCGCGGCTACTCTGCAAAGCCACTACTACATAAGATCTTTATCTAGATATGTTGATACGACAACGAGTGAACGAATAGACCCGGCATTAGCATCTCCTGAGACTAATGAGCTTGAAATCGTCATATTCTTTAGAAATGTATGAATTTATATGTATATATAAGCATACATGTAGTACACACACACACACACACACGGACACACACACGACACACACACACACACACACACACACATATATATATGTATATATATATATATATATATATATATATATATATATATATTATGGGTATGAGTATCACCTACGTGGGTAAGAAAAACCAGAAACTGGAAGCTTATTTCATGTAATATTTCATATAATATATTTCTCTCTTATAAAAACACCTGGTGCTTATTCTCAGACCACATTTGCTCTTCTTTGTACTGAAGAAAAAAAAGCCGATTTCGTAAAAGGCATTATTATTATTATTATTATTATTATTATTATTATTATTATTATTATTATTATTATTATTATTATTATTATTATTATTATTATTATTATTCTCTCATTACCGTTGGACTGTGGAACAACCTCCCAGCAATAAATTACTACCGTTACACAATTTACTTACTCTTTTATTTATTTATTAATCTGTTAATTTATCAGTTGTTCTAATACCTGATCTCCCCTTTCTGTATTTCCCATTACCTTCTGTTACTTATTTCGATGAAGACCATAATCTTTGGAAACTTGAATTTCCTATGAGCTTCTTCCATATGAATAGGGTTCATCTTCTGAATAATAATAATAATAATAATAATAATAATAATAATAAAATAATAATAATAATCATAATAATATATAAATTATAATAATAATAATACATAATAATAAAATAATAATAATAATAATAATAATAGAAATAAGAAGGATATGGGATATGCCAGTGGAAATCGTACCCATAATCATAGGAGCACTAGGCACGATCCCAAGATCCCTGAAAAGGAATCTAGAAAAACTAGAGGCTGAAATAGCTCCTGGACTCATGCAGAAGAGTGTGATCCTAGAAACGGCGCACATATTGAGAAAAGTGATGGACTCCTAAGGAGGCAGGATGCAACCCGGAACCCCACACTATAATACCACTCAGTCGAATTGGAGGACTGTGATAGAGCAAAAAAAAAAAAAAAAAAAAATAATAATAATAATAATAATAATAATAATGCAGTAGCAGTCCAACAAGAGTACCGTCTTACATTTCTACATTTTCACAAGGCTCCGTCGAATTATTTGTCCTGAAAATTTGGGTAAAGAAGTGAGGAAGTCAAGAGACCCGTCGGGAAGTGCACAAGGCAGAGAGAGACCAATGAATCTGTGGGACGAAGTGAGAGTCAAGACGATTCTTGAGCAATGCTTCCAGAGCACAGCATAAAAAGCAAATTTGGCGGCACATCCCGAGGTGTCCTCAGTTACGGGCTGCTCTGTGAGCAAGAGCCCGTGCTGACACAAGGTCAACTTAATCAAAAACAACAACAACAGGTGTCCTCAAGAATGGAGTGTCCACTTTCTTTCAAATATATAAGGAAAGGTGTTATTACCTCTACTATGGAATTTGTGTTCTTGGTTCCATTTGTGTGCATATCTGCAAATGGAATTACGCAAAGTTATTTGACAACTTCTATGAAAACTGGTCAGTGGTTTTGTGACTGGCAAAAAATTTTGGATACTGGACCATATTCGAGGGTTTGGGTTGGGTGGGGTAGGAGTGGAAGTACTCAGCTTGGCCTTCAGGCTTCTTCCTCTATTCTCTTGTTGCGACTATTTTTTGAAAAAAGAAATCATGAACTGCGCTAATGCAACCTTGTTTAAAGCGGTGTCGGTCAAAGCCGTAACAAAATTCAAAATCCACTGAGAAAAATTTAGCTGTGAAATACCTGACGACAATAAGCATAATCTAGTTATTTTTTATTTTTTTTATTTATATAGATTTTTAGGCATACATGCCAAGCACTGGGGCAACTAAGGCCATTCAGCACTGAAACGGAAATTGACAGTGAAAAGGTTTGAAAGGTGTAACAGGAGGAAAACCTCGCAATTGCACTATGAATCAATTGTTAAGAGAGGGTCGACTGTAAGATGGGAGGAAGAGAATATGAACAGAGGTACAGTAAAAGGGTCCGAAGGGACGCTGTTAAGAACCTTAATCAATGCATACATTGCACTTCATGAGGTGCACTGACGGCACTAACCACCCACTACGGGGAGCATAACCTAGGGCCTATGGTTTTCCCTAAAATAGGACCTCTCCTAAGTATTGACCCCCAAGGGTTTCGGGGGTCGTTATCTATTTTTAATATTTCTTTTGGGTCATCATCTTTACGTTATTTACAGGCTTTTGTTTATATTTTCATGGCAATTCCTAACTGGCTTGTACTTGCTTGTTTGTATGGTGTTTTTACATTGCATGAAACTAGTGGTTATTCAGCAACGGGACCAACGGGGTTACGTGACTTCCGAACCACGTCGAGAGTGAACTTCTATCACCAGAAATACACATCTGTCACCCCTTAATGGAATGCCCGAGAATCGAACTCGCGGCACCATACCGATCACGCCATTGAGGCGCTAACGGGCTTGTACTTATAGACAAGCCAGAAAGATGGCTACATACCGGGTTAAAAAAAAAAAAAAAAAAATACACACACACCCTTGTGGCCACTATCTAGGAAAGATCCCTAAAATGGAACTTACTTATATATTTTCAGCGGAGCAGCATTTCAAGTTCAAGTTCTATCTAGTGTATATGTGAATGCACTGTGGAGGCGGATGCAAAAGACTTCCATGCCAAATTCTCGATAGTATCACAGATAGAACTGATACAGTTTCATAAGTGAGAAGCGTAAAAAACACGTAATCTCCCTAAATTCCGTTTTGGAAGTCAAAGGTGCAATTTTTGGGAGGTAGAGGCAGTCGGTGGATCGAGGATACTCAGATCGGACTAAGTCTCGAGGAATGTGCATTCGCTGAATTCCGTTTTAAGGAAAAGACGAATCGTTTAAAGAACCTTAATGCTTGTGCTTTAAATTCTATTCACTGAATTTCGCTCTAAAGAAAAAAAGGAAATTTTTTAAAGAACTTCAATAATTGCGCTATGAATTCTAGCAGTTTCAGAAGACTGGAACTCCTTTCCCTAAATTCTCGGAAAATAATCTCATAGTGCTAAAAGTAGTATGACTAGATATAACTCAATCGCTATTGAATGGAAACTGGCGCTCGTATAAAGCCTTAAAAATAGGATTTTGATTCACAACTAAAAATAAATATATTTTAGATAGAAGGACTCATCTCGCAATAATTTACGAAAAATAATCTCCTAATATAGAAAAAAGTAAATAAAATCAATCGAAACAAAATATGGAAAATGTACCCATGGAAAACACGAAAAAATGTAATCATATTATTTCAACTAAAAATAGCAATGAAATTATCCAAAATACCCATTTATAGCAAGTCCAAATGAAATTATAATTTCATTTATAACAAAACGTTTTTATTAATATATCGCATACACCATGAGAACTGATTATACCAATTGAAGCTAAAATATAAAATGAATAACTTTAACCGAAAACAGAATAAAAACCAGAGCAGATCTCCCGCTGACGTTCGCCATCATACAAGTGCCATTTCCAAAATAACAGGTGGGAAAAAAAAAAAGAACCGAGGCAAAAATAACCGTAGCAGAACAATGGCGGGGAAATGCACATATAGGCACAATCATGATAACCGTTGCGTAGACTTATAACTCCCAACAATGGCGAAAGCAATAACAATCAGTCGAAACTCAATCGGAAAAATTGTACAATATTCGTGATATGGCTGTCAGCTTGTCCGGTTATTTTGGATTGTCATGTTGTATTTACATACGAGCGTGCGTACATGTGTACGGATACGGATATATGTAGTGTATATATGCGCTACTAAGCCCGTCCACAATATAGGCTATTCAAATAAGCACAGGTGCAAAAGGAAACATTTATCTAAATGCGCGAAAAGGCAGAAATTATACTAAATATAAATGACAAATACTTAAGTGCCTCTCTCCCTCTCTGTACACACGCATACATTATGCATACTTACATATGTATACACACACAAACATTATATATATATATATATATATATATATATATATATATATGATATATATATATATATATATATATATATATATATATATATATATATAAAATCTCCAAAGAGGCAGCTAACTTTCCGGTTTCAGTAAGTAACGTAACGCAGATAAACACACATTCCTTCCTCTACTGACTCAGATGCGGTCTGACGCAATCACTAACTACCAATTTCTAAATCACTTTTTTTTTCACGAAACAGACAGTATGTATATCATAGTTCTAAACGATCATAATATTCTATCTGGCGATGCGAGGATGGTAAACAGTTGACCACCCACACACACTATGTATATATATATAATCATCTTCCACCAGCAAAATGCTCGGGGTTCGATTCCTGATTTAGTAAGTCGGATCAGTGTGACCAATTTTCCATGAATCCGACCTGGGTCATCCGTTGACCTAATACTCCAGAGCTGGTAGTTTATTCGCCAGTGCTAAGTCCCACGGGCGGAGAAAGGGAAGTGGCTAGCAGCCACATCCCAAACATACATTCTGAGAACTACAAGGATAGCACCTGTAACCAACCTTCCCAAAGAAAGGTCAATGGAATAAATATATATATATATATATATATATATATATATATATATATATATATATATATATATATATATATATAGATATATGTGTGTGTGTGTATATACTGTATTTGACAAACACACATATACATACTATATATATATATATATATATATATATATATATATATATATATATATATATATATATACAAACACAAAGCCCTGCACCTCTCGGTGCGCGAGCGCGCACGTATCACACCAGGACGAGCCAAAATCGCGAAATAATTCTGTGTGGAAAGCACTTATAATTTTTTGAGAGAGAGAGAAAAAAAAAAGAAAAAAAAGAAGTCTAGTTCGAGCATTAACAATAACACCGCAAGATTCTCATGATTTGATTGGTGGTGAAATGTCCTCGGACGCCGGTGCCTCTTAATATATTTATGGTGATTTATGAGGATATCAGGGCGCCCGTTAATAATGAACCAGGGGACGGAGATGGAGGTGTGAGTGAGCGCAGGTTGGAAGAGGATGATGATGATGATGGTTATGTAGCTTTCCGTCAATGGTTCATCTACACACATACACACATACACACACTTACACATGTGTATAAGATAGATAGATATGTCTACATTATATAATATATATATATATATATATATATATATATATATATATATATATATAAAGGTTAACCACAAAAGGCAAAAGGGGTGGGGTATACTTCCTGGCGTTTTTTTTTTTTTACATAGACAGAACGCTAAGAAATCTAACCTCTTTGCTATTTTTTATGGGCAAGCTTTCATAGATGGAATACTGTTACACTAGCAATCATTATATCTACATATATATATATTATATATATATATATTATATATATATTATAATATATATATGATATATACTCATTCGTGCAATATCGATTAGTACTTATATATATAGAGAGAGAGAGAGAGAGAGAGAGAGAGAGAGAGAGAGAGAGAGAGAGAGAGAGAGAGACGAGAGAGAAACTGGGTTGAAGAAAGGAAACAAACGTAGAATGAAAAAGACAGGACAAACCTGGACAAAGCTCGAAAAAATTCCAAATTAAACGATAAAAAAACAAAGCAAATGAAATATAAGAACATCTAAAATAAAACCCAAACGCACAGACGAACACAGACACACAAATAACGACACAAAAACTTAATATTATAATAACAAAACATTCCTGACCGTTGAGGCAGACACAGACAACAGACAGACAGACAATGCCAAAGAGCGAGCTTAATAATTGCGTAGGAAACCAAAACGGCCTCTTACCAAATTCATCAGATCCAGATGCACTCAAGTCGCAAAAGAAATAAGACCGTCATCGGGGTATGAAATATGGAGCGCTTGATTATGATTTCAAATTTCCAGCGTAATTTCGTTACCCAAGCGACAATGCCGCCGAGAAATTCCTTCATGCTCTTTTCCGTTTTAAGCTTATTCGTTTTTTTTTTATTTCGCAACACTATCATTATCCAATTAAATAATATGGCAGGCTACCTGAGAAAAGATACGTATATGAAGTATAAGCTTTGAAACGTTGTTTGGCTGAGTTATTCATTAATTGCTTTTTCTTTAGTTTGTACTTTATCGCATACATATTAACCAAAATATGTTTCCGTATTTCTTCGCTAGGTTATAAATTACTGGAGATACTTTGAGATATTTACTACATGCATAGGGTTAAATGTAAATATCTCTGCGTATAACGCACACTCACACTCTCACACA
>NC_061090.1:9701248-9726248 GCF_015104395.2 Macrobrachium nipponense | reverse complement strand
TTTCGTTTTCTAACTGCTTTGCCAGTTTGTTATTTATGATGTTACTGCGTCCACAAGGTGCCATGTACACAATATAAAACACTGCCATACTTTGGACTTTGACCACAAAGCCTCTCAAAATCAAATGAACAAGTTTCGACAGTTGCCGGGAAAAGGAAATAAGCTTTCTAGGGGTATCAGCTTGGTGAATCTGTTCCCAGTTTGACAATTACATCTCTGCAAGAACAAGAAGCCCTCGTAATATCTGCATTTCGTGATGATGCTGGACTTGGGCGTAATTCCCTCGCCATCAAGAAGACAGGTATTCAGCATTTGGAGATGATGTTGTGCTTAAGAGTAAGTCACTTGTCATCAAGTTCAAGAAAATTCCGCATTTTGCCTGCCATCAACCCTTTTTGGCTTCCTTCCTGGTCCAACCAATTCACGTAGCACGACCAATCAAAATCATTTGGGGAACTTTTCGCTCAATTTGGTTCGCTTTCAAAAAGAGATGATTATAATATTTTCATCGAAGGTAATACTAAAAGGTCAATGGAAGAAGACCTCTCTCTCTCTCTCTCTCTCTCTCTCTCTCTCTCTCTCTCTCTCTCTCTCTCTCTCTCTCTCTCTCTCTCTCTCTCTCAGGAATAAATAAAATATTGTATCACTGACCGCTCGGCAAATTCCTGCTGATCAAATCAAATACACACTGAGAGGGGACGATGCAAATCTCGATTAATACGGCAGGTGATTTTACGTTAAAACACACGTTATTTACATTCATGTATGTAAAAATACGCACAGACATACACATAAACACACACAAGAAATTGAGGAGCCTGTATTTAAATGTTTTCAACAGTCACGGATCCCACGCTGGTCGAGACCCAACAGACAACTAATGAACTCCATATCTCTCAACTGCCAACCATTTAGAAATTCCTTTTTGTATAAACAAATCTCTAGTATACTGTCAGGATCATGTACGTTTAAAGATATATGCATATTATCCCTATTGAAATACTCTTCTGGTTTAATTGTGTTTAATAATATATATATATATATATATTATATATATATATATATATATATATATATATATATATATTGATATATAAGTATACATTGTCACTTTGTATAAATCCCAAGTGTGTAAAAGACGCTCTCTCTCTCTCTCTCTCTCTCTCTCTCTCTCTCTCTCTCTCTCTCTCTCTCTCTCTCTCTCTCTCTCTGTCGAAAAAGGTCCCTTTGCAGCGGGCTCTAAGGGGCCCTGGGGACTTGTATTCCGCGCTTAATAAATCATGAGGCTTCGCTATGGCGAGGATCTTCTCATGTTGCAGGCTATGCAAACCATCCCGGGGCCAGTTTTCAGCTGCAACAAAATGAAAAAATATTAATTAAAGGTGCAAGGCATCCACATCACACTGATGCCAAGCGATTCTTGCAACTCAGTGCCACCTGGTGCAATGCCCCTTGCACTCACACACACACACACACACACACACACACTGCACGCAAAGGATTTGTGAAGGTGGTTTTGTGGAGGGTGAAAGTAGAGGGGCTCCCTATTTTCATTATCTATCGTCGTTATTTTTAACTGCTAATGAATGGAATAATTTGGAAGTTTTTCAAAAGGAAATGTTGAGAGCAAATCTGAACGAGAATAGTTTATGGTGCTCAATGAAGATCGGACGACAGAACGAGGAAAGGCAAAGGCACGTCAACATGAATGAGAAGCTTGCCTATTCTTATTTTAAATATCGTTTTCCCTTCGATGCCTTAAACGAAGGCCCTGTCTTCTATGGAAGCTTACTATTCGGTTATAAAGCCCCTTAACTTGTTCTTTACTCATAACTATAGTATTGTGATATTTGAATGTATATTACTTGTCAGTCTTCAGGATAATTTGCACTTTTTACCAGCTACCGTCCAATTCGAGACAGAAAGTTGAAGAATATCACTTTGAGTTTCTTTACCATTCAAGATAATAATAATAATAATAATAATAATAATAATAAAATAATAATAATAATAATAATAATAATAATAATAATAATAATAATAATAATGTGTATGGACTTAATTACCTCCAGACATCCCAATCTCCCCCCTCCACACCACAATGTATATTAAACTAATACCCCGTAAGGCTAAAACTCATTATGTAATGCAAAGGAGACTTAATGAGAATACGGGGATTGTGATCATAACAATATTATTCAAGATTATCCCTCTACTGCTTGCAACGCTGCCCAACAAGAAACCCTTAGGTTGGTGGTCTTTCTGCTATTCTGTCACTGTTCATGATTAGGCGTCGAACCTTCGTGGTTTATTTTCCAATTATCTTGTTCTGCTTTGGCTTGGCTAGTGATGGGCACCTGGCTCATCATCAGTTCAATGTCTTTTCGCCTTCGGGATTCATTGTAATCCATTGTGATATCCACCAGACAGTTGAGTTAGCATATATAGAATTCAGTCGAAAGTACAAGCTCTGGGGCCTTGAGGTCGGTCAGCGCTGAAGCGCAAACTGATAGTAAAAGATTTAAATGGTGTAACAGGAGGAAAAATTCCCAGATGCACTATGGAACCATTCTTAGGAGAGGGTGGAAAGTAAGATGGAAGAAAAAGCATATGAACGGAGGTACAGTAAAATATTGAGCGGGGTTGCGGCTAGGGGACAAAGGGACGCTTGCAAAGAACCTCAAGTAATGCCTGGCGGCATTGTCCCCCTTACGGAAACCAGACTGTTAAGATGTGTTGTACGTTTTAGCGTCAACTGTCAGTTGGTAGTTGGTTTAGACTTTAGATTAAGCCCTAGGGCGTCCAGTAAATGTAAGGAGATTCGAAAAGGAGTAGGAGGACTGATGTGAACCTCGTGACTGAGCCTTACTAACAGGGACTCTCAATATAAAGGAGTGAGGTAAGTACAGGCTGGTAAAGTAGTTCAAGGCAATTTAAGGGCCTTTTAGCTAAGGAGGTTAAAAGTGATATCGTTGCAAGTCTAAGCTCAGTCGGTTTTCCATTAGTGTACCGATACCGTTAAAAATTACGGCAATAACAGAGGACGTTACGTTCTATCACGAGGCTCCTGTTGGGGTAACTATATTCTCCATTTATACTTTTACAGAGGTCATTGGTGATAAAGGTAACACAATGTCTACATGTGTATTTCACTAATCACAGTCTACCGTTGTTACACACACACACACACACACACACACACACACACACACACACACACACACATATATATATATATATATATATATATATATATATATATATATATATATATATATCGAGATGCAATAGGTCTTAATATAGAATAGAATACAGACTTTACGCCAAAGGCCAAGCGCTTGGACCAATGAGGTCTACCAACGCTGAAACGGGAATTGAGAGTAAAAAGGTTTGAAAAAGGTCTGAACAAGCATTTATTTTGAACAATTGTCGATCTCGAGTCTGGATAAAAAAGGAAGGTAAAGCGGAAAGCTTAAACATACGTCTCATAAATTTTTTTTTTTTCGAGAATTAGTAAGAATTCCAAACAGCCTCATGCAAATAGCAATGGGACGCGATACAAAATGACAACAGAGTTGGAATGTATCTAAAAACTTCACCTAAAGTTCAGATGTTAACAAATAAAAAAATAATACGAAAATACAGCTTAATGTTGGACGTAAGTTCCTATTCAGAGGACAACACGAAAGACGGAAGGAACGCCGAGACAGGATGCGCTGATTGCATTCCAACAAGTAGGAATTGACAGTAAACCTTTGACTTCCTGTGCATTTTATAGGAATTGACAGTAAACCTTTGACTTCCTGTGCATTTTATAGGAATTGACAGTAAACCTTTGACTTCCTGTGCATTTTATAGGAATTGACAGTAAACCTTTGACTTCCTGTGCATTTTATCATGCCTTCAAAAAGATATATAAGATGCATGAGTAACAGGCGGACAGACACATTACACGAATACCCATCATCTAGATGCTACCATCAAGAACCAACCAACCAGCCAACCATTCCTGCCTCCATAACTACCAGTGACAGATGTAGCGCGAGCGTATATGCATACGCGTTTGAAAGGAGCCTGGCTGAGCAAATATGAAAAAAGGATCGGCCACCAAAGTCCAAGATAGAAAAGCGTGGCACACAGCGCCAGGGCCAGATTAAGGAGGCAGAGTCAAGGGAAGAGTGGCACTAGCACCAAAAGGGGACTGGGGATGGGGGTGGGGGTGGGAGGTAGTGACTGTTGGGAGGGGCAGGATCAAGGTATGGGGGTGGTGGGATGAAGGTGGGGGGTTGTCCCAACTTATCATTTTTTTGTCACTATTCAAGAATTCGGACGAGTCAGATTTTGCCGATTCATTCCGCGATGACTGTCACAGCAACACGCGCTGGGAACAATCAATTATGCCAACGTATCCCAAGTAGTCAGGAGGAGATTGGATCTACAGACCGAAATAGAAAATTGTCTCTGCTACCATTCTGGTATAAATCAAGAAAAGTTCATTATTAACACTTGGACGAACACAATCCTCTAAATCTTCCAACCGGTGATAAAATCGATTCAATATAAAAAAACATCATAGTGCTTGAACCGCAAGAAAGTAGGAATGTTATTACTAACAAAACAGCAGATCTATTCACTAGATGTCATTGCTTCGTAGGCCCTATATTACGAGACATATTGTAGACGATACTGAAGGTTCTTCCCAGCGTCCCTTTGGCTCCGGCTAAAATGACTTCCGCTCTTATTTTTCATCTGTTCTCTTTGGTCCCTTCCTGCTTAGCTGTCCAGCTTCCTTTTGTCTTGCACGTGGTCCTTTTTATGTTTTCTGTAAAAGGAAACTATTGAGACGGCTATTTACTCTCCGTGCGAACTTTTTCTGTCCACCCTCAGATCTTAAAAGCTACTGTGGCTAGAGGGCTGCAAATTGTTATGTTGATCATCCATCTTCCAATCCTCAAACATACCAAATTGCAGCCCTCTAGCCCCAGTAGTTTTTATTTGATTTAAGGTTAAAGTTAGCCATGATCTTGCGTCTGGCAACGCTATAGGGCAGGCCACCACCGGGCCATGGCTGATGTTTCATAGGTCTCGGCACATACGCTCTACAGAAAACTCGAATGCGCCGAAGAAAGCTTGGCTTATTCTTGACTTGTTTTTCATTTCAGATGAAACCCTTGGGGCGATTCCTCTGAGCCTCGCAATGCATCGCTATGGTGTCGTTAAACTAACTCATAGAAATAAGAGTCATCATGACTAGCGGTTAGGATGCAAAGAGCACTCGCAGTGTACCCTGCTTGCAGGATATAAGGACAACTTAGGACAGCCAACTTCTCTTGCCGTTTCCTTGGCACAGGATGAACCCTTCCAACTTCGAGCATGCGACAGGGAAATCCGCAATGCATTGCGAATCAAATTTCCTGATGCCTCAACACTGACGCCCTTTCATCCATATAGCCTGAATACGCAGAGATAACAGACGGCGGATGTGTATCGAACTGAAGGGATTTCAGCACAACCCGTATTAAAAGGATTTATTTACTCGTCAGCGTTTCATCTTGATCATTTTCATATTTTGTTTGGTTATTTTTCTTAGTTGTGAGGCCCACATTTCTATTCTTTAATACCTTTAGTTATTTCTATCAAATTACGATAACTGCCGACTATTGGTGCTAAAGGCCACTTTTTAAGCCAAACTTACGTCTTGATCATTGGTCATCTAATCGGCAAAGATGAGCAACATCGGATTTGGTAGGTATTCAGTTGGGTGATTAATCATCGCCTCCAACTCAGTGAGACGCAAATAAAATGGCCTCTGAGGAATTCTACCACACTTCTTTTTCCTGTTTTTTATCTTCCACAAGTCTCCACTCATCTTCAGCCCCCTTTCTCATGGTTCCGAATCTCGTCGTGCCCACAGGAGCCCGGATGACACTATCACGTATAATTCTTCCACGGGAGGGTCGAATAAACAAATAAGTATGTATGTAAATAATACACACACACACACACACACACGGCACACACACACACACACCACACACACACACATATATATATATATATCATATATATATATATATATATATTATATATATATATATATATATATATATAGAGATAGATAGATGAGATAGAGAGAGAGAGAGAGAGAGAGAGAGAGAGAGAGAGAGAGAGAGAGAGAGAGAGAGAAAGGAGTCGTAGGGGGAGCAGACCCGACTAACATCTCGGGTTGAGGAGGTAATGGCATGTCTCTTTACAAGTATCGAGTTTATTATGTCTACGTTTCACATCACATGATGCATCCTCAATGCTGAAAAACTAGACTATGAATACTAAACATCACTTATGCTCATAAAAAATATTTTGAAATTTAAAACAAGAACTGGAAACGACCCCCTACCAAAGTAAGCGCTAAAAAGTGACTAACAAGACAGGGAGAAACTAAACACAAGAAAGATACCTAAAGCGAACGTGAAGAGTAAACAAACAGACAATTATGCTATGAACAGTTGTGTGGACGACGATTGAGTGTTTCGTGTTGGTACATTACGTAGTTTTTATAAGAAGCGACTCCACATCAACTCGTCGTCTTTACGAGCAGATCCGATAAACTTACAATCATTCATGTCCAAGCGGGCACCACAAATCTGAGAATGGTTCCGACTACTGGATATTTTGGAACTGTAAATTTGCAACCCGCCCTGGAGTTGAAACGGACCTTGAGAAGCCTCCTCGTACGTCCAATCCCGAATTATCCAATGTTCGGAACCATTCTCAGATTTGTGGTGCCCACTTGGACATAAAGGATTTTAAGACTATCGGATCTGCCAGTAAAGGCGACGAGTAGATGGTGTTGGAGTCGATTTTTATAAAAACTAATCGTCGTTCACACAACTGTTCATAGCATAATAATTGTCTGCTTGTTTACTCTCCACGCTCGCTTTACACATCTTTCGTAAGTTTATTTTCTCCGTCTTTTTAGTAACATTTTAGCTCTTACCTTGGTAAGTGGTCGTTTCAAGTTCTTGTTTTAATTTTTTTGTACATTTTAAAATATATTCTCTACGTGCAGAAGTAATGTTTAAGTACTCATAATCTGTAATTTTTCAGCTTTCAGGATCATCATGTGATGTGAAACCAGATATATTTACATGTGTGTGTGTGTGTGTTTGTCTGAATAACTTCTTTATTTAGAGCAATGATAAATTAATATAAAGAATCTGGACTCTCAAAAATACCTATCCACGGCTACAATAAAGTGACCAATATTCTCTGAAAACAATACTGCCGTAGAAATTAAAGGCCAAAGAATAACATATTGCTTCTTAGGGCTTCCCTTTAAATGTGCAATCCTGAATTCGAGTACTCATTCCCCGGTCATAGGTTCAGTTATTAGAAATAATAAAACTAAACCGTGGAAATGTTCCCGTTCAATAAAATTCACTTTAATCGGTGGCATTTCTTTCAGTCCAACCACCTCTATAAGAACTAGTTAATTATTCTTAATAGAATATCTCCATAGCCACCAATTCATATAACGTTAAATACCAGATGACTTTGAAAATTCAAGTAATTACTGTTACTTAAAACCTGGAGGTCAATTCAAGGAATAAAAAGTTTAGCATATGATAATATCAAGTCCTTCCTTACAAAGCGAAGTTAGGGGATTTAAAACCAACGTATGGATTCGTGTTGTACTCTATAAAGGGGAGAAGGTTAAAAAAATCCTATGGCCAGCGATTAAAAAAAATGGAACATTCATTTGCCATTTTCCTTTTATATACTACATGTAATCTTCTTTTGTTTCTTGCCTTGTCACCATCTTTTGTGTACGTGCACGCACGTGTGGGACCCTAAAAGATATAAGAGAGAGAGAGAGAGAGAGAGAGATAGAGAGAGAGAGAGAGATATGCTACATCCTGAACCAGTCACCCAGAGTGCCACTCCGTTGTGGCAAGGTTTTCGGGAAGCCTGAAAATTCGTGAGTGTGGCACTGCCGCGAGGCTTTGCGACATGACGGGGCAAGTTGAGCTCTTTTGGCAGGGTGCGGAATGGGGGTTCCACCTCCCCTGTCCCCCCCCCCCCCCCCGACACACCGGATAGTAGAGGGTAGGGATGTGGACTCAGGTGCCTGGAGAGGAAGGGTCGGTCATCCCTAATCTCCAAAATGAGCAATAAGGGCCACTTATGTGTATTTTGGACATATGAAAATCGTATCTAAAGGTTCCCCAACTGGTGAAAAAACCCCATCGCGAGGGGATTTGTGAGAGAAAAATGGTACGAGCGGCTTCGGGTGTTAAGGGTCAACTCCGCTTATTAAATCAGTGGGATGTTAGACCCAAATTGCCCACGAGGACGACGAGGTATCATTCTGCCTAAGTCAGCTGACAACGGCGAGTATTTCATTTTTTTCTTTTCTCCTTTTTCTGTCACTTTACATTAAGAGCCGTGACCGGGAATGAATACGGAGGTTCTATAGTTCCACGAAACGCGACACACAATGGAGGAATTGGCGGGGACAGAAAGAAAGAGTTGTACATGAAAAATGGCCCCTCATTCGACTTTTCTTCATCAAAACAATCCGCCTCAAATTCGGTGCTCGATTCTTTCGATGACGACGCTAGTTACGGTGATAAGAAGTCCATTTCATGAGGACGGTGTCCAAAAGGAGATCGCGACAGGGCGTGATGCAGCACCAATTACAAGACGGTTAAAAATGTAGGGTTCCTATAGGGGGGCAAAACCGAAGTAGTACGAGCTTTATATGGCGGGGTGAATAGCGCATACGGTCACGGCTTCACGCAGGATGCGCATATATTACATGCAAACATAGCCATTTATAAAATGTCCATGTTGTGAGCATGTATCAAAATGTTTATGTACGTACAGCTCTCGAATATTGTTTGCTAGGTCCGTGGGTCGCTCTCGTCAGATTGCTAACTAGTACACCAAGTTGTAAATGAACAAACCAGTACACTCGGTTGCAAATGAACAAACACACATATATGATTAAACACTATACATACATACATACATATATATATATAATATATATATATATATGTATATATTATATATATAAAATACATATCACGTATGTTAGTGTGATGTGTGTGTGTGTGTGTGTGAAACTGGTGCTATAAATATGACCTTGGTTTCAACATGATCTTATATAATCTTTAGATCTTCCCAAAGGAACTTTTGCAGAAGTCCACGCAATTTGTAAAAAGCTGAACCAGGAAAAGAATCTACTAAGGGTGTTAACCAAGCCCCGATGCGCCAAATGGCCGAATTACAAGATCAAAAATTTTTTCTGAAAATTTTTCAGAATTTTTTTTTTTTTCATTTTTCTGAAAAACTTCAGAAAAATGTAGATACATGCAGGTTTAGAAGCGCGACCATCCGACAGTAACGATTCAATATTCTACAGCATCCTTAAACTTTTCCACAACAGTTAAGCCAAATGACAGGGGATGAAAAAGCCCCCTGAAGATATTGCGAAGACTCTGGTAAAAACGACCTGACTAGAAAAGCCCATAAAGGAATTTCAAGGAGCCTTGTCCAGACCGATTTGGGCGGATGGCCGCGCCCTGAAATCGCACCACCAGACAGACAGGTGGAGCCGACAAGATCGAAAGAAGACAGACTGACAGGCAGCCAAAACCGGAATTAGACAGAGCCATCCGGTGAGAGGGGGCATCAATCGAACGGGACTCACTCCAGATGTCTTCCGACAGAATATCTAATTCCGTTAACTTGTCAACTGTTGAGGATGCATCAATCCCTTCCGGACGCCGAATTCGATGTAACAAAATGACCTGTCGTACAACGCAGTGACGCGACCGACAGAGCCTTAAGTGAGCGACAGAAGATAATTTATTATTGACTCTATTTGGCTCTATACGCTTTCAAAGCTCACTGTTGCTCTGTCGAATTCACTAGACTACTACAGTTCATTGCAGTTTACGGTATTTACTATCATTATTAATCAGAAGATGAACCCTATTCATATGGAACCAGCCCACAGGGGCCACTGGCTGAAATTCAAGCTTCCAAAGAATATGGTGTTCATTGAGAAGTAAGTATAAATGAGGGGAAATACAGAAAGCCGAGATTTCACTTCTTTAAAAGAAAAATAAATTAATAAATAGATAAAAATGTACTGAAATGCGAGGAGAATGGCACTAGAGTAGTAACGCTTGACAGCCTGAAAAACCTGGGCGTTAAAATGACGTTCAATACTCTGGTTTTGTCCGGGTTTACGCCGATATGATTAGCAAGGGTATTCTTGATAAAAGACTTGATCTCTTCCCATCCTCTAATAAATAAGCACTTGTCTTATACAATAAAACCATTAACTGCTACCGTGAAAAAACTGTTTTACCGTATTTCATTGGATTTTTAAGACACCTTATTCCGTTATTTTGGAACATTTCTTAATCTCGGTTTGATATGAGAAAGGCTGTGTGGAATTTAATACTTAAGTTAAATGACAAGAAGTTGTACTAAGTCATTACGGTTCTTAAGTGGGATTTATGCTAGCCTCTCAAGTTCCTGATTTTATTTTTGAACAAACTCCATCATTTACAGCAATTTCAGTTGTGGATAAACGCATTTGTAATCGTTAAAGAGATGATCCGAAGATGATCCGAAGATTCGATATAGATGGAAAGGATTGATTGGTTGATTTTGTACATCTAGCATTGCATCTGCCAAGCGCACCGATGCAGAACATTACAAATCTACGATATTCTTGCAGAAGGAACCAGGATGCCAGACTTGCTGTGAGAAGAAACAGCGCTGGAAATAAAAACAAAAAAGCGAAGAGGAGGAAAGACTCCCCTTTACTCCCTCTTTGAACAAGCAACCTTTGGCCATTTTTTTAGGAGACTGTTTACCTTTGGGAAAGTAAACAGTTAGCAAAGAGTCATTTTTTCTATTTCACTTTTCTCTTAATTTATATTCTTCGTAGTTGTAAGATGCAGTTTCATTTTACAGTTCTTCCATTTCTCACATATTCGATATATATATATATATATATATATATATATATATATATATGTATATATATATATATTTATATATATATATATATTTATATATATATATACATATAATATATATATATATATATATCTATATATATATATATAATATATATAAGGGAATCCCACAGGAAAATGATAGTCAGAAATCCAAGCGCTTTCGTCTTTACTCAGACATTGTCAAGGAGAGTAAAGATGAAAGCGCTTGGATTTCTGACTATCATTTTCCTGTGGGATTCGCTTATTTATGAAGTCACGTGCATCTACAGTGATTTTTTAAGCTATATATATATATATATAATATATATATATATATATATAATATATATACGTATAAATATACACATATATATATGTGTGAGTAGGGGTTTTATACAGTGTATATATACGTATACATACATACACACACACACGCACACACACATATATATATATATATATATATATATATATATATATATATATATATATATATATATATATATATATATATATATATATATATACATAGGTATACATGTCTGTCTGTGTCCAATATAAACTAGGACAGGTACGACAGTTAATAAATAAATATAAATATAAACTATATTCAAAGAGTCACAATAGGTAGTAACGCAATCCGATTCCTTTCTCTAATCGTATGCAGATTTTATTAATAGTAAAGAGACGAAAATACAATGGAATAAGTGACTTTAAAAAAAAGTGTATTCAACATAATCCGGACAAATGTGTCTTAGTCCACTAAGATCTCTGCTGCCAAACTCCAAACTCCCCACCGCCCCTCCCCGTCCCCGGAGAGAAGATCGAGTTCAACGTAGAAGTCAAGATCAACGTGCAACATAAGTTCCAGCCTTGGACTTAGATAGCCAGCAATATAACATAAGAACTTTGCTAGCTCAGAGGCTTTTGTATGGACAACCTGAAACGCTTATCTAACGTTTCTCAGTGAATAATAATAATGATAATAATAGACAATATCAAGAGGAAAATATCACTCATTGACGTCGCAATACCATGGGACACCAGCGTTGAAGAGAAAATGAAAAAATGGATAAGTATATCAAGACCTGAAGATAGAAATAAGAAGGACATGGGATATGCCAGTGGAAATTGTACCCATAATCACAGGAGCACTAGGCACGATCCCAAGTTCCTTGAAAAGGGATCTGGAAAAACTAGAGGCTGAAGTAGCTCCAGGACTCATGCAGAAGAGTGTGCTCCTAGAAACAGCGCACATGGTAAGAAAAGTGATGGACTCTTAAGAGGCAGGATGCAACCCGGAACCCCACACTATGAATACCACCCAGTCGAATGGAGGACTGTGATAAACGAAAATAATAACAATAATAATAAAAATAGTGTCTAGCCTTACTTATTTCCGTCCTTAATTCATACCGAGTAATGCATAGTGACCTCAGGACTATGAGTTAAACCTTCTTAGTCATTGATCCGTTTAAAGTACCTTAATAATATTAATAACTACAATAATAATAAGAATAATATATTGGAGATAAGTATCCCATTACCATAGTCTAGAAAAAAAGTAACAGGCTCCCTTTTTATTAATAGAAAATACTGGTTGTAAGTCAACCACCAATCTGTTTAATTTTGTTGACAAACATGAGTGAAGTAGTGACCCTATTGTAGGTGATCAAGTCAAAGATGCTACAGCAGCTACGAAGCTATGCAATAGCAAATATGAGATTTCCAGGTATATTACAATACTGAAAATGTAAACAATCAATATTCGCTTACTCGTGTATGTGCTGACTTTTATTCATGGCCAATAAATTTATCGTAACCCTTCATTTACTTTGCACGTTCTTATTCTGACATTACTCAAGTTCTGAATATTGCTGTTCTGATGCCAATTTGTACTTGGCTATTCAACTGACAATTTGCGTGTTGTTATTTTAAGGACTATCTGCACACTGAAATACTTTGGACAATCTGTACAGTTATTCTACGGTTAATTTGAATGCTGTTTTTCGGAAGTACTTAGGTATTTTGTATACCGTCATTCTAAGCTAATCTATATATGCTAATGTAAGGTCGATTTGTTTAAGGTTAATCTGTAAATTGTTATTTTAAAGCCATTTGTTGCATTGCTACTTCATCATTAGTTTCTTAAAGGCCAATCCGTAAAACAGTCTACTAAGAACAATAAGTACATTCTTATCCTACTTCCAATAGGTATATTATTATTCTAAGGTCAATTCAACATTCTGTTTCTCAATACCAATTATATATATATATATATATATATATATATATATATATATATATATATATATAATTTTCATATATATTCTATATAAAGATACAACACACATATGTTTATGTATGTATGTCTAAAAAATGAACATGAAAAATTCAAATGTCGGAAATCCTATTGAAAATAGCAAAAATAAAATTAATTTTGATATCTATGGGATGCCCTAAGTTCAAAGTTATTTCGAACACTAACTACAATGAATAGAGGCGAGCGCTTCAAAGCTATAGACTCAAACTAATAAACTGACTGGGGTCAGAAGTACAAAGGTCATCGACGCAACGGCTCTCCGCTCTAACAGTGGGTCCTGGGTGCGTCCACACTCCACACTACGCACAGTAAAATGTGTCATAAACACACGTCGGAAACTTATGGCATACTTATCACAAACAAATTGAAAGCAAGTCAATGACCCAAAGCGGAGAACGAATCTTTGGCAAATGTTGGTAATCGTAAGAAGTACTTGTTCAGACTCGCTAAATCGCTGACTTGTATTAATATATTTGTGATGTGTGCGATAAATTGTTCGACGTGTGTTCATGACCAGTGGACAAAGCCTAAGAGTTGCTTCTTCGGTTGGGTGACCCAATCCTCGATCTCGACATCCATTGTTGATATTTCTATTCTTAGAGAAAAAATAATCCAAAACTGTGTTGTTTCCATCCATTTCAAAAGTCTGAGTTAAAACGGAAAAGGTCTGAGTATTCGAGAATCTGCTGCGCTTTCACTGGGAATCTTTGGCCTAAGATGGTACCTGAGCAGGCTCCCGAAAGTAATTGACTATGATTTTCACTGAGACTGCTAATTTATAATACAGGAATATGTCAGCATTGGTGGATGTATTTTTCCACTGAGAAGCAATCCTATATTGCTTTTATATCATTCTTTGTAATCATGATGTTAAACAATCTGTAAGTAGCCTAAGGTATTTTGAACTACCTGCGAATCGATCTAAGGGTACTTAAGAGATAATACCACGATAAACTACCTTTATAATCACTTCACGGCCATTCTATTCAATCTCTCTCTTCAAAACACAGGAATCAGCGGGTGGAATGTCGGTATTTTCTAACAATGAAAGAGTCAGACTACTTATCTCATTTGGACGTGAGCCTTAAAATGTCTGAGACCTCTGCAGCTTCAATAATCACACAGCGAAATGGATCTACAAGCCGCCTTCTTCTATACATTATCCTATATATTTTTAATGACTGCCTCCACCCACTAAGCTATGAGTACGTCATTTTTGCAGTGGTGACTATGTGTACTGTGAATCTCTGTATAATATCCCAACAACGGGAGAACTTAATCTAATGGAGCTTTTGGTGGACATCTCCAGCTCTGGCAAATTGTGACCATGGAAAACGCGTCATTTCTAATGAATCCAACCTTTAACATTAATAAAAAACTACCGTGGCCACACCCAGTAAATCTAATAAGCGCAGATGGTCCCTAACCACTAGTAATAATGTGACCACTTTTACAATAGAACATCTGATTATTCATCAGAGCTTATTTTGCGACCAGTAAGTCGAATAAACCAGTGCTTCATATAACGTTCGCACAAAAATTAAAAACCTAAAACAGCACAATGACTGCATTTTAAATAGTGTACGAAACCATAATCTCCACTTCGCTCAAATCTCTTCTATCTTCGTTTTTCATTTAAGCCACAACTTGCGAGTGCAGCTCGCTTTGAATTTTTGTACCATAACGGGGCAAGTTGTTGCAATTTAATAACATGTAGCACTCACCGGTAAAAAAATGTCTTGCAGCCATTTTATCTCTAAGATATTTTCGTAATCATTATCACATTTTGCTTTTTTTTTTTTTACTTAAACAGTATTTTTGAAACAACGACGAGCAAATTCCAGTGATCATAAATAATATTATAATCAGAGTGAAATGCTATTTTCCTTTCTCTATTTTATCTTGACTGTTTTTTCTTGAATTGTGTTGCGTCAGTGACACATCATTTTATTTTACAAGGTACTTATAAAAATTAAACGTGCTAGAAAATTAACTGCGCAGTTACAAAATATTCATAAACTTTAAATGGAAGCGATGCTCCAAAAATCAAGAACATAAAGCAAAACTCCTCTTCAATAATTGCTGATGGGGCTACTTCTACTGAAGACTCCTTCACTCCTACAACATTTCTAAATCATGCCACATAATTTACCGATGAGATAGTTATGTCTAAAGAAAATCTTTTCTTATCTAACGGTAAAATGTAGGAACATCAACATTTTGCAGGAAAAGGTACAACTTATGGGTATGATTAGGAGAGAGAGAGAGAGAGAGAGAGAGAGAGAGAGAGAGAGAGAGAGAGAGAGTTACCTTTTTCATCTACTTCTCTGTTCCTATATTTGGGTCTTCTTCGCCCCGTTCTTATTCACTTCACACCGTTCATATTCTCGTTCACTTCATATCCCTTTCATTTCCCTCTCCTACCACATATTCTTGGTCATTCCAATTCAAAAATTATTATCAAACTCCTTTCACATTTCTTCATTCCTTATGCCCAATTATCATTCTTGACTCATTTCCTATTCATAAACATCACCGATCTTTTCTCATCTTCGTGTTTATTTTCGACATATTCTTCATTTCTTATTCATAGTTCACATCTCTCCTCACCCGCGTTCTCTCTCAGTTGCTATTCATAATAATCATAGTGTAGCTCATATTCTTGTTCATTTCCTATTCAAAGCTCACAAACATACAACTTGTTGATTTTCTTGTTCTATTTGTCTTCAAAAATATCATATCCCCTCCCTTAAGTATTTCTTCATTTCCATCCAATTATCATCATGCATATGCACATATATTATTATCCATTTCTAGATCATATTAACCATATATCCTTTCATCCTTTGTTTAAGGTTATTATTCCACTAATCAGTGTTGCTTTGCTGGCGACTCTTATCTTGCTGGTATCAACACAGTCTTGAGATCAATTTCGTTCGTATGGAATCTTCTATTTTAATGTTGGTCTTAAGAAAAATAGCCTCCGACATTAATTTAGTTCTTTGCAAAATAGTTTTGATAGCAACTCGGCTATTAATCAGACACTGCATGAATCATATATATATATATATATATATATATATATATATATATATATATATATATATATATATATATATGCAATATAAAAACACTGTATCGTGCTTCTAAGAAATAAATAGAGGGATCCACAGTAATATCCTTGTTTATCTAGATATAATGTTTATACAAAGCTTAAAGCTTTCGTCCATCCTCCTGTGGACTTGATCATAAGCAAAATCTTTTGCTTAGTGATCAAGTCCACAGGAGGATGGACGAAAGCTTTAAGCTTTGTATAAACATATTATATCTAGATAAACAAGGATATTACTGTGGATCCCTCTATTTAATATATATATATATATATATATATATATATATATATATATATATATATATATATATATATATATATAATTTATTTATTTTTAAGCATGTGATGTTATGTGGTAACAAAGTACATGTTTTACCTGTACTGAATCGAAACAAAACATGTGAATCTCTTACACATGTATTAATGCCATTTTGCAGCCATACCCTTACAATAACAAAGTATATTCTGCACAAGGCTCTACTAATGTATATTCTTGCACTCACTGTATTCCTAACCTAACCGAACAACCGCATCATCCTTCCCTTACTTTTGTATTCAAATGATCCAAGACACCTGCCACTTTCAGGCTCACGAACACAGACCTGAAGCGAAGGTATTCGTGTCCTTTCACTTGTGCCCATGGTCTCCTCCAGACAATCACAACAGCACTTCTCTCCATCATGCTACTTCACTTCATGCAAGTGTTCTTTTTCCTTCTTCAAAAATACATGTAAACATGCTGAGACTAATTATCCTTCCTAGAACGGCAATACACCCCATGCCCTCTTTCGAAGCACTTAACTGCCTTTTAGAAAATAATTCTAGTGTGGGGAAACTATAGTCAATTCATGCATCTTGCAGAGTCAGTGGACTCGCAGGGAAGAAATTTCTCTGCATTTTACAGAAATGTTTGCTCTCCTAAACTATTCACAAGCGGCGCAAAAGTAGATTTCTGGAAAAAGGAGATAAAATACACTAATGTACGCGGTTGCTTCTACGGGTCTGAGCGCGACTCACCATTATAATCAAGATACAAGTCGCGTAATAACATAAAATTGACAACTGACACGAAACCTTAGCAAATAGACAAAACGTGACTGAATTAACAATCAAAATGACCAAAGAGTTTAAAAAATGTTTTTATAAAGTTAAAGCATCAATGGGCGAGGGCAAACAAGTGTGGGTTTATGACAAATACTACGTAGTAAGTCTTCGACTCGTCCTCAGTTTTGCAGCAAATTTAGATAAACTGCGCTTAGCAAGGGCAACAAAATTCATTATCAAAGTTCACTGAAAACCAGAATATACTTACAGAATGTAATTAATAGAACTTAGGTCAAACAAATGTTGTGGGGAGGGAGATTTGCGAGAAGAGAATATTGTGTCATTTGTATCATTTCAACTTGTCTGTAATGTTAAGCCTGATGCAAATCTGATGAGGAGCTTCAGAGGTCGAATCTGTCTGTTATACTTACTTTTTCATGTACATAAATTTATTAATATATATATATATATATATATATATATATATATATATATATATATATATATATATATATATACATTAAACTACAAATGTCCTTTAATATCCAATTCGTTCTTCTCGGAATTAATATATTTTATATGTTAATCGAAAGGGAATGTTTTAATTTATATATATATATATATATATATAATATATATATATATATATATATATATATATAGTGTGTGTGTATAAATTCATACATATATGTCTCAATGTACTCCACAATGAAAATGAAGGAGAAACCAGGGGAAGAAGGAAATAGAGTTCTTAATTTGTCCCAACAGTTTCGGCTTCCATCAGGCCTCTTCCGGGGAACTTTATTGACTGATCAGTTTAAGAAAAACATACACCGGACATTAGTTTATATTTGACATCAAGACTTACATCAAATATAAACAAGTAAAAATGGTTAACGGTTCTTACAACTGTTACAGGATGATATAAAAAATAAATGGAGTGGTGCATAGTTCGTCCAACAGAAAACGTTAACAGTCTAATGAGACTAAAGAGGTAATAAAGTGAAACGTAAGTCAATATATTACAAAATTTGTACTGATTCTTTAGGATATGCTGCATTAAAATGACTGTTTTCACTATATTGAATACATGCAGTTTCTATAATTTTCCTTTCTATAAAATTACTGTTTCTGAACAAAATTCTTGCTTGTGACCACCAAATTAGATTAAATCATTCTCTAGCTTGTTTACGAACGCCACAATTTCTCTAGTCAGTAACGATAGTATACTTATGCTGTGCAATTCGTTTCTCTACAACATACTAAACCGTTGTCGTATAGAGGGCTCTTTGTTATTAAAGTCCTGCCAATGTTATTCCGATACGAAAATACATCCGTCACATTTAGTCATTTAAGTGGGTAGATAATATTATGATCGAAGGCTGGCATGTACGGCAAACACAGTATATTGCTTTCAAATTCCTGTTTCCGCTAGTTGCATAAAAAGATTTTCTGGCAAGTGAGAAACACTCATCTATGTCATGTACCGTAAAATTGTGCTTAAGAACCAATCCGTACATATAAGCTATCTCGTCATCAAAGAATTCAGGATGATATGCAAAAAAGTAAGCTTGCGGACGATGAAATTATGGTTAGTTTCGATGTAACCAGCTTGTTTACTTGTGTGCCTGTGAGTGGTGTACTGGATTTTTTTTTTAATATAAACTAGATAAAATATGTTTTAACTTTACTGTTTGGTGTTATTTTACAGTTAATTAGACTTTGCGTAGTAGATACTTTCTTTGTTTTTAATGGTAAATACTTTAGACAGAAATTCGGTATGCAGCTGGGGAACTGCCTGTTCACCTGTTCTTTCTAACATTTACATTGAATTTTATGAGAGTAGGCTGGCTAATTCCATTTTACCCTGTAATATATTATGGTTCCGTTATGTTGACGACATATTTAGCATTTGGAAAATTCACTAGGACAGCCATTTTCTGGGATTTCTTTATATCATCACAACTGTGGCTCCGTCATTAGTTCCATTATATTTTATTGACCCCATCCGCTAAATTCTCTGTGGGTATGCCTTAACTATAATCGATATTATTATTATTAATAATAATGGCCCCGTTCATCCAGTCGGCAAGAATCCATAAAACATATTCGTACATAGTTAAAATCTAGAACTACATCTATTTTCCTAGTTTGGAAATTAGTGCTCTACCTTAATTTTCCTTTCTAGAGTAATTATGACGAAGTATAAAAACGCAGATGATGCTGGCTGGCCAAATGACATATTTAGGGAGTGGCGTTGATGTTCGGGTAGCCCACAAAATAATTGATGAAATATCCATAGGTTATAAAGAAAGAGGAACATGCCCGTCAATATGAGCGATGGGTCAAAATTACGTCTGGAGAAAAATAATTGAGGCATTTATGTTTCAAACGCTTTATGCAGCAGACTCATCATGAAGAAACCAACGATTCACAGCACACGTGACTGGAATTCGGAAGAAAAGCAGTGAATTGGGATTCAATTTCAAACGAGGCTTGGAACATTCCGAAGTACCGGCCAAAAAAAATCCCCTCCCCCCAATTCTGATTAAGCTTACTCTACTTATCACTGACCAAAGCTGTGGCTAGAAGTTATACAGCTGTAAGCAGTGCTAAAACGCTATATTGTAGAAACCTTTCGATTAATGCTGTCGTCTCTTAACAAACATGAATCGTTATTCATGCACCAAATAATACCGGAGAATATGATCGAAATTAATATTATTATACTTCACATCACAAAGAAATCAGCGAGGGATTCTTTATCCCCGATTACTACAATCAGTCCACCTGAGGAAAAAGCATCCGTATTTGCCGTCCTTTGCTCTAGTCGGACGAGGGGGGAGGGGGGGGGAGGGGGGGGGGGAAGGGGGTGGGGGGGGGGGAAGTTTTGGCGGGAACGGCGGCGGTTAATAAGCGAGTTCCCTAAAAAAAAAGCAAAAAAAAAAAAAAAAAAAAATTTCCAGTATGCCTGAGCAGAGAATCATCCACTTGTTTGCTAGTCGACAATTGTAGGTCGCTGCTGGAATGGAGAGAGAGAGAGAGAGAGAGAGAGAGAGAGAGAGAGAGAGAGAGACTGTTACAAGGAGTTACATGGATTAGGATGTCTCAAAGACTTGTTAGTCCATCCGAGGAGACATCGTGTGCTCACTTATCTGTAGGAGCAGGTTTTACTGTTAATTCACAGTGTCCTAATGATTTTGTCTTGCTTTCTTTTAAACTCTTCCACACTGTTGCTGTTTACAACTTCTGGTGGCAGTTTATTCCATGTGTCACATATCATGTATCTAGGGAAGTTCCCACAATGAGATGTGCTGTATCTCTTCAGTTCTAGTTTCCGTCCATTATTTCTTGTCTGGTTTTCGTTTAACGCCAATAGGTTACTGTCTACTTTTGTTATGCCTTTCAGTATTTTAAATGTTTTTATTAGTTGTCCTGGCAATCGTCGTGTTTCTTAGCCATTCATGTTCAGGCTCTCTAGTCGTCTTCGGTAATCTATTTGCCTGATAGATGGAATTGAGTTTGTGGCTTTTGCTTGTATCACTTTTAATCAGAGAGAGAGAGAGAGAGGGGAAGTCTCCGTCAGGCCAAAGGTGCTCGTAATATTTTTTCTCTTTCTCTCTCGGGTAATTTAGGGAAGAATCACTCGACAATTTTGCTTTACAGTTACGATTCTCCGAAGAACCACTGCAATGTCCTCCATTTACAGCTCTGTCACCGACAAGAATAACTTGCGTCCATCCCACATGGATGGAACCCTGGTTAGAGGCATAGCCAACGACATCAGCTGCCTGAGGGAATCTGCAACGCGTCATACATTCTGTTTGAAGGAGGTCACTCAAGAAAAGACGCCTCACTAACGGGAACATGGTGGTGGTAGTGTGCCTCTTTTTGTTTAGTTTTCATGCTCTTTCAAAATGCAGAACTCACTACATTTCTCTGTGCAACCGGAATCTTTTTCTTGTATCGTTTCAAGATACGTATATCTGGTCAAAGACCGAGAAAAAACAAAGGCTTAACCTCGACTGAAGATTTTATGCTAAGGGAACCGAAAGAAGAGAATTCCAAAGCCGGCCTAGCGTTTGCTGTTAACTCATATGCTGCTACTGATCTCTATTCCAGGGTGGGTTGGTTTAAACCAAGTGGTTTAAACGATGTTGCTTTTTAAACAATGTAGTTTTTTGGGTTTGGTTTCTTTCAATTTCAAGTGACAGATATTTTATAAAAAGATGCAAAAAGTGCATTAGATAAATTAGTTTTACTCAATATTTCAGGAAACGGATGAGTGATATTTCAATAACCATTGCATCTTATAATTACTTGTTGACTTTTTAAAAAGAACAGAGTTGAAAAAAAAAATGGGAAATAACAATTTCGAAAAAATGAGGGATAATCTTTTTTTTCAAAATGTTTCCATATTGGTTCACACTTACTTTGTCATTCATGATGATTGCACTGCACTGGACATATGATAAAAATCAAGAGCCCTGTTAAGGCACACGGAGCCAAGCAGCAACTTAAAACAAGAGAAGTGGAAACTGACTGCTGTCAGTGTTGCCAACAGTGTTCCCAGATGCCACTACTACCAACCAGCCAAATTATACCATAAAATCCGCCAAAATCTCACCAAATGGAAATCTAAACCAGCCGTGTGTAAGTGTGTTAAATACGAGATAAGGACATTATAAGCATTGAGAAAAAAAAATCTTTTTTCAGATTTTTTAAATAAATCATTGGGTTTTGGTTTAAAATACACCATGTTTTTTTTTCCACCCTGCTGTATTCTGATAACAGAAAACCCAAGAAATTTCATCAAACGCTCAGGACTTACATCCTTTCTCAGAGAGAAAAATGTTCAAATTCTGAACTGCAATAAAAGATATATCACGTTCAGGATCCTGAAAGCTTCATAAATTTTGTAAATCCTAGACAATAGAAAGTAGCACTTGAAAAAAGAAACACACAAACACATGACAATCCGCAACATCTCTTATTTAGACCAGGTAGCTCCTAATTCCAGGTAAACATTTTTACCTGGAAAAGGCCAACGATAGCTTCCCGTCCCAGTCTACGGCCTCTAATGGCGTCATGATCAATATTTCCTAGTTTAAACTCGTACAGTCAGATTCGACAGTCCGCCGGCAGTCAGTCGCGTAAAGGTGCACCTTCTGCACTCTTTGCGATGTGAAAGTAAGAGCCTGTGAGTGTCAGCAGACTTTTGAATTTGACTGTACAATCTTCCGGAATCCCTTGAAGTACGTCACCGCCAACGGCCTCCCCCCTCCCCCGCCCCCACCTCAACCCGTGCCCATCCTGTCTGTTCACTGGGATAAAGAATCAAGGTCGCAAGAAACTCCTCGACTATTTATAACTCTTTCGAGGGTTTCTCCGTCTCAGGCGAACAGAATCTTTTACAGACGCGTCATAGTTGTGACGGCACCCATTTCTTTTGTCACCCACAATACAGCCATACATAGAACCTTGGGCAAGTAAATAGATAACGTGCGTAAATGTGCATGCATTGCGTAGGTTTATGTAAATATGTCTGTCCTTTTACAAAAACAGTTATATGCATGCTATATAAATATATATATATATATATATATATATATATATATATATATATATATATATATATATATATATATATATATATATCTCACTTGTTGGTCCAGTCGATAACATCACTATAGTCCTGATTTCTCCTCTGTCCGCTGAGCGCTGGTTCGAACCCACGAGTGGACGAAATCATTTTCAATTAAAAAAATTCGCCCTCGGTTAATATATATGAAAATATACAAATTCCGAAGTAGAGCGAATTGGTTACTAAAGGATATTTGTAGCTCGATGTATGTATAAGACTCACGGTGATGTGGTAAAAATTCACAAATATATATATATATATATATATATATATATATATATATAATATATAATATATATATATATATATATGTACATATAATTTAATATATATTTTATGTACATACTTACGTGTATGTATATAATAAAACAGCCAAATACGCAATAGAACAACTATCAAAGCCAAGAGTAAGAAGGTAAAGGGTAAAAGGATTATTTGAAACGAAAATATACATAGCTAACATCTATAAATAACTGCTATAAATCACCAACCGAATCAACGTTTCCCATAAAACTAATTAACTGAAAATCCCTATCTTGTTCTTCTCTGTTATTTTACTTATCTAGTCCACGATTGAGTCAAAGGTACAATAAAATACAAATAATAAAGTTCGAAAGTTACACTGAAAAACACAGCGAGCAATTCAACCATGTGAGTGCAAACGTTGCGTGGTTAGATGAAGCAAGACTTTTAGATAATGACCCACAAGTTTTTCGGGGGTCGTTATTTAGGACTAATATTTCTTGGGGCTCATGACCTTTATGGTACTGGCAGTCTTTTGCTCATGATCTTACGGTCATCCCTAACGAGCTTGTACTCACCACGCCGCAAAGGTGGATACATGCCTGGTTTAAACCCGTGGGGGTCACTCTCTAGGAAAGATCCCACTTATTCAGACACGGGACCATCCCTAAAGGTAGCCCCTAATTGGGGTAAGGTTTTGAAGGGAACAGGAGGTCTGGTGTAAACCTCTGGACTCTGACCCACGAACTAAAACCTAGACATTAGCGCGAAGAATTAGGTGATCCTGAATTAGCACTTCTAAAGCAGCTGGTAAGGCTTTTTCAATAAATAAGCCGAGATATTTCCATATAAACGAGGGGCATCGTGATGTGAAGAAAATTGAAAGTATTTTCTTATGGTTATTATGTTTATTGCAGAATCAATTAAGACGGGTAATATACATACTTCTTTAGTAGGAATACAGACAACAAGAAATCGGTATAGGAAGGGAGATTACAGAAGTAAATAACAGCCAAGGAAGGAGAATTTCACTCACACACACACCTCTATATATATATATATATATATATATATATATATATATATATATATATATATATATATATACATACATACTCCGCCGACACAGGCAATCACATAAATGAATGTGTGTTTATAATCTTATATAAAGAAGTCTAGACACATATGCATGTATACTACGTACAACCGCATTTTTTTTTTAACGTTCGTAAACAACTCATCAAAGTAAATACTGACCATTTAGTTGCGCATAATTCAAACACAAGATCGCTTTCCCCCTTCAAGATCCAGTCATAGCATGGAGACGTCATCATCATCATATGCCAGTGCCGGTTCAAGCTTCATTGCTGCATTGAAAACGACTCGAATTCAAGCTTACCTGAAATACAAATGGAAATGAAAATGAGTTTTTGTAAAAAGACATCAAAGTCAAGATGATTGCTTTTTTTATTAATCATATCTTACTGGGTTTTATGTTTCACCCATTAAAGAACAAAAATTGTTATGATAATACATTTTCATTAAATATATATACCACTGTTGTTAAATACCTATTTTCCTATATTTATTTATCAACGTCATCTACAGCCCCG
>NC_061090.1:9693748-9698748 GCF_015104395.2 Macrobrachium nipponense | reverse complement strand
TATATTCGTCACTGAGGGGAAAAACGGGAAAGAAACGCGAGGGTCAGTGTGAAGGAAAGTTTTCGACGGAGGGAGAGAGAGAGAGAGAGAGAGAGAGAGAGAGAGAGAGAGTTGAGAGAGAGAGAGAGAGAGAGAGAGAGAGAAGGGTGGAAAGGGGAGAAGAAAAAGAGCCAAGTTCTGAAGCAAAACCGTCAGAGAAGTAACAGAAGTAATAACATGTTGCTGAACATTTGTACTGATCTTTATACCCGTTAGGTACTATGTTTCTCTCTCTCTCTCTCTCTCTCTCTCTCTCTCTCTCTCTCTCTCTCTCCTTTTTCAGTTTCTCATTCTAAGGGGAAACCTTCTACCGTCAAACCATGCAGGCAAATTTAGTAATAGACAGATATAGAAAATACATATAATTCATAGGGATTTATATAAGTTTATATGTATGTCTACATACATACATACATACATATATATATATATATATATATATATATATATATGTATGTATGTATGTATGTATACTCATATACATATATATAATTTATATGCAATTTTCGATATCTGTCCATTAACAAATATGTCTGCATGATTTACCAGTTCAAAGATTCCCCATAAAGGGAGTAACTGGAAAAGAGCTGTTGTGACCCTTCTCTCTCCAAGCCTTCACGTATCGAATGAGGTATCAAGCCCAATGTCCTGTGCAAATGATGTTCAGTGTTTCTACCCGAGGACTGCTTCTGGTATTTCCTGGCATGCCCAAACCGAGGACTAATTACAAGACTAATAATTGTAGCGAACATGTTACTGTTATCAAAGTATTGATGTGTTTGCGCCTACGCTCTTTACAGGTAGAATTGAAATAACATGCTTGCTGTCACTCTCAGTTATCATTTGGTAAGGAGAGACTTATTAATCCAAAACTATCAAGGATTAACTTTTAAAAAATTCTGTTTTCAACCAATACTGCTATACGAATCCAGCTTCTCAGTAAATAGATGGTGAACAACACGTTTTAAGCAAAAAATGGAAGCAGCAATTCCCTTGGTGATGAAAACGTATTTTGATGTGTATAATGACCTCTTAACTTCTTTATTTCCTGACATTATCGAACACACTTTCCAAGTGGAAAGTGTTGGAATCCTAAAGGAGATAAATATAGGCATTTTCCTTACCAGGTGGGAATCGAACTCAAGCTAGTTAAACGACCGAACTAAAAGTTTAGATCAAAACACGTCATGTCAAATACGAAAGATCACGGTACAAGGCAAATCAAATGCATCACTAAGCGACTATCGTTGCCTTCAATGGTGAAAGGCTTCCATGAATGGCAAACAAACACAACACTAAACAGCGAACGAAATTCTTCAATGTACCTACGCTGAGGAAAAGGATCCATTTAAGACGAATGAAATGTTTCATCAGCATACATGATGAAAATACTCCCGTAAGTAAAGAGTACAACTTTCCACTTATTTGTTATGAAACGTTTGAGCCAAATTTGATTAATTGTTTCATTAAATGGCGACCGAACGTTTTATGATGTGCCCATCAAGTTTCACCAAATTTCGAGAGGCTCCTTACAGTCAAGGATGATGACAATTTTCAGTGAATGACAGACAAAGCTCAGTATAAAACCCTTCTTTCTATCAATAATTAACTAACTTCAGTCATGACCAACTGATCACTTCACCCAGCGGCGATGAAACGTTTCTTTCAGCAGTAGCCAATAAAAAGTTTCTCATGAAAATGTAATTACATTTTCAGTTACTGACAATATAAACGTAAACCAACGGTCGATGAACCTTTCCTGGCAGATAATAATATAAACAAATGTGAGTGGCGAATAAAATGATTCACTGTGACGATGGAACGTTTCAGTAATGGTAAAGAAGAAAGTAAAAAAAAGTTTCAGCCCGAGCCAATAAACACGATTTTTTTCCAGTGAAGGAAGAAAACTTTCCCTCAACGGCGAAAATGAAACGTTTCAACCAACGAACGATGAAATGCATCGACACTTGTTGTGGTGACTCCCCAGAACGAGAGTGAGCAAGGCCGCTCGCATAAACAACGCCGACGAACAGCCAAGACTTTCAAATAATTCCACCGTTTCTTCTTCTCCTCTCGATCGCCTATTCTCATTCACGTGCATTTCGGTTTCGACTCCATTCATCCGTTTCCGATCTATATTGCAGATTCTTGTCTGACAACGCCAGACAAGACGCTGGCGGTCCGAGAGAGAGCATAAGTACTGAAAAACCAACGAAGTAATGAGAAAAATATTCGAGTTCTCTTCCTCCTCCTCTTCCACCTTCTGGGCCACACGGCAACTGTTGCCAATTCACAAGACGCTTTTCTCAAATGTATCCGTTCAAATTTCAATGGTATTGCTGGAGTGCTGGTACGTATAGAAGTAGTTTCAAGAATGAAAAATATGGCTAACTTGATTGAAGAAACTAAGTGAACATGAAAAAGAATGACCTTGATTGCAAACGAAATACAATTGATAAAAATTAAAAAGGCGTTTATGAATGTGAGTTGTTCAAATATGCATGGTAATACTGGAATGTTCCGTAAATCGAAAGATTTTATTTTAGAAAATGGTTTTATTTAATAATGAAGTCAAGGTACCGATGAAGGAAATAAATAACAACAACGTATTTGAGACCAAAAACCGAGTTTGATCCTCAGGAGATTTCAGCATCGGAACAAATTGGCAACATAGGATGTGTCCACTCCACAATCGAAAGCAGAAGCTAGTAGTAGTAGTTCGGTGTCACTTGATTTCAACACATCCAAGGCTCTGGGTGGCTTCTGAGAGGCACAATGCTGAATCGGAAAGATAACCACCATTGGAATTCGGTCATGACTTTTTTTTTTTAATATTTGGGAAAAATGCTCAAATTCCAAGTATAGTCTAAAAAAAAATTTCATTATCAATGTGAAATAGCGGGCCCAATAATCACGAACCTTAAACGACATTAGCTTCCTCCATTAGCTTCTACAGAATGGAATACACAAGTGGAATGATTTTGTAAAATATATATATATATATATATATATATATATATATATATATATATATGTATGTATATATTTTTTTTTCTTTTCTTTTCTTTTTTCAAAATTGTAATAGCTACTTAAGAATAGAAAATCAGAATGAAAATAAGTACCAGAAATTGCAGAAGAAAATCGAAAACAAAACAAATTTGCTTGCATTACTTAACTCTTACTTTCACCTTGCCTGTGTCTTTGCATTCAGCGAGTGCATCAGCCCGAGCTGAAGCATCGGACTGCATACGTCTTTTCCTGTTGTTGTTTTCTACGTAACAATTACATTCGTTGGCGCAGTAGGGAGGCTTTGAAGGCTAGTACTGAAGTCTGGGGCCTGAATGCGCTTTCTGATGCTTACGCTACACTTTCGATGCCACCTTAACAAGCTGATTATGTCTCTCTCTCTCTCTCTCTCTCTCTCTCTCTCTCTCTCTCTCTCTCTCCGAGTTCAATGCCCTAATGTTCAAACACCCATCATCTGAACAACCACAAGGTAACTAAAGATGGAGATTCCTCTGAACAAAGTTATTGTAACTAAAGATGGAGATTCCTCTGAACAAAGTTATTGTAACTAAAGATGGAGATTCCTCTAACAAAGTTATTGTAAGCGAAGGAAATGAAAGACACATGTTTATATTACTAAAGATTTCTTTCGTTTCATGGTGAACATTAGACCCCTTATCGGGGTAATCATAACCAATTCATTTATACAAAATTAATTCTTAAATATAAACTCTATACTCACGTAGGGAAATGCACTTCTCCATACGCACGCGTTATCATTAGCAGCAGAGATAAGAAAAGTTGCCAAAACTGTTGAATTAATAAACACCAGTTACTCGTTATTCAACAAATGCGCAGATGCAGTTGAGACAATGACTTCTCATCGCCCATCAGGATAATCTCTCATCATCTTTTACTCAGAAAACAATTCCTCAGCCAGTCCCTGGGACAATCAATCCTTATCCAATCATTGGGACAATTAGTTCTCGTCCAAACTCTACCATTAACACTCCTTGCCCAATAAAGAGGCCATAGCTTCTTATCTGGTTAATATGGCAATTGCTCACTCTGATGCGAATGTAATTGTTCCAAACCAGGATATTCAAGCATCTAAAATCCTGCCAAAATATGGGTGTAGCGCCCATGGTGATGCGATAAAAGGGCAAATACGTAAATAAAATACGTATATATGTATGTATGTGTGTGTATATATATATATATATATATATATATATATATATATATATATTGTTGAACGTGATCATGTGTACATTAGTTATACATACATACATACATACATACATACATATATATATATATATATATATATATATATATATATATATATATATATATATATACTATATGTGTGTGTGTGTGTGTATGACTAATGTACACATGATCACGTTTAACAAAATAAATTTCCGATTCACACGGGATCGAACCCGTCTCTCCAATGACGGGAGCGACGCTGGTAGAGCCCTTATTTCCCATTTGAGAGACCTGGTCTCGATCCCAGGTTGAGTCAGGATATATTTATATATATATATATATTATAAGGAAGGGTAAGTTTCCATTTTACACGATAGTTGGACGTTTCAAAAAAATATTCCCAAGGTTTACTTTCGTTGTTTCAACAGAATGCGGGGTGATGAAAATTCGACAAAAAATTGGTTTGTAGTCTTTTAAGGTAACCATTTTATTTATTTATTTATCTATTTATTTAGTAAGCTTGCTCATTCAGTGACAGTTCACCGAATGATGCCCCTGCCAGAAATGATGCTGAACAATTTTCTTCTTTCACGTTTCACGTGCAGAGAAACTCAACTCTTAGAGAAGCAGCATCAAGGAGTTACGAAGAACAGTGATAGATTATAAGAAATAATATTATTCTTGCGCTGAATTCCATGTTAGCAAATATCATTGTCGTATTGCTGTAACCTAAGGGCCTGTCA
>NC_061090.1:9666248-9688748 GCF_015104395.2 Macrobrachium nipponense | reverse complement strand
AAAACTAAAGCGACTAAACGTGATTTCTGCTCGTTGTCTTTTTTTTAATGAAGTGAAGGAGGAGGAGGAGGAGGAGGAGGAGGAGGAGCATATCTATCTCAGATTAATATTACAAAAGGTAACTCGAAAAAAAAAAAAAAAAACCTGATCGGGTTTAGTTAAAACAAGGTAACATACTAGAGAAATGAGTAACTTCAAGATCCACAACAACATCCTCATCAGAGAGAGAGAGAGAGAGAGAGAGAGAGAGAGAGAGAGAAGGAGGGGAGGCAGGGTAAGAGGAGAGAGAGAGAGAGATTCAAAACGACCTTTTCTCTTTAGGCGAAATCAGAATGAACCTATCTTCAGAGACTATATCCAGTTTTTCCCGAGCTTTGAATTAGCAAAAAGGTCAGCCTTTCTACAAAAAAAAATCTAAGTTTTGCTTTAATACTTTCTCACAGAGTTTCTCTACTAAAACATCCATATGAGTGAATTTTCTTCTATATTTCATGAAGAAAGTTTCATCGGATACCGACCGAAATGGGCAAGGTTGCCCCTAACACTAAACAAAATCAGGCACACGTAGAAATCATAAACATAAATGCTATTAAATAATATTGCGTCACCCATACGAACACAATAAATGGGAAAAAACGCACACAACAACGTCACTCTATGTCATCTATTGCAGATAATCACACGCCCGGATAAAATAGAAAATCATAGAGTACTTGGGCCGCGTCTCTGCCTGACAAAACTATAAGTGTTGTTGAGACTTCAAGTCTGGCGCGATTAGTAATGGGTTCTAGTGAGACCCGAGAGCCAACATACCCAACACCAAAACGTAGTCATCCTCAAAATACATGCATTCAAAACACGAACACCTTAGGATAGGTATTAAAACATATGCCCCGAAGATCAACATTAACATACACATGCACAACCACACTTCGAAGCATTCGTTCCACAAATACACCTATATATACACACACACACCCCACACGGCAAAGTATTCGTCCTCCAGACACACGTTTGTTCAAATATCATTTCACGCGATAGGCAATAAAGGCAATCACCATGATTAATCCGAATGTAATATCATCGCAGTTCCTGATTATTATCCTCTAAGCGCTCTAATTATTCGTGGCGACAGAATGACATTCCCAGTGCCACCATCGAATTCGGTTTAGATGGTTTTGTCCCTGCATTCCTATGAAATGGATGGGCTAGCTAGCCTTGAGAGAGAGAGAGAGAGAGAGAGAGAGAGAGAGAGAGAGAGAGAGAGAGAGAGAGAGGAAAGACTGTAAACACCAGAGTAAACAGTTGGAGCGAAAATTTCTGACTGACGCAGGTGTGTCACACATGCAAAGTCTATTAAAGAATCTATTAATGAAAACAATTACAGTAAGTACAACTGTAAATGTAAATTCCATCAAGAGGCATTTAAAATGGACTGACCCCGTAGGCGAGTATCACCTACATTATAGGTCCAGTGTTCAAACTTTTCCAACATCATCTTGCTCGTGTTCAAATTATACAAGGTCACTCCCTTCGGATGAGCCCTATGAGAGGAAGAACAGCAGAAGAATCCAAACATAAGACGATGAAGAGAGAGAGACAAAGAAACCACTCTATTTTGAGCATGATCCATCAGCTGATCTCCGTAAAGGACAATCACTGACACTAGGGAACTGGGGTTGGGGCGAAGCGATGGAGATACTAAGACGTGGCTTAAATGACGAATGGCAGACGAAGGTCTGAAGGGGGGCAAAATGCCACAAAGTGAGAAATTGGAATGCACTGGCAAAATGAATTCATTTCAGGGGGGAGGCTGCGTTAGGGCAGTAAGATGGAAATATCACACACACACACAGCACACCACCCCACACACACACCTACACACACACACACACACACACACACACACACACACACATATATATATATATATATATATTATATATATATATATATATTTATATATATATATATATATAATAGATCAAGAGGAAAAGGAACATTAACTTTTCAAGCAATTTTCCAATGTACAGAACAATCAAATATGAAGGAAGCAGATAATGCAAACAAATACTATACTTTAAGGCTACTATGGGAACCCATTCACAGCACTCATTTAATACTCTACTTTTGCGACTTACTGGTCTAATCCTTCAACTAATTTGTAATAGGTTATATTAATAACAACAATAACAATAGTCATCGGAAAAACGGCGTATCATTTATCAGGAAAATTATTATCATTATTAATATTATATATACTGCTTCGTCATCCTTAGAGAAAATCACAGGAAGACCATTACCCTGTATGGCAAAGCTCTAAGAGAACCACATGCCCAAAATGAAAAAAACATAACAGTTTAACAATAACAGATGAATCTGTTCGTTCTTTATTATGGGATGCTAGTTTGATCCACCTGGAAATTACCAAGCAAATGTCACGTTTCACGAGAAAATGTGAAACAATGAACATTAATGACCTCAAAGGGTCAGGTGTCTTCGAATTCTGTTTGCCAAATGGTATGGATTAATTTGTTATAAAATGCAACAAAGGGTTCAACACATTAGCGAGGAGGGATTTTGATTTTGGGGTGTCCCATGTCATCATTCTGCAAAGTGCCTACGCTAATGTGGCATAAAGTATGTCGTTTCCGCGTTCATTAATTCATTTATGTTCAATTTTACACACATACATATGTATGTGTATATATATATATATATATATATATATATATATATATATAGTCAATATATATATATATTGTTTCAGAGATGAAATTTGTATATGTTTATTAACCTTAATACCAAGGAAATCAATATTCTGACATGTAAATAATTATCCTGAAAGCATGTTCAAACAATACAACGAAAGAGTTAAAGTAAAATATACGTACAATGCTCACACGGCTTGAAATGCGTCCAACAGTGTTAGGTTCTCTTACTGGGATAACTGCACAAGGAGGCAAGAGAGCAGTTTTACCAATGGAAAACTAAAGAAAGAGAGAGAGAGAGAGAGAGAGAGAGAGAGAGAGAGAGAGAGAGAGAGAGAGAGGAACACATTTATACATGAAGTGAGAGAGATTTGTAATAAGTGTTTGGACATAAGGAGAGAGAAAGGTGGCTGAGAAACTAACATTTGGATATAATGGGATAGACAATGGGGTTAAGATGCCTATACAAAAGAGAGAGAGAGAGAGAGAGAGAGAGAGGAGAGAGAGAGAGAGAGAGAGAATTGTGAAGCTATCGTTCATACGCAAAGTAAAAAAAATAAAAAAGTGATCCAGAGATCAAATCTATATCAAAAATATATTGAATTCCATCACTTCCTGGAATGAATTTAAATAGTCACAACAAATAGAGCACCGAGACAGACTTTTTCAGTTTAAAAATAGTTAAAAGAAACCTTACGGCAAACCATTCATTTAGTGAATGGTTGCAGAACTTCAATGTTCTGCAACCATTCACTAAATGCACGAAAAGGAGGCAGAAAGATGGCCTAACAGTTAGATGGTAGTAGTAGTAGTAGTAGTAGTAGTAGTAGTAGTAGTAGAGTAGAGTCCAAAGAGTGAAAATATATAAAGAAGCAACCGGAAGAATAGTAAATATTAAAAGATGAATAACTACAAAACAATTAAATACTTAAAAACACTTCAATAAATAGCAAATAAAAAGAACTATGTGAAATATTCAGTATATAAGCATGAAAGGGACGAGAGAGAGAACTGTTTGGTCGGGAAGGACAAAGCCAAGATAACCTCCTCTTTTTTTTCTCGAGCCATGCCAGAGTTGTCCAAAGAGCGTGTGATCACAAAAGGATCTGTATTCTTACCAATCATCAATATTTCATGCATAAACAAACCCAACCGAAATTGGCATACTATCGTCTGAAGATATCACAAAAGAGGGTAAGTAAAGTGTGGTGCAGAAATTCAAAACCAGTTTGTACATTTATACTGAGGACAAGACCGGATAAAAGACGATGGTCCATCGGAGAATTAAACACGAACCGTCAAATACCAGACGTAAATTACTTCGATGGCCGCTGGAAATGGGAGTGGATCATTCAATGATATCCGACAAGGAACAGTGTAAACAAAGTATATAAGGTAAGGGGATGATATACATCACAAAAAAAGTAATGAAAATAGTCTTTTCATTGTACTTTTCAACGGATTTAGAAAACTATAAAGGGGTCTGTTTATAGTGGGGAACATACAGTATGAAGCAAGTTCACTTGGGCAGAGTATTTGCCGAAGATTCTTCGGCTCAATCGAGTTTCCTGTACGGTCGCTGCCACGAATGAAAAGTGCTGAGGCTGCAGTACTACAATTTGATGATTGGAGGATGGATGATCATCATTCCAATTTGAAGCTCCCTGGCCTGGTAGTTTTTAAGATCTGAGGGCGGACAGACGAAGCCGGGACAATTGTGTTCTTATACAGATAACTAATTACAGAGAGAGAGAGAGAGAGAGAGAGAGAGAGAGAGAGAGAGAGAGAATGACTAAATTCGCAGATATTTATGGTTCAGTTCAGCTGAGTATAACAAATAACTATCTAAAAGGAGAGAGAGAGAGAGAGAGAGAGAGAGAGAGAGAGAGAGAGAGAGAGAGATCATTAGTACTCGGCGAATAAGCATGACCTTATAAAAATGTTCAGAATGGACACAAAAACGACTCGTCATCAACAACAGCCCGACTCTTGCCATAACGAACAACTCTCGGGAAAAAACAAAAATTCATCAAAACGTCCAATTTTTTTTTCTCCCTTTTTTGAGAAATATTTTTGTGAAACTGAAAATCTGAAATCTGAATATCTGAAATCTGTCATGACCGACGGGTGAATATGAGTGAGGTGAGTCGAGAGGGAGAGAGAGAGAGAAAGAGAAAGAACGGAAAAAATACGTCAACAACAGATTAATTTTATTCTTTTCGACGAGCTTAAATCTCAGAATGAATTTTGAAATGTATCTTTTTTTTTTTCATCCGCCATTTTTTTTATTATTATTTTTTTTTTCGAATGACCGTTTCTGACCGTTGCCTCGGGCGTGCTAATACCCAGGCAGACAGAAGCAGATTTTAGAACGGAGGAATAAATTAATAATCACGGGAAGTCACATTGATGTCTGAAAAAGGGGAAGTTTATCTTGGCTCACTTGTGACGCAGAACCTCATAGAAATTCGTAGTTAACGATTTTAATATAAATTATTTGTATCATTATCATTATCATTATCATGAAAAGAAGTTGGACAGCTGATAGGAAGAGACCAAAAGGACGGAGAAACAGTAAAAGGAAGGAAGCCATGCAGCTGCAGCCGAACGGCCCCTGAAAAAAAAAAAAAAAAAAAAAAATATCACTACCTACAGTATGCCACGCAAGGGCGGCCTAAAAGTTCATTTACTTTAAAAGGCAAGTTTACACGAGGTAGACTAAAGAGAGAAAAACGAAGATTGGCGAGGAAATACATAGTAAATCAAAACATAAAATATAAAGAAACCAATACGGAAAATTTTTAAACGAAAGTTAAATGTTGACTGCATAAAACTCAGTTTCATACAAGTTTCATTTACGAAGATTTATTATTGTTCGAAGGCAATATGGGCAAGCTTCCTCGGAACCATACGCCCATATGTAAGAAAACAATGAAAAGAAAGAAAGAAAACAACTACTAGAAGATAAATTAACAAACAAATAGGGGTTTAGAGACAGCAAACTTCCTCCAAGGCTGAGTTATATCCAACCCCTAACAACCGTTCCCTCTACTTAAAAGGTTACACTTACATCTTCCAGCACCTAATCACTTCACTTGAGATTTTCGTAAAAATCCAAAGCAACTTTCCGCGTGATTTTTCTAACAAAGAAACCGAAACAAACATATAACGTCTATGGTAAATTATGGAGAATGACACACGAACAATTGACCAGCACGAAAGCTGTACTTCAAATCATCTTTCTTCGTGTCTTTTTAAGTAGAATATTTAGAAGACAAAGCTCCTAATTCTCTTTATTGGAAGACATAATTATTTATAAGGATTTTTTTTTTCGTCATGAGATATTGGCAAAGTACGAAGAATAGGAAATAATTTACAATTTTCTTGAAGGATGGATGTATATTATAGGCTTTCTTCCTCATAATTACAAACAAGAAAAAATACCTTTCTTATCGGAAGAACAAGGAAATGATTGTCCCCAAAGCGAAAAGCAAATTAAGGAAAATTAGCAAAAGAAATTCACAAAATATGTTTCTTGCTGCTTTTAAGCAAAATAAGATAAGTAGAGGCACACCATTCCACTGGTTTTGCAGCAGTCTTCAAACAGCCTTTGTCACGAGTTATATGTAAAAACAAGGAAAAGGGTTGACGAAATCACCACTGTTTCCCCCACCTGACAAGACGCATGTCAACACTCTCATGGGTTGCCAGGCAAAATGCCGAAAACAAGTAACGGCTTATACGTAGTATGCCGACTAACACCCTTATTTTCATATCTTCGCTTATCGTGAATGACGATACAACACACGGAGACTGGGGGTGCAGACTCAATGCTAAGAATCACAGTTCACAAATGTTGTTTCCACGATGCTACAAAACGAAAAACTAAGAAAACGGAACAAAATCCAAACTTTTCCAAGTAAAACCAGGTTTAAAAAAACCGACAAAAAAAAAGAAAGAAAATAAAAGTAAAAGAAAGTTTGAACAAATATGTTCATAACTTTTTCGATATCGCCGCTCATTCATTTACAAGTAACCCTTCCGGCTCTTGCGTCCTTTAGAAATACATAGCTGACACTTTCATTCCAGGATTCCCATTTAATCCACGACTCATCATTGTTTTCCAGTTTATTTTTCCCTCAAATATTTGCGATGCCGATTTACTCTGAATTCCCACTGAACGTATTTATAAAGTCGCTGAACGTGAAAACTGAAAGTAATTATTGCCAGAATTGATCGAATAGAAATCGCAAAATGAAATTTGACAATGACGCTCTTCCGTCGCTTTCTGAATGACGGAAAGAATTCATCGCCGCCGGCGGAGTTTTCAGTTCGAAATCACTGCATCTACCACCAGATTGATGTTTCAGGAGAGATGTGTTAATGTCGTTGGAAACTAATGACGTAAGGATTTAATAAGCAGCAATATAAACATTTTCCTCTTCGTTGCTAATGCAATGGGACAGGCAGGCTCCCTGATGCCCTTTCCTACACCAGGCCTGTAGAGACAGCGAAAGGAAACAGCAGAAAGCTGGGATAAGGGTTTTAACCAAAGGGGGAGTGAAAGACCTTCTGCCTCTAAAAGGAAGACAGAGTATAAGGTCTGAGGTAACTGTGGAAATAATATATATATATATATATATATATATATATATATATATATATATTATATATATATATATATATATTATATATATATATTTATATAAACATACATGCATATATATGTGTGTGTAACTCAAAGTTTTATTGATGAAAATGATACATTCCCTGAAGGGGTAGTAAAATCACTTCACACACAGTAGGTATAAACGACTGACTTGAGTTTTAAAGAACAGAGACGAAGATTACAGCAGCTATTAAGAGAACATAATCGTTTATCAGTTTTACACATCCAGGGAAAGAGTATTCATGCGGTAGAAGCACAAAACCTAGTCAGATAAATCTGTTGACAAAAATAGTACAAGACAAGGCACGATAATATTATATTCTTGAATATATTATTATCAAGGAATATTAATAAAAATCATCTTCACGACGGACATCCTTACCTAATAAAAGGATATATAAAAAAGAAACGAATGGTAAACACACACACATGTATATATATATATATATATATATATATATATATATATATATATATATATATATATATATATATATATATTTATATATATTATATATATATGACTGGTAAAAATGTTCTGTTATAACAGAATTCCATCTATTAAAAGGAACCCATAAAAACGCCAAAATATAGAGAGAAAATACTATATTTCAGAGACTGCTGTCCCTTTCTTCAGGCAACCTAAAGAGAGGGACAACAGTCTCTGAAATATATAGTATTTTCTCTCTATATTTTGGTGTTTTATGGGCTCCTTTTATTAGATATACTATGTATGTATATATATATATATATATATATATATATATATATATATATAATATATATAATAATATACATATATATATATAGAACGGCCAAGAGCATGCATGCGAACCTTTGCTCTTCACACAATTTATTAGTCAACTGCAAGCTGCAATTGATGGGGGCGGCAGGGGGTGGGGGTGGGGGGGGGTGGGGGGTGGGGGGGGGGGGTGGGGTGGGGGGGGGGGGGAGGGAGGGGGGGTTGTTTGAGGATGGTATGATGCTCATTAAAAGCCTACAACTGCCACTACCTTCTTATGCGGATGCCCACCAAGACATCAGCGCGCCTCGTTTATTTTGAATAAAGGTCGTGATGATTCCCCCAGAGAGAGAGAGAGAGAGAGAGAGAGAGAGAGAGAGAGAGAGAGAGAGAGAGACTTACCACAATGCACACAAGAAGCCATGGGTATCTGCAAATCATGTTAATGATGATATTGAAAAAGGTTGTTTGTCGTGACAAACGGAATTACAATGCAATCATGGCGTCAGATAAATAATGTTAATATTGATAAAGCGCCCACATTCACCGGCAAATCCTGGTTTATATAAAACACTCAATATATTTTTCCTACTTTGAAATTATACACTTGAGTTTCAAGAAACGTCATTAACATCTAGTTAAAACACTGCTTTGCACAATTAATAAAGTTACTTTACTGAATAAACCTCTAAAATAAAATACAATAATCAAGCTCTTACAATAAAACGTAAATAGAAAGCGCCCAATAAAACCAAGGTGACAGAAGTTAATAAAATAATACTGATAATATGGCAACTCAAAAGTCCCGGTCCAAGTACTGTATACAGATGGTGGAGAGAGAGAGAGAGAGAGAGAGAGAGAGAGAGAGAGAGAGAGAGAGAGACGTAGTAAGTGGAGGCACATGGGGAGGGAGGACGGGAAAGTTAGAGAGATGGGGGGGGGGGGGGGGGGGGGGGGGAGGGAGGGGGGAGAAGATGGATAGATGGGGAGAGCCACTGCTGAGCAGAGGGAGAAGGGAAATTGCATGTATGCAGTCAAGGTGCCTTGAAACGATAAGGGGGGGGGGGGGGGATGAGGGGAGGGGGAGGGAGATGGAGAGGGAGAGGGGGGAGGTGGATGAAGAGGAGGGGGGGAGTCGAATGATGCAAGGGACGGTGGGGGGGGGGGGGGGGGGAGGCAGGCGGGTAGATGGGCCAAGATTCTTAACAAGCAATATCTTCGATGCCTACGAATTATCGCCAGGAGGTCAACGAGGCCGAACGAGTAAGGGGTTGATATGTAAAGGGCGACTTGTTCTTGCAAAGCTACAATAACAACAAATACAGCGACGTCATTTTAAACGCTTGTAGCGCAGAGCTGAACGGGACGTACGTATGTGTGAACATATCATGGGCAAACAATTATTATAAGCCATGGAAAGAAACGCACTTGACTCAGAAAACTGACAATTTCACCGATTAACGCAAAACTAAATTTGGCTAATAGAATGTAAGGAGTTTACAAACATGTATAGATGTCACAAAGCGCGTGTGTATTTATTCATATAGATACACAAACATATATTATATATAATATTATTCAGGCAAAACTGAAGAACTTTTTCCTCGGGCGAATTTACCTTGACAACGAGAGAGAGAGAGAGAGAGAGAGAGAGAGAGATTTAGGGATGGGGGAGCCCCCCACCAAGCAAGGGGCTGGAGAGGAGGCGGGATTGAGGTGGATCCGGGCTAAGGCTCTGTGAGCACCAGGAAATGAGGCGTTGGTGAAAATGTTACAGGCAAAAGGATGAACGGTCGTAGAACAATAAAAAGAGGAAAAATAAGCGCTGGGAAAACGACAAAGATCTCTCGCGTTGAAGGCAACTATAAACGGAAGAAAAGAGAAGACTGGAGGAGAGAAGAACGAAGAAGTTGGGATAGAGGAAGATGGGAGGAAAAAACCATACAATCCCGACCTATGGAGAAATACGAAGCTTGATAAAAAAAAAAAAAAACACAAACATGGCGGGAGTAATCAAATAAATAATTAAGTAAATAGATAAACACATACTTATACAAATATATATTATATATATATATATATATATATATATATATATATATATATATATATATACATATAATATATAATATGAGCCTAACTTAAAGGAAGTTTTTCTAAAGGAGTTAACTAAACGGCTTTTTTTTATTCCTTATAAGGAAGAGATATGGAGGACAGACTTCTTATTTTCCTTTTCATATATACTTACACACACACACACATACACACACAACATACACACACACACACATATATATATATGTATATATATATATATATATATATATATATATATATATATATATATAAATAGAAGAAGAAATTTCTGCTTCTGGGAGAGTGCAAAAGACGGCAGCGATGATGTCCCCAAAAAGAGAATGTGGGCCAAAGGAGGATTGCATGACGGCCGAGAACAAATAGATCAAGGCAGCGTCCGAAGCAAGACCTAACCAGAACAGAAGAAGCAATTACAGAGATTACGATACGAAAAAAGAATGTAATACAGAGCCTTGGAGATAATGAATCGAAAGATGAAACCTCTGCCTTGCCAGAAGGATCGAAGCGCTGCATTCGTTTTCCGATGAAGGTTACACCTGAGAGAGAGAGAGAGAGAGAGAGAGAGAGAGAGAGAGAGAGAGAGAGAGAGAGAGAGATAGTTGTCATGAAGCCAAAAGGAAAATGCGAATACAGCTGAAGGTTCTTACAAGAATGTTTAACTTCTATTCATTAAGGAAGGGGGTCTATATCAAGAATATCAAGATACCTAATGAATTTAAATGTTACATTCATGTCTGATTTATTTTATCTGTTTACCTGCTGCACATATTTGAGAAAAACCAGAGAGAGAATGTACACAAACTTGTCAACTTACGTGAGATAATGGATCATTTGATACGATAAAGTCACTTGCTAACCTCGGCCTTTCTAATCAAAATAAACTGATAAAACATAATGAGGACAGGAAGCTATTACTAATAATAAAAGAGAAAAAATACCACTCATTTTTCCTTCCCTCTCCCTCTTTTGAATATATGCACATATAAATTTAAACATACCATAAACACAAACACACGCACACCGCGATATATATATATATATATATATATATATATATATATATATATATATATATATATATATATATATATATATATATATATATATATATGTGTGTGTGTGTGTGTGTGTGTGTACTATATACATACAAACATATACAAACATACACATTTATATATCATACATATGTGTATGTGTTATATAAATGTATGTATGTATGTATGTATGTATAGTATATATATATATATATATATATATATATATATATATATATATATATGACTCACAATAAGAATTCTCCACTATTATTGTTATGCAACAGCAATTTGATGAAACGAACGTAATTAACTCTACACAAACAGCCTCCTCCTCCTCCTCCTCCTGAAGGGGAGGTTCTTCATAAGCAACGGCATACAGATCCAGCAAAAGGGAGCATTAGCTACTTTGATCGGGGTCACTTTCAGGAGACGAGATCCACGAGGCTGCTGTGAGGTTGGAACGAGGTGATTCTTTTCTTCTTGTGGGCCTGTCACAGATATATCATATTCTACATAACTACGAGAAATATGAACACTACTACTACTACTACTACTACTACTAGCAACGCTCGTAGTAATATCCTTGAGTTTATTAGTAATATATAGGTACGGACTTCTTTTCATTATTATCATCAATATAAGCAGGATCTACTTTAGCCCATTTAATTTACCTAACATAATAATCTAACTGTAGCCCATTTAATTTACCTAATATAATATTCTGCAGGATCAACCGTAGCCCATTTAATTTACCCAACATAATATTCTACATTATCAACTATAGCCCATTTAATTTACCTAACATAATACTCTACAGTATCAACAGTAGCCCATTTAATTTATTCAAGATAATATTCTACATTATCAACTGTAGCCCATTTAATTTACCTAAAGTAATATTCTACAGTATCAACAGTAGCCCATTTAATTTACCTACAGTAGCTTATTCAATTTACCTAAAACAATATTCTACAGTATCAACAGTATCCCATTTAATTTACCTAACATAATATTCTAATCATAGTAAGATATTATAATAGCAGGGAGTCCAATAATTATCGTTTACCTGACTAATAATTCCAATAATCTTTGTAATTAATTTTCTAAATTAATTTTTGAGGTTAATAACTAGAATGTACAGTATATTATTCATTATTTCAGAGAAAATGCCAATATTTTCATGTCACTGTCTCCTTTTTTCTCGATGATACTTACTACCTCATTCGAACTACTGCAAGATGTTTGGGTTCTGACGATATCCATGTCGTTTTTAACCTTCTAACATCATTAGCCTATGTCTAATGACCTTTCAACATTTTCTTTCCTATAAACTCTATAATAAACTTATTTGTTCTCTCTTGATGGTATCATAGTTTCTTTCTGTCTTCGTGGTCAGCTCGTTTTCTATCCACATACAAGAATCACAATTCTTTTTAATCTGCATTCTTTTTTCATACTATGTATTCATTCCCACACATCCAGTCTTCTAAGTGCCTCAGGCAAGTATTTAAAATTTTACAAACTTCATGGCTGTAGTGACCACGCACGAAATATCCACTACAGTAAAAAGTAATTGAACAAAATACATTGATTTTTCGAAAGATAATCTGCAAACCACAGCGAGCTTGATGTTAGTTGGCAGTAAATGCTTGCACAGGCGTATTTACGCATAATTTCACCCATGTATTGTTTAAGAGAAAAATAAAATCTACCCTAATTGCCTTGAAGGAATGTAAAGTATTGAAAAAATCTTCGCTTAAATTTCATTAATAATTGTGCGGTACTAAAAACGTCGTGAGCACCTTGGTGTTCTATACGCGCTTTTATCAAACTTTGATGTTCCCCCGGTACTATCCGTCAACATAATTAGCAAGGTGATAAATAATGTACAGATATGTGTATCAGCATATCTGTACATAGTGTGTGTGTGTGTAAGTGCTTTTAATATAAAACGTTTCTCCTCACAAGGAGTGGCCCGAAAGAAGGAAAGGACAAGGATCAATTCCGCATTCACAATTCCTGGACTTCAGGCCTCTTTTTTTTCCAGTGAATACCGGTTTTACCCATTCTAGTAATCCTTTCCTAGATCGTAGTCACCTTCCTCCTGAAACTTCAGAACTGTACATTCATTTATTCTACCTAGCATCATTCATTCTTTCCACATGATCGAGCCACCTCAAAGTACAAATCCACCTACGCTGACCCCTATAGCACTCATTCATTTTTCCACATTTCTCATCTCTTCAATTCTGCTTATATCGCAAATATTAAGAGAACAATCAACTGGCACTTAATATTCCACCGTTCTTTCATTGGCAGTCAGCATCCTCACTCCCTCATCCTGTACAAACCAAAAATGTTCTTCCCTGTCAAACTTGTTATCCGTCTTACCTTCTCAGTCAAAATCCTGGCATATAAAATTCCTTGCATACTAAGCCAAATTAAGCCCAAATCATGTCCCTGTACATCTTAATATCTCCTCTGTCACCTTTGCCTTTATACAGTAGAACCAACTAGTCCCCTCACCCATTCCTTCCTTCGTCCAGACAAACCTTACACACCCAGGTCAGCCCCTCAATAATACTTTCATCACCGTAGCACAACATCACACTTGGAATCCCATCAACTCCAGGCGTCTTTTGCGTTTTTATCCTCTTAGCTGCCCTCCTTACATCCTCAAAGAAATTTCATAAGCATTTGCAAACCTACGCTAACCCGTTCCACCTATAAAAGTTTTGGCTTTTGTTTTTATCGACCTTTCAGGGGAACAACTCGAAATATACAATCCAAAGCGGACAGGGAGTTGTCTGTCTGCAAGTTCAGTAAATTCTTCTCTTTCACTGATTTTGCGGATCTTTATATATTATTATGGTCTTTAGGACACAGGAAATGTTTGGCTACCATAATGACAGTAGCTATTGACAAATGGTAAAAACTTTCATAAACGGATTATGTCAAAACTATCATACTGGCAGAACTAAGCATGATATTGCTATCCAATACCCTGTATATTAAACACCGACATACATACATATACCTTATGGGGAAAACCCAAAGAAGGCAGTTTTATCACGGGCCAAATCGAACCGATTTTTATTTAAATGGAATGTTGGAAATAATAGCCCTCAATTTAAAAACAATATTTTCTCGAAAAACACGAAAAAGAAAACAAAAGCCCTAAGAAATTTTACATTGTTTTGCAGAACTTTTTCATATTTAAGGATGATTTTAGAAAAACTGGGAAATTTAATTTGCCTTGTAGAGCTTCAAACATCTTTTTGAGAGAGATAAATAAAAAAAAAAAAAAAAAAAAAATGCTATAAGAATTTCGCCCAAGTTTTTAAACCTGACAGTGGCATAGGAAGCCAAGTGTTATTCCACAGGCAGAATCGAACCTGTTTTTCCGGAAACCAAAAGGTTTCCAGAGATGTCAAACACCATCCAAGTTTTCCAGGTGAGGGGATCCCACGTTTTGAAAATCCATACAGGGAATCCGAGTCGGTACAGAACTACACAAGATAAAAAGATATACAAAAATAGAGAAGAAAAAGACGCGAAAAAAGAAAGGGACAGATTTTCCTACGGAAGCCATCTCTCTGAAGACCAGTTGTTTTTGGAGAACGATGTAGGCTATTGTAGGCCTTGTAGGACGCTAGAAATGAAGCTGACAAAACGCAAAACCTCAGCAGAGAAAAGAAAAAAAAAACCTTGCAAGTACAAAGTTAAATCAAATAAAAAAAGCATTAAGTAAATATATGGGGGAAAATCGAAACGGTCAAAATAAATAAAAAATGGCAATGCTTAACAAAAGGAGTCATTCTGAATCCGTACCGCAACCAAACCGATTCAAACTCTCGAAAGGAGAGAGAGAGAGAGAGAGAGAGAGCGATAAAAATCTGTCAATCAACACAACAGAGCGGACAAGCATCGCACCCAAAATGAGGTGGCTGACAACGAGGTGTCCAGTGCTTGCGGTTAAGGCAACACTGAAAGTGCAAATTGCCTGTCTCGGTGCTCTCCACCGATGGCATTGTGGGGGAAAAAAATTCGGCATTACTCACAGGCTTAAGCTCAGATACAATGGCGAATAGATCGAGTCTATTACTGAAAGAGAGAAAAAAAATAGGAAAACATACACACGTCAAGGAAGTGACAGGGGAGGACACAGGTTCCGGCAAGGGGAGAGAGAGAGAGAGAGAGAGAGAGAGAGAGAGAGAGAGAGAGACGAGAGAGAGAGAGAGAGAGAGAGAGAGAGAGAGAGAGAAATAAAAAATATATATATAAAGAATGAGTAAATGGGAACAAAAGTCGAGCACGGAAGGTAACTGAACAAAGCGAACCGAAACGGAGTGATGATAGGGTTAAATCAAAATTAATAGAAACGTTGACGTAATAAGTCTATAGTAAAATACGTATCAAGATATCAAGGGGAAAATATGTTTACAGAAAATTTACCCTTCCCATCCATAAAAAAAATAATACATAACATTATACGACGACAGTTTTGTCAGTTCTCAAGTATATTATTATTGTTACAATTTATATTGTTTTGCATATTTGTTATTGTTCTTATTCTCATCATTATTTATCAAATGGTGACGCGTCTCCCCTGAAGACGACACTGCAAGAGCTATCATAAGCTAGGTTCTTTGTAAAATAGTTCTACTGTACAAGTTTTAACATAACAAGAACGCAGAAACAAATTTGTCCAACGGGTCCCTTTCCCTTCGTATTAACTGCAACATAAATGCTCGTTAACTTTTTATTATTGTTATATATATTACAGAAACTCCATGTAATAATAATAATAATAATAATAATAATAATAATAATAATAATAATAATAATAATAATAATAATAATAGTAATTATTATTATTATTATCATTATTATTACTATTATTATTATATATTATTATTATTATTTAAAATAATAAAGGTAAGAGATATGGTTTAGACATGTCCATCGAACTACCCCTGGGGAACAGAATGTGATAAATGTCAGCTGGGCTCCTCTCGGCATCAGGAGAGGATGACAATTATATGAAAAAGGAGGCTGGAGATGAATGGAAATTTTCGAAAGATAAAACGCGAGAAAGATATGAGTCACTGAACTTCACGGAGGCACTGTACGTCACGGTGCGTTGCAAGCATTTATGATGATTATTATTCAAATAACACAAAAGCTGAAAACGCAGAGAAAATTTTCTAGAAAAAAAAAAGTAAACAGCGAATCTTGTGAGGAGAACTAGAAGCAGCTCTAAGACGAGAACCTTTCTAAGGGCTGGAATTTAGTTCAGGGTCGAAAGCTCCAAAATTCTGTCGTATCATTGCGAGCGATAACCTATTAGTCTGCGGTTAATTTCACCGGAATATAATTGCGCTGTTGCGACCACGGCGGTTAGTAAGTTTGCTGTTCTCTTTCCCGTTGCGTCACGAGGGCCAATATCACACTGGCAAGCAGACGCAAATAAAGACAATCTGCTAACACTGTAACGTAGAGTAAAGCTACTTTCTTACAGACACCAACAACAGCAAGAGAACAAACAACTGACATACAGGCAAATCAACATGCTAACTACAATCGACACACTAACTTGCGCAAAGTAATCAGCTTGCAGACAAACACACATTGTGGTAATAAAATCACAGACTTACTACAACATGCAGCAAAAGCAATACTGTAATAGGCAAAGACACACTGACAACGGACAGAACGACATGCTAACAGACACAGGAACATACAGGCAAAAACAACCACTCACAAACATATTTAATGACACTTATGAACACAGTTTCTGACAAGGAATAAACAACGTTTTAACAGAATCACACCTTGTGATACCGACAAAAACAGACCCATTAACAGACAGACAATACAATTTACGACACAATGACAAAATCAACTTGCCAACACCGAAATATGAGATAACACAAAAAAAAACAACTTAATAACGAAGACAAACAATCTTCTTGACATAAACAATCGACTTGAAATTATAAGGCAACAAATAAGAAGCTACAAAAACAAACAAACCCACAGCTAGACAATGTAGGAAATAATGCTGGCGTAATAGAAAACTAAAGAGATAAAAACTTTCTAATTTCAGGAACAATACCCACAGAAGGTGAATATCTATGGCGAGAAATGTTAATATTTATCTTTTAAGCAGTAAACTACATTTATATCGATATAAGGTATAATAAATGAACAAATTGACGAAAACCTATTTAGGACACACACACACACTCATATATATATATATATATGTGTGTGTGTGTGTGTGTGTGTGTGTGTGTAGATATCTGATGCAGAGACAGTGAGCTACACAGCAGTCAGAGAAGCAAGACGCAGAGCGGAGATGGTATAGAACTAGCACGGGTAATCATGAAAAAAAAAGAAGAGAAAACTGAAGGGAGAGTCGGAGAAGAGATGGAGACTTGGAAGATAATGGAGAGGGGAGATGAAGGAGGTGAAAGAATGAAAGAAAGAAAGAAGACTGGAAGTGAAAGCAGAGCTTGTGAAAGGAAATGGAAAGTGAATCGGTGACGGCCAGAGATGGAAGAGAGAATTAATAAAGGATGAATGAGAGAGAGAGAGAGAGAGAGAGAGAGAGAGAGAGAGAGAGAGAGAGAGAGAGAGAGAGAGAGAGCTTACAATGGACGTTGAGTACAAAAATTTCATAAATATACAGGAAAAACTAATAAGCTATCTCACAAATCCAACAAATAAACGTATCGATAAAAGAACAACGGACCCAGGTGTTTTTTACGGCTATCAACCACGTAAAAAAAAAAAAAAAAAAAAAAAAAAAAAAAAAAAAAAAAAAAAACGCTCCCCATATCTTGTAATACACAACCAACAAACTCTGATAAATGTCTGCTAAAGTACTGAAAAGCTTTCCGTTCAAATTTGGCGTCGTTCGAAGACCAAGACGCATAATGATAGCTATCTGCTAAACTTACGGAAGACCATACACGAAAACATTTGGTCATGCCGGGGAAGATGCCACAGCCATATCGTTAAGATTTTAGCGACTATCAGGATATGGGTCGCATTCCCAAATTCTCATGAGCAACATGCGACAGCTAAATTACCCCCAAGAGATAACTGGTACACCTCAGATACGTTCTAGCTAAATGTTGCTGCTAGTCAGACATGAAAATATAAGTTCTCACACGGAAAATTCAATAAAAATGATAATAAAAAGTATCATACTCCAGATGTTAAAATGCACATATGCGTATATATATATATATATATATATATATATATATATATATATATATATATATATATATATGTGTTTGTGTGTGTATACATATGGAACACAAGCTTATGTCTGTACTCGTATGTACGTGAGAGAGAGAGAGAGAGAGAGAGAGAGAGAGAGAGTATGTCAGTGGATATGTCGAAATTATTTCCTGCAGTCTTAGGCTTGCGAAATTCACGAAATATAATGGAGGACACGAAATTAGCTTCGGGAGTTGGTGGGCGAGGAGGAGGAGGAGGAGAGGAGGAGGAGGAGGAGAGGAGGAGGAGCAGGAGGAGCAGGAGGAGGGGGAGGAGGAGCAGGAGGAGGTCTGTGACGACTACAACAGGGAGGAGGAGGAGGAGGAGATGGACCGACAAACGTAAAACCTCTTTTTGTTCTTGACAAACCAGCAGGAGGAAACTAGAACTGACGGACCGTGAGTTGTAAATATAGCCAGGCAGACTAGAGAAAAAAATATTGATGATGATGATGATGGGGAGGGAGAGGGGAGGGGAGGGGAAAAGAGAGAGAGAGAGAGAGAGAGAGAGAGAGAGAGAGAGACTTGAAAAGATGATGATGGTGTGAGTGAGAGAGACGGACATAAAATGATGAAGATAACGGGGAGAGAGAGAGAGAGAGAGAGAGAGAGAGAGAGAGAGAGCGAAGAGAGAGAGAGAGACTGAAGCAAAGTAAGAATTTTCTACAGGAAAACAGGTTAGTCGTAAATCTAACAAAGAAACAAAAAAAAACACAGAGAGAGAGAGAGAGAGAGAGAGAGAGAGAGAGAGAGAGAGAGAGAGAGAGAGAGAGAGAGGAGAAATTAGTCAGTAAAACAAGTTTTCGTCGAACAAGTAAAATTCTACAACAAAACTGAATCGAGTTTTAAAAACAGCGAAGATAACTAGGCGATAGAAACATAAAATACAGAGAATGAGAGAGGCTGGAAGGAGAAGAACAAGAAGAGAAACACCTGTCAGAAAAAAAAAAAAAAAAAACAACTGGAGTGAACCAACAGAACGAGAAGGAACCTAATCTGGTAAGAAGAATTAGCAGAGATCTCAATACAAGAACGCAAAAAAGGAAGAAAGATAATGCTGAGTGGCCTATCTCTCTCACAACTTTGTATGCACCGATATGCATACATACACGCACACGCACATACACACACATATATATACGTATATATATATAATATATATATATATATATATATATATATATATATATATATATATATATATATATATATATAACCTAGAGTTAGATTTCGGTAAATAAAAACGGAATAGAAAGTGAGAACTATTACTGTTCGGTAATACCTTATAAACACTTCAGCAATGACATACTGTTAAAGAGAGAAAAACCAAAGTCACTGAATCCGAAGAAAGGCATTTCCTGCAGTGTGCTGCAACACTAGAAGCTCCATTTACCATTTACTATAAATACCTTGAGGACGGTTATCAGGATATTAACTTTCGAATTGTTATAATATATATATATATATATATATTATATATATATATATATATGCATATATATAAATACATATGTATATACACATATACACAAGTGTGTGTGTCTGTGGGCGTTGTGGAAATGCACTGACAGTAATGCCATCTATTTTTAACCTATGAGGGATAAACTAGAGCGAACATTTCTACCATTTCCTTGATACTCAACAATTAAAATTTCTTGAGAAATTATTTCGTGGAAAGCTTTCGGGCGTAAATCTGGCATCACAACTGCCAAGGCCATTTATGTCGAACGGACCAAATTGCTTTTGTCTTCATATTAGAAATACCACATAAAATCACATGGCCAACTACAACTGCCTTGGAGAACAGAAGAAGGGGGAATAAAACGGGGAGACAGAAAGATGTGAGAATGAAGAGTGAAATGTAAAAGAAGATAAAAACTGAAGGTGAATTCATAAGGGAGTGAAATGTAAAAGAAGATAAAAGAGTTAAGGTGAATTCATAATGTATGATCAAAGAAAAAATACTCGTTTTTAGAACTCGTTAAATTTCCATACAAGGTTAGGTTAGAATCATGCAGATTTTACGGTGATAGTGATGTGTGTGAGAGAGAGAGAGAGAGAGAGAGAGAGAGAGAGAGAGAGAGAGAGAGAGAGAGAGAGAGAGAGAGAGAGTCCTGCCTTGGGGTACACACAAAACGCTGGTGTTAGAGGAAGTAGTGGGAAATGGTAGACAGAAGGGTGGAAAAAATAACCGAAATGACTGTTGAAGGACAACACAAAACAGGAGGCTAAGAACAGCATACGCAAGAAAAGCGGGAAACAATGGAGAGTTTGATGATAAAGAGAGAGGGAGAGAAGAGAGCAACATAACAAAGAAATGTTAAAGAGAACTGCGAATGAAACGGAAGAGAAAATGACGACAAACCTGAGTGATGAAAGAGATTGGTGATGATCACAACAATCATGAGAAGATGAATCACGTCGCCCAGAAAAAGACGCAAAACAAACATCGACAACAAAAGAAAAACATGTCTGTCCCTCGTGCAGCGTCGGCATTGGAACGCACCTACGCACGCACGTACACAAACAAATAAACTCATAATCTCTGTTTTTCTCCCTCTCTGTCTCACACATTATATTCTAAATACAAAGCTTTATTTAGCCCAAAATGGGAAAAAAAAGGAAAGGCTAGCTCTCTCTCTCTCTCTCTCTCTCTCTCTCTCTCTCTCTCTCTCTCATCTCTCTCTCTATCTATCCTCTATATATATATATATATATATATATATACTATATTATATATACTATATACATATATACACGTATATCGATATACATATATATATGCATACTATATATGTATAGATATATATTTGTATCTGTATACTGATACTTATACTATATCTGATCTGTAGACTTTCTTGTAATATATATATATATATATATATATATATATATATATATATATATATATATATATATATATATATAATACTATGATATCTATTTCCAGACACACGTATGCATGTGTATATACATGGAACTAATTACACCCACCATCGACAACATCGCAGTAAACATCAACCCTCCCACAAGTGGACGAATACTGATGTCCGAACGAACTCAAAGAAACGCAAGCGAGAGAACTTCTGCCTTCTTTGTGATACTGACACCACAGTCGCCGCTGTTATTGTTCAGCCCTGAACTGCTGCTGCTGCGGTTCTTTCCCGACAGCGGCAATTACAGCAGAAACACTACATTGCCTTTGCCTTCAGTGAAGCAGAGAAAATGATTACCACAAAGGCCCTAGGAAGCAGGAACATCTTAGCGGCGAGGCAGAGAGAGAAACTCGCAAGCAGGAGGAGGAGGAGGAGGAGGAGGAGGAGGAGGATAAGCAGCGGGGGAAAGGGCCTCCTCATTGCCAGAGGCGGGGTGGGGAGGGAGGGAGGGGGAGGGAGATGTTTGCCGGGAGAAAGAACGTTAAGTGTGGGGGGATTGAGGTTCCTAAGCAGGGGAAGATTTTAGGAGTTAGAGGTGCATTGGGATATGCTGGGAGGGGGTTTTGGAGGTCAGTGTTATGGTGACAGCAGCAGGTGTAAGACTCTCTCTCTCTCTCTCTCTCTCTCTCTCTCTCTCTCTCTGTGTGTGTGTGTGTTGGAAATCTGTACATAGTTTTCGGTATAAACTGTATATAAAATTACGAACGCAGCAAACATATCATAAAACACTTGAATTCATGTGTGTTCCGTTACAACAATAGAAAAGTATATTACAAGTTATATATAATATATATATATAGTATATATATATATATATATATATCTATATATATATATATATGTGTGTGTGTGTGTGTGTGTGTGTGTGTGTGTGTTGTGCGAAAGTTTTATCAGTACTTGACACCTGACTCTTTATACTACCACATGCGTACATAAATACACACATAATAAAATACATATATTATCTATCTATCTATATATATATATAAATATTATATATATATATATATATATAT
>NC_061090.1:9661248-9663748 GCF_015104395.2 Macrobrachium nipponense | reverse complement strand
TTCTGTTTTATAGAAACTGGCTATGAAGCTAATCGCCTTTTAGGAATGTTCCCTGAGATTATTGGTCAAATACAAATGTCACCGTAAATTTCTTAATCAGTAATCTGTGATGCGTAATCGCCTCTGATTGGTGGGAAAACTGCCTACACTGTTCATTCTGGGATCAGCTCAACCTGTAGGAAAAAATATCCAAAGTAAAAATTCTTCCCTATAAAGCGCATGGAATGGACTAAATACGGTATATAATGTGTAGGCCAGTGACCACCATCCTCTCCTCTGCGACGACCTTTTTCAGCGTCACTTGAATGCTAATCTAAGAAATTCCCAGAGAGACTTTATATCGAGCACAGAACCTATGAGAGACAGACAAAAAGTGAGTCTGACACTGTTCATCTCCCGCAACAACTCGAGAATTTCTTGATGTCGGGTCTCTAAGGCATCTTAAATCTTTGATCAACGGAGATCGAAATCAACTGGACGGGAAATGCAGAATCTGAAGGATTTATGGGCCGAGAAACAAGAAACTATCACCCAAATAATAGGACTGTTGGAGCCATCTGCACCGAGGTAGGAAATAGTCCTTTCTCCCGAAACGGTAAAGCTGCCGTAGATTTCCATATTTTACAGAGGCAAGCATCGCACGAACACGGATGGCTTTGTTAGCTCTTTTGCCGAAATTGTAACCTTTACAGATATCCTGGTTTAATAATGTACTCCTCCAAAATCTCCTGGGATATATGGCCCTTCCAACAAATATTGAAGGATTTACAAAAAAAGAATAAATGATGTGTATATACATACATATACAAACCATATATTATAAATATAATATAATTATATATATGTATCTATATAATATATATATTATATATATATATTGTATATGTAACGTATACTACATATATGTACTGAATATATCTTATAGATATATATATATATATATATATATATATATATATGTATATGTAAACGGTTATTTACTACCAGTATGTTGTTACTGAATAATATTATATTATAATAATTATATATATTATATATATATATATTTATATATATATCTCTCTCTCTCTCTCACCAAATAAGTCTACTGGAAGCACACAAGAACATGTGTTTGCATTATGAAATAGTATAAACGTATGTTTCACGATTCGCCGTTCACCCCTTTGAGGGATGATGGTATCTTGAATGTATACAACCATTCGTCTTCTCTTCTCAGTAGTTGTAGAAGGATGAATTGGTGGCCCTATGCTCTTATCTACTGACCCAAGCAAAAGCTGGGAGTGAGTTGAGATCCAAGCAAACGTGACCCGATGAATGTGTCACTAAATAAGGACGTCCAACTACCCTATAGAGTATATATGGTATTGTTGGCGTTTGTGTGAGTATAAATATATAAATAATTAAATAAACAAATAAAATAAAGAAATAAACTAAATGAAATAAAATAAAATGAATAAATAAATGATACGAATAAATAAATAAATAAATCTAAATTAAATAATAATAAATTATATTATAATATATATATGATATATATAATAATATATCTATATATATACATACACGCATTAAGCTACAAATTTCCTTTAACATTTAATTCGCTCTACCTCGGAATAATGTATTTTCATATAAGTTCACCAAAGGGAAATCTTTCACTTGATAAGAAATTCGTCGTGATAGCCATGGTTTAAAGCGCTTCACCGTACGTCCTGATTTCTTGGTTCCGTGGTTCGACGCCCAAATTCTCCTTTGGTTAACAATCAGAATATGGAAATATAATTCCGGGGTAGAGCGAATTAGATATTAAAGGACATTTGTGGCTTAATGCGTAAATATGAATCAAGGTGATGTGATAAGACTCATAGTGTGTGTATATATATATATATATATATATATATATATATATATATATATATATGTATGTATATAATAGAAAAAAATAGCACAGTAAGAGCTAACATTAGCAACTGAAAACACCAGCACACAAACACACACACACACACACAGAGAGAGAGAGAGAGAGAGAGAGAGAGAGAGAGAGAGAGAGAGAGATTAACCAGTTGGCCCCATTAGACCCAATGAAAAATTCATAAACATTCAACACTTCATAAAACGAAACATACACAAACACGTACTACACCACTGAGGAAATTGTCACATGAGAAGAAGAGGCGCTATCTCTTAAAAGGTACAACCACATCTTAAAAATTCAGGTTATAGAGAGAGAGAGAGAGAGAGAGAGAGAGAGAGAGAGAGAGAGAGAGAGAGCAACAACCCTCAAAGAAGACAACTGCAAAAATGAGGAATACAAGTTTTCGGATAGTTTACATACATATCTCTGTATTTAGGTCTCAAAATGCTTGTACTTTGAATGCGAATTAAAACGAATATACCATCTTAATTCATTAAGGAATTAAGCAATTGCTTCTCACTGGGTTATATCCGATCTTTCTCTTGTAGAGTAAAAACGCTGGAAAACTGTTTCCCTAGTTGTCCAAGC
>NC_061090.1:9646248-9658748 GCF_015104395.2 Macrobrachium nipponense | reverse complement strand
CAAGACCACCTGCGACTGAGCTCTTGATGTGGTACAAACATTCAAGTAATATGCTGAACATATTCTAAAAGGCGGTCAATTTTTTTAAGGTGAGTCGGGTGAACTTAAGCTTACATTAGCCCTAAAGAGAGTCAGCAGGGCTGCAGATTACCGAGATGTATACTAGTATTGCACCAGCCCCGATTTTATTTTGTCATTCTCCTATACTCTGTTTTTTTCCATCTGTCCATCCGCCTGTGGTCGTCACGCATGGTAACACTGCATCCCAGGATCTAAATAGTTACGCTATGTGTAAGTTTTAGGTAGATAAAAGGATATATTGGTGTACATTTGCAACTGAAAAGTGTTTTAATAATTTAATGTATGCGAATTACACCGTTGATATTCGAAATCGGATAATATTTAAAGCCCGGGACGCAGTGTTACCATGCACAAACACCACAGGCGGATGGACAGATGGAAAAAAACAGAGTATAGATTAGGTTGGGTTAGATTAATATACAATTGTTAGAGCTACGTACTTTGGGTGTGGGAAACATAAAGATATTATTTTCAAGAAGATTCTATGGTAAGTTTTTAAGATATGGCGTCCCGTTTTTTTCATGGAAGGGTCGGTACTCGGTTACAGTTCGGGAATATTCAGCAAGGCTAAGGTGATAAAGGGAATCTTAGATGACGCTCCACATTTTTCACATTTTTCAATTGTATATTCATCTATTGTTACTGTATATTTTATGCATTCAGTTGATTGTTCTTTGCTTTTAGTTACATTCACACTTTTTATTTTCATTTCATACCTACATTAACTTCATACTTTTTTGTACTTGGCTATGCGATTTTTTTTCCTATTGCACATGTGGTCATTCAATCCTGCGAATGTTTACAAAAGAAGCCAAAGGACGTGATCCACAATAATAATAATAATAATAATAATAATAATAATAATAATAATAATAATAATAATAATAATACGCTGGAAACAGACCTTCTTTCAAACAACCAGTTTTATTAAAAATAATAGCAGAATTCACAGAATTGATTTTGTACAATATTCTTTCAATTCTCCTTATGATTTTCCTTTCTGGCACGCTGGTATTATAAAGCAGCTGTCCAATGTTCATCGTGCTGTAGGTCGTCAACGGAAATTTCGGGCGGGCTGGTGTTATCAAAAGCAAAACTGGTTATCAGGGACAGGCTGGGGTCGTCAACAGGTATACAGGTGGGTTTCGTAAGTCGGGAACAGGCCGTAGTCGTCAGGGGTCTATCCGGTATTTCTTGTTATTTCTTCTTTTCTGGTTTTCAAGGCGTCTACATGTTTCGGCCACCTCGTTGGCCATCTTCGGGACGGGATCGCTGAGTGCAATGGTCTGTATCAGATGTATTCATGCTATTTATTGCATTCGGTTGGCTTGAAGAAACAGGTACAATCACTTTCATTGGGCAATACCTGTGACGTCACGAGCGATGTCATTCAGGGGGCCCGTTGCTTGGTTGGCTGTCCCTCTTCGTGGGCGGAGCCTCATCCTTATTGGTGATGGTGGAGGTCCCCTCGAAGGGCGTGCTACCAGGTCGTCCTCAGGGCGAGAGCTTGAGCTGCGATCACCCTCAGGGTTACTAGGGACGTCCTCAGGATGAGAGCTAATGCTTCTATCATCCTCAGGATCCCTCTGGTGATGGTCGTTGTGGGGCGGTGTCTGCTGCTCTCCTGACGGCGGTGGGGAGGAGGAAGGTCTCCTGTGTGATGTTCAAACTGGGCTTCTCCCTCCCGATGTGCAGCGCTTCTAAGATTCGCAAACGACGTAGATCGGGTGCCTGGTCGATAACCTCGAAGTTACCGACGATGTCGCTGCGTCGGATTCTTTTATTATGGGCAGTCCTTGCATGATTAAATACCGCTCCTTCCTGCGCGTGACAGGAGATCCTCTTGGAGAGGCGGGCATTGACGTCATCCCGATTGTAAGTTCCGATTCCGGGCATCCTCTGGATTGGGCACGGGTGTATGCTGTAAATGACGTTCGTCCTCTTCAAGGGATCCTGCAACGGTGCGGGGTTATTTTTCATAATAAGACTGCATGTTTTTTTACTTGTATAAAATATTGAATCAAGTTGTCTGCTTTTGTTGTCTATCGGTCGGGGAAACGTGGATTCCTGATTATTTCCCGTAGGGCTCGCTCGTCTTCTTTATACCGCCGATGGAAGGTGCCCTTGTAGAAAAAATTAATTTTCTGCTTGGGGTCCAGAACGTCTTCAGGAAGAGCATGGAAGAATGGTACCTACAGGAACCCCGCCCAGACCCCAGCAGAAAATTAATTTTTTCTACAAGGGCACCTTCCATCGGCGGTATAAAGAAGACGAGCGAGCCCTACGGGAAATAATCAGGAATCACGTTTCCCCGACCGATAACAACAAGCAGATCAACTTGATCATATTTTATACAAGTAAAAAACATGCAGTCTTATTATGAAAAATAACCCCGCACCGTTGCAGGATCCCTTGAAGAGGACGAACGTCATTTACAGATACACGTGCCCAATCCGAGGATGCCTCGGAACTTACATCGGGATGACGTCAATGCGCCTCTCCAAGAGGATCTCCTGTCACGCGCAGGAAGGAGCGGTATTTAATCATGCAAGGACTGCCCATAATAAAAGAATCCGACGCAGCGACATCGTCGGTAACTTCGAGGTTATCGACCAGGCACCCGATCTACGTCGTTTGCGAATCTTAGAAGCGCTGCACATCGGGAGGGAGAAGCCCAGTTTGAACATCACACAGGAGACCTTCCTCCTCCCACCGCTCGTCAGGAGAGCAGCAGACACCGCCCCACAACGACCATCGCACCAGAGGGATCCTGAGGATGATAGAAGCATTAGCTCTCATCCTGAGGACGTCCCTAGTAACCCTGAGGGTGATCGCAGCTCAAGCTCTCGCCCTGAGGACGACCTGGTAGCACGCCCTTCGAGGGGACCTCCACCATCACCAATAAGGATGAGGCTCCGCCCACGAAGAGGGACAGCCAACCAGCAACGGGCCCCCTGATGACATCGCTCGTGACGTCACAGGTATTGCCCAATGAAAAGTGAGGTACCTGTTTCTTCAAGCCAACCGAATGCAATAAATAGCATGAATACATCTGATACAGACCATTGCACTCAGCGATCCCGTCCGAAGATGGCCAAACGAGGTGGCCGAAACATGTAGACGCCTTGAAAACCAGAAAAGAAGAAATAACAAGAAATACCGGATAGACCCCTGACGACTACGGCTGTTCCCGACCTACGAAACCCACCTGTATACCTGTTGACGACCCCAGCCTGTCCCTGATAACCAGTTTTGCTTTTGATAACACCAGCCCGCCCGCCCAAATTTCCGTTGACGACCTACAGCACGATGAACATTGGACAGCTGCTTTATAATACCAGCGTGCCAGAAAGGAAAATCATAAGGAGAATTGAAAGAATATTGTACAAAATCAATTCTGTGAATTCTGCCATTATTTTTAATAAAAAATAATAATAATAATAATAATAATAATAATTTACGCTTACATAAATTATATCGTGGTAGATCTTTTCAATTGTATTTGACTCGGTCATCATTATCATAAAATACAAATTAGTGCCCTACTAACTATGGTGGAACATTGATCGTAACTAGAAAAACTCATTTTGTAAATGAACAAGACCTGTCGTATACTTTTAAAAATCAAAAGACGAATTCTTAGAATTCAAAAATATTTGTCTAAATTACGCATATTGTACCGTCGATTGAAAGTTCCTTGATCATCGTCAAATCATAACCATTTTTGTCACTATGATTATTCCCCTCCGTAAACTGTGATCATTGTCATTACATCGTATTATTAACTCGCTGATCCTCCGTGCAATAAAATAAAAAACTATAAATATTTCTGCATTCAGTACAGTGTGTTGTCGTATTTACTCTTTAATGTTTGTAATTCCACATTCAGTTCTAACACTAAACTGCTCCATTCTTGGAAAGCTACTGTCAGTGTTTTCATTGTTCGCAGAAATATCTGAAAATAATTTTCTATATCTCATATTACGTGCGTCGCATTTGCTCGTCGGGAATAGTAGTATTGTAAACTTTGTCACCGATTTAATCATATTCGTTGTTACTATTGTTGTTATATATATATATATATATATATATATATATATATATATATATATATATTATATATATAATATATATATGGTCTTCCTGTTTGACAGGGTAGTTTTTATAGTGTGGGGTCTCCCGGGTTGCATCCTGCCTCCTTAGGAGTCCATCACTTTTCTCACTATGTGTTCTGTTTCTAGTAGCACACTCTTCTGCGTGATTCCTGGAGCTACTTCGGCATCTAGTTTTTCCAGATTCTTTTTTCAAGGATCTATGGATCGTGCCTAGTGTTCCTTTGATTATAGGTACAATTTCCACTGGTATATCCCATATCCTTCTTATTTATATTTTCGGGTCTTGACACTTCTTGATTTTTCTCTTTCTTTCCCATCTACTCTGGTGTCCCATGGTATTGCGGTATCAATGAATGATACTTTCATCCTGATTATTATTATTATTATTCATATTATTATTATTATTATTATTATTATTATTATTATTCGCTCACCTCTTAACTAAAATTAAATATATGTTCGGCAGATTGTATTTGTTCTGTAGAACATAAGATTCTTTACACAGTTATATTTTCTACTGAAATTTATATATTATTATTATTATTATTATTATTATTATTATTATTATTATTATTATTATTATTATATTATTATTATTCGCTCACCTCTTAATTAAAAATAAATATATGTTCGGCAGATTGTATTTGTTCTGCAGACCGTAAAATCCTTTACACAGTTATATTTTCTACTAAAATTAATTATTATTATTATTATTATTATTATTATTATTATTATTATTATTATTATTATTATTATTATTATTATTATTAATATTATTATTATTATTGCTGAAAACTTCATGAAGACAGTCTCCAACACTCAACAAGGCACTTCCAACCGCCGTTACCAAGATACCTTGCACGCATTAGCAGTCTGTCTCGGGCCATTACTTATACACAATGAGGGATGCATACGTAATGCTGAAGAGCTGTATTTACAGGCGCTGGCCTACTTCATTCATTGCAGGTCCTTGGCCTATTCTGGATCAAATCCTTGACAACGGCAGCTCTATTCGATGACATAAAGGGAAAGTGGGCACAATTAAGTTTATTATGGGATCATTTTTTGATGAGGTTATTATGTCAAGCCCATTTATTTTTTATCACGGCCCTGTTGTCTTATTTCAGGCATCCACGTTCATACATAACCCTCGCTCTCTCATTCTTTTTCTCTCTCTAATACGCATATATATAGTACACACACACACACACACACACACACACACATATATATATATATAGATATTATATCATAATATATATATATATATATATATATATATATATATATATATATATATATATATATAGTATGTGAAGAAAATAAGAAACAGCTCATGGCCGAATGTTCTCCTGATTTCGTTGCTCGCTTAAAAACGCAAAGATGAACAGGGGTTATAAACGTTACAATCTCAATGTCTACTATAAGAACGCACAAGAGATATTTGGGCGGAATATACTTTACTGTCTTGTTGAACGTGAAGCTTCAATGTTGATGGTAACAGGGAAGTTTTTTGTTGTGGGGAAAACGTAATTTACCAATAATTATAATACATATCATAATTCATTTTTGCTATAAATGCTCAGAACGCTAAGTTTACATAGTATAAGAGCAAAATACAGTAAGTGGTTAATGATGTTATGGTTGTTGCTTTAATAACAATTAATATTTCTAGTATATATATATATATATATATATATATATATATATATATATATAGTATATATATACATATATATGTGTATATATATACCAATAACATTTTATTATCATTTCCTTGATCTTTTTAAGTTTTTATTATACTCAATATGTCAAGGTTACAAGTTTACAAGCAATTACAAGCAATTAGGATTACGATACCGAAAACTTTATCATTACTATTATTGTTGTTGTTGTTGTTTTTGTTACACAATTTCGTTTCGTTGTTGCTGCTGTCAATAACCAAAACATAAAGAATAATAATAATAAAACAAAATCAAAACAGACCACCGCGACGTAGCGCAACATATGATCATAAAAATACAAGCGAAACGACCTCTTACCCTCTTCTCTAATTAAACCATTTGGTGAGGAGTAACTCTCTCTCTCTCTCTCTCTCTCTCTCTCTCTCTCTCTCTCTCTCTCTCTCTCTCTCTCGCGGCTCCTTGAAGGGAATCATTCATCACGGCTCGAACGCCTCTCCGCTAAATTCGTAAATAAATGAATCTAGACAATAAACCAATTAACAGTGACATGGGCTCTGAATAGCCAAGATGAGTCAATTATGAACCCGGTCCCGAATTATGAAACAAAGCCCACAAGAAGTTGAAAACTCTGAAGGTGTTTGGGTCGCTCCTGACCACAAACAGGCAAACACACACACACAGACATACATTTGTAAAAAGTGCAATACTAGGGGTTCGCCTTACGGTAGATTATATGTATCAGTAACAAAATACCCAATGTCAAATTATTTCAAGCAAGTACGTACTGTTCAAAGGAAAGGGAACTTTATCATCCATGAATTTATACATACATACATAACATACATATAATATATATATATATATATATATATATATATATATATATATACACACACACACACACACACAAACACACGCACGAGTCACTAAAGGCCTTTTTGACATCTTTTCGAAAATGTACGATGAATTTCATAAAACACACAAGAAACGTGGAAAGAGGACATGATATTTTCAAATGTGCTAGAAAACTAGAAATGATCATCAGAAAATCATTATTTTAATATGGGTTATTGCTCAGAAAATTAGAAATTTCGTGGGCAGTATTTCAGAAAGACTTGTTATTTCAAAGAAGAGAAGCCCTTTAAAGAAAATGGATGCAGTAAAAGGATGATGTGTGTTGAATACAAATATATTTTACGAAGAATTTAGTAAAATTTTTTGTTTTTGAGAAATTAGGTATTTTCAAAAATGTTCCAAATTTTACGAGAAAATAGGTATTTTCAAAGTTTCAAAATTTACGGATTTCCAGAATGTTCGGTAATGTAGTGTGATTAGGGACCATTTAACAGTCGAATGGTTTAAATGCAGTCCAGGTATTTGCAATAAAAAAAAAACACTTCACAGCTGAATGCTACGCAAGGCATTCGGCGATTTGTATTATTCGGTGGTTTTCTACAATTTCAGGTACAGCTTTAGGTTCGAGTTAGGTATTTTTATAGTAAAAAGCAAAAAATAAAGAAAAATAAGAATAAAAGTAAATATATGAAAATGGATTAGTAAGTCACTGGATTGCAAGCTTTGGGATCTGCATAATCCTGCCTGTAACTAAAATCATCATGAGAGAGAGACCTTACCTTACAGACCTTACAGTTCGTTCGGGTTGCCCCAGGTCCCTCAGTGTGAGGCGCCTCTAATGTCTACCAGAGAGTTGCTAGTACATCTTCCGGTATATTTTGCATCTTCCAATCTTGGATGGTCTGGGATGCAGTTTAGATATTTGTCGAGCTTATTCTTAAACACATCTACGCTCACTCCTGATATATTCCTCAGATGAGCTGGCAACGCATTGAATAGACGCTGCATTATCGATGCTGGTGCGTAGTGGATTAATGTTCTGTGTGCTTTCCTTATTTTTCCTGGTATAGTTTTGGGCACTATTAATCTACCTCTGCTTGCTCTTTCTGATATTTTTAGTTCCATGATATTTTCTGTTATTCCTTCTATCTGTTTCCATGCCTGAATTATCATGTAGCGTTCTCTTCTCCTTTCTAGACTATATAATTTTAAGGTTTTGGATTGTAGTCTTTCCAGTAGTCTAGGTCCTTAACTTCTTCTATTCTAGCTGTAAAGGACCTTTGTACACTCTCTATTTGTGCAATATCCTTTTGATAGTGTGGGTACCATATCATATTGCAATTTATCAAGTGGACTATACGAACATATGTTTTATAAAGCATAATCATGTGTTCAGCTTTTCTTGTTTTGAAGTGCCGTAACAACATTCCCATTTTTGCTTTACATTTTGCCAACAGAATGGCTATTTGATCATTGCATAACATGTTCCTATTCATCATCACACCAAGGTCTTTAACTGCTTCCTTATTTGTGATTGTCTCATTATTAGGTCCCCTATATGCATATAGCTTTCCTTCTCTGAGAGAGAGAGAGAGAGAGAGAGAGAGAGAGAGAGAGAGAGAATTTTATTTTATTATTATTATTTTTTTTCGTAAAAGGTACCCTACGTAAACCTTCACTATTTGTTTTCATGTACTGTCCAGGCACAGAGGCAGGAGTTTTTGAAGCGAATATTAGCGAACTTTCCTTTCTGATGTAAATAAGCGGAGTAGCGGATTGAACACGTGCCCGTCCATCAAACCCTTGTTCATGATCGCAGACAGAATTGTTCGGGTGATTTTACAAACTTCAAACTTCCTCTTCTATAGCTAACAGGTATACTGCTTTACTATTTGAACGCATTTTCATAAAAAATATTAATAAAATTACTACAGTACAGTGCAACGTTCTGAATTACTGAAAAAAGGACGAGAAAGAATTTACAAATAGAGTATCGTATCTGAATTTTTTTTATTAAATTTTCCTTAGTGCTGAATAAGTTCAGATCATCTACAATATCAAATTAATATATATATATATATATATATATATATATATATATATATATGTGTGTGTGTGTGTGTGTGTGTGTGTGTGTGTGTATTTATATATATATAGATATAGATATATATATATATATATATATATATATATATATATATATATATATATATTATATTAAAAACATATATAAAAGCTTCACATGCTCGTACACTATGCCTTTGCTGCATAACACGACGACTTAAATGTTACTTCCCTACTCAGTAAAGATGTAAGAGAGAGAGAGAGATACGAGGAGGAGAGAGGAGAGAGAGAGAAACGAGAGAGAGAGAGAGAGAGAGAAGAGAGAGAGAGAGAGAGAGAGAGAGAGAAGGGAGGTGCTCGGTCTTAACGTGTATACAGGATCTTTATGAATGACCGCATACCAAAGATTCTTGCCGTTCTGTTGCATTACAAAGAGAACAGGAGAATTCCATTATGCCGTACATTTTAACATCAAACACCTCGATAAACTTTCGAAAAAGGTCTCTTGTATTCCTTCTAGCTCTTGGGGATCCCTACAGGACTCGCAGTGGCACGATGGAACCGCCCTTCGAGGGTGAACCTTGAGCGAAACTGAGCGAGAAGGTTGGTTGACTCGGCAGAAGGTGGTCTGACTTGGCAAAGTTTGTGATCTTCGTTGCTTACAGATTCTTTCTCACCCCCCCATCCCCCCCACCCCCCCCCCCCCCCCCCCCCCCCAACCCCTCTCCCTCGGGCTCGTTTCTCTAAATCTTCCTTAATCCACTTCCCGTCTATACTCTTAATCAGAACATTACCATACCCACCAACACACACACACACACACACACACACACACACAGTTTACTTACCGTCACTTGTCTAAATTTTCCTCTTTCTCACAACGTCCATCTCGGCAAATCTTACTAAACATTTTTTCCCCCATTTCATAACGAGAAAAATAAATAATATCCCAATCTCCGCTTAGCCATTAAAACCAGCCGTTTCTCTCTGTAAATCTCCCCTTCCTTGCACCGTTCCCACTGGAAGATTTTTCCTTCCCCATTTGACATTTTCTTTTTCCCAATATAGGAGGAATGACAAATTCCCTCTCAATCTCCCACACCTTTCATGACCGCTTCGTCTTTAAATCTTCCCACCTTCTTCAATCCCCAAAATAAGTCTTCCTTTCTCTCCCGCTTTTCCATTAGTTTGCAGAATTTCCTGAAGGGACGGGAGACCTCCCCCTATCATCTAAATCTCTCGGACCCTCACCTCTCTCTCTCTCTCTTCTTAAATCTTCCCTCCCTCTTTCCCTCCATTCTGCAACCCCTCATCAAGAGAGGAAGGATGTATTCCACTCTGTTCTTCATTTTCCGACGCGGTCATCAACCGATTGAACTTTCCCTTCATGTCTATCAAAGTTGATGCCCCAGCATCATTAGCCGGGTAGACAATCACCAGCCCGCTTGCACTCGGCCGCCTCCAAAATCCCTCTCGTGGGCCCTATTATACGTCGTGCTTGCAGCTCAAAACCTGTTTGCGCAATGGATATATTAATATTCATGCAAATGCAAAATATACGTGCATTCACGCGTTAAGGCACACTAATACACCATGTGCATATATACATGTATGTCCGTGTATATACATATATAGTGTGTGTGTGTGTGTAAACGATCTTTTTCAACAGCATCCGGTTTTCCCACAGAGAGGGTGGTTCTAGAAAAAAAATCACCCGGTCACTGCCGCTTTCAAGTTTTAAATGCTGAATCATGGATGAACTGCCAAAACAGCACAATTACCACATTATCCGTTACATGCACCTTACAGAAGCCTCATCAGCAACGTGTCGGGCCCTCTACACACACACTGTGCTATTAGTACTGTGGACTACTCCAGGTTACTATTATTAAACGTGCCGCAGAAAAAACGACAACACATGAAAGGTTATGTTGATTTTCTTCGTATTCTTTAACCAGCAGAGAAGTATAGCCTTGATGACAGGAGTTACGTGCAAGGTAACTCTCTCTCTTCACTAATTCCTCCTCGTGCAGCAGTCTTAACAATGTTTCAGAACAAAGTGCTTTACGTTCTTCATGAGGCTCATCTGCAATTCAGTATCTCATGATTACGTCATTTACGAGGCTAAATGCGTAAGAGAATCATCATTTGCATTCCTCAAGCTGCGATTTAAGTTCGTATGTAAATAAGAACTTATTTGCCGGCTGTTTGTTTTCATCGTTATTATCTCTTCCCAATCTCAGCGGGGTGTTTTAGTCTACTTATAATATATATATATATATATATATATCATATATATATATATATATATATATATAATATATATATATATATGTAAACCGACAAGCAGGCACAATTATGAAATGTTGAGCGATGGGTGGGAAAACAATTGCCGATAACCGTCCATTCATTTCGCCCCTCCTCTTCTTCGCCATTCTCTCAGCCAATTTGTCTCGCTCCTTAGGTTATTAAAAGCCTAATTTACACCTCGTCATATTTCATGGAAGGGTGGCGCTGCTGCTGCCTGACATGTGGAAGTCTTGATTGTTACTCCTCTTTTGGCAATTTCAATCAACTGCCACCAGTTTATTATGATCGCTTGTCCACTCAAATGCCAAAGAGACCAACACAATTGTCCTTGAAGTTGACTTACTTTTGATGGTTGTATCGAGGTCCGGTCTTCTCTCAGCAGCACGAAAGTGGAACTAGGCCTCAATAATTTTACAGGATTTGATAAAGAGGAATGCTTTTGCATTTCCTGGTGCTTAATCTGAAAAACCTTTCAAAATCTAACAAAGGTTTTGTAGCATGATATATATATATATATATATATATATATATATATATATATATATATATATACACTAATATATACTAATTTATATACATATATATTATATGTATTTACACATATACATATATATACCATGCATGTATATATATATATATATGTATATGTATTATAGTATATATATATACTAATATACTAATTTATATACATATATATTATATGTATTTACACATATACATATATATACTATGCATGTATATATATATATATATATGTATATGTATATATATATGTTTATATACATATACATACATACATACAGGCGTGTATGTGTGAAGATGTTATATGCACTTTGATAATTTTATGTATATACAGATATTGAAAATTGTATGTATATATAGATATACATACACAGAATACTGCTTGCTAAGAGTAAAATGAAAGCAGTTATTATTAATGCAAAATGGAAAAAAATTAGGGTCATGTACGCCTGTGCGTCTGGGCGCTAGGATGGCACAGTAGTTATTACCCAACTTTTCTGAAATAAAAGGTACAAACACTGAATGATTTCATGAACGTAAAGAAAGTATAACAAAGTAGAACAAAAGCTTGTCAAATGAACTGCTTAAAACTCAAAGCGTCGGTCAAGTGCAAAAATCAGTACAGAAGAAAATCTCAGTTGCCTACCAGAGTTCCTCATTTCTGACGTCACTCGGCACGGGGGATCTGAAGGGCTCAGTCAAAAGCCAGAGGGTACAATCTACCTTGAACCGGTAGAGCAAACTACGACCTTACAGGCACGTAGCATAGAGACTATCGACAGGTGAGCTAACAAAGGAAATGTGGTCATTACGACGTTATACGGGAGAAGGAGCTAACATCCAGTGTAATTGAGAGTCGAGAAAACAG
>NC_061090.1:9638748-9643748 GCF_015104395.2 Macrobrachium nipponense | reverse complement strand
ATACATCTCACCATGATGTCTCAACACCTGCAGGTTTTGCTTGCGTCCGGGAGTCATTCCTGAACCACTGTAGAAATGATGAAACACCTTGAGATGAAGTCATTCATTTCATTTATCGAAACCGTCAAATGTAAGCTATGAATACATGTCTACTTTAGTTGTAACCCTATGTTACTGAATGTAGAGTGACTGATTGACTGCTGTAAACTGGCGTTGCAGCACCGGTGGACATAGGACCGATGAATTACTGATAAAAATGCAGCCACATGATATAACAAGTCAATCTTTTACTAAACTGTCATGAACAAAACTCAATAGTCATCTTCTTCTCGGCCTAATCCCTAGTCTGGGTCGCTGTTTTAGACGAGCCTTTTACCGTCGAATCTAAAATTGTCACAGCTCATTTTATATGAAGGTTTGGGAAATGTTTTACTGACGGATGACCTTTCTGACTCCATACTTCCTTATTCAGGATTGGGCGAAATAAAACTAAATAATACTAATGATAATGATGGTGATAATGATGACACTCATAAATGCAATATTTATGATTAATGCTAAAAGTTCATACAATATTAACAATTAACTCGTCAAGGAAATATAAAGAGCAACCTGCAGATCTTCTCCAAACAAAGTCAATTTCCTATGGCTTAATTTTCCCAGTTACCGAAGCGTTAACGTTATGTGGGTAATGTTCGTAAGATCAATCAGAAACTTATGTAGTATACCTGAGCAGCACGTGAACAAAATTACTTGTCAGTTGACACCTCTCCCCCCCAAAAAAAAAAAAAATTAAAACTTGTTTGAAATCAATAAAGACTGAAAGACAGTCCCGTGATTTGGTCCGTCTTTTGGGTGATTTTTTATTAACTGGCACATTCTTCCTAATTGGTGCATGTTCTCTCTCTCTTAACTGGTTCTTTGTGTGTTCGCGCGTGTGTGGGGAGGGGAGGGGGCGAGGGGAGACAAGCACATGAATACTTTCCAGCATGTTTCTCTAATTAGATGTTTTTTATTGAACATGATTTTGTGTAGTTAATGGAGAAACGATTAATGAGGTTGAATCTTTCAAGTATTTAGAAACAAGTGATAACCAGTACAGGTTCTCTTGGGCTGGAATTGAGTGTGAAGCAGGCTGAATAACAATTGGAAATCAGGCATATCAAAACTGCATTGGAAAGTAACATTACACATAAACCTATACTCTGTTTTTTTTCATCTCTCCATCCGCCCGTGGTGGTCACGCATGGTAACACTGCGTCCCGGGCTTTAAATAGTTACGCTATGTCTAAGTTTTAGGTAAATAAAAGGATATCTGGGTGTACATTTCCAACTGAAAAGTGTTTTAATAATTTACTGTATGCGAATTACACCTTTAATATTCGAAATAGGATATTATTCAAAGCCCGGGACGCAGTGTTACCATGCGCAAACACCACGGGCGGATGGACAGATGGAAAAAAACAGAGTATAGTATGAACTGTAGTGCAACTCGGACATGAGTCATGTTATGACAACGAAACTATAAGACTTTGTCATTTTGAGAATGACGTTTTTAGAAGACCACCAGAAGTCAGATGGCAGGGAGTAAAAGTGGTGCCATAAGTGATATTAGGGAAGTTCAAGACGTAGATAAGATATTGAAAGGGAGATGGAGATGATTTGGACAAGTCCTTCGCCCAACTCCAGGAGAATAGTTCAAGTTTGGCGTTAGCTGGGGTACTATGGGCACCAGAACAAGGCGTGATCGGACCTCCAGCTTACTCGGGACACATGCAAGATTTTCCCCTCCCACAAAAGTTGTAAACATTATATTCCTAACTTTTAACGAACATTAAAACGTGTTAAAATCGACAGTCAAATGGGGCATTGTTTCACCAAAGAAAATTAAAATAAATACGCTGTATTTTATCAGAAATCCTTTTTCTTTACTGTTTAACATCCACATTATCTACTTTTTACATTTTCCATTCTAATAAATAAGTCCCAAATATCCTATCCTAAAATCCCTGTATCTTTAACTCAACGCAAAACACTTTTTCAGGCCGTTTAAGGCTCTTCCATAGACCTTTCCTACCTCCCCAACAAGAACAAGAAAAACAACAACAGCAACAATGTAGTTTGTAGGCTTACCCCCTGACTGAGCAAAAATTGGGAGTCAGACCTAAGTGGATGAGAAATGAAGTAAGGGAGGCTGGAGATGAGGAGCGGCCATTTGTGGAAGATAGATTCAAGGAAAGAAACGAACGACGGAATTTCAGAGGACCTTTGTTTCACGTAGAGATGGAAGCGATGATTGGTATGTATATATATATATATATATATATATATATATATATATATATATATATATATATATATATATATATATATATATATATATATATATATATTTTTTTTTTCCCCTTCTTTTATGGGGCACGTTTCTTGGGCTGGGCGCTTGTGTTTGACTGTCCCATGTCAATTGAAAGCGTTTCCTGCCATTTTCTTAGTTTTTGCTGGGTCTTTCGTCTTGGATAAGGGACAAAGAGACAAAGACGTACAATGATAGTCAAACGAGAATAGCTTCCTCGTGTTAATGAAAAACGCGTTATTTATTTTAAAAAAATCAAAATTGTTCAAAAAATACAAAAGTGAGTGGAATGAAGGATTCTTCCGATCAGATGACTCTCGAGATGGTGAAGTTCACTATCCTTCTCATCCTTGCATGGGCGGGGAGTGGGGAGTGGCGGGTGGGGAAGGCTCCATGGGATTCAAACTTTCAGGTTCAATACAAGTCATTTTTGGAATGCGGCTGCTGACCCCATTCCCTTTTAAGTTATCTATCTCTTCGTCATTTTTATTCATCCATGCAATTCTTTAGTGACTTACTAGTCCTTCTTATAACCATTGCAAAGTCCTCTATATTATACCATCCCTCTAGGGTCCTTGCATAGCCTATACTATATATTTACGAATGGCAGCCTCAGACTCTCTAAACTTTTTCATTAGTGTCATAATACGATTCCAAATAATCATAAACTTCTCCATTGACATTATGATAGTATTATTATTTATTATGTTTCATTATTCCCGTTATCAACATGAGATAATATCTGTTGCTTTGTATAAAAACTTAATAAAGATTATTACTACTAGTTAATAAAGACTCATATAAATACCATAAAAAAAACTTAATATCTTTACAGGGTACAATTTTCCTTGTTTATCATCATTATTCATCGCATTACCATCATCAACATTTTTAATATAATTATCATTAATCAAAACTTCCCACAAAAACTGTGCAAAATCACCTACGGCACTGGACTCAAATTAATATGTATTTGAAAAACACTATCATATTGAAACAATGGCAGAAATAATGTCATTTCTGCTCAGAATTGCGTCGCGCATGTTGAAATGGCAGGCGACGTCCTCAGGGGCCAAACAGATAACTGATGCAACACCAAAATGGCAAATTGGTGGCGCTTAAAATTCGAGGTTTGCGGCGCTTCTGAAATATGGCCACAAGGTTTCGCGCCTCAAGGGAAGGCCACCTGATCTGCTTGTGCTTTACACAGATCAGCGATGTCTGGTTATTATTATTATTAAAAAAAAATACTCATAGCAGCATGAGTCTTGAAATGGAGAGACATATCCACAGTTATGTATATGTACATATATTTAAAGATAAATCTGTACAGAAAACGTTTTCGGGAAACGAACGGTTTCCCGAAGGCTGTCCGTACAGATTTAGCTTTAAATATATGTACATATACATAACTGTGGATTTGCCTCTCCATTATTATTATTATTATTATTATTATTATTATTATTATTATTATTATTATTATTATTATTATTATTATTATTACGTTGTCTAGATACACTGACTGATAGCTATACGAACTACCAATTAGTTTAAGTGACTCCGATGTTTTGTTTGCTGAAAGTTAATCATTCCAGTACTTCTAGCAAATATGATTATTGTGGATCTCCATCTTCCTTTTTTTTATCATCTACTACTTTACTTATCACATTATCTTATATAAGAAAATTAAGATCAACTTGATTTATCCTACATTTTACTTGCATGATGTTACAGAAGGACTAGCGAACATATCGGTCATTTTAGACGCAGCGAGTACACGAGTACTAACATAAATAGCAATACGAGGCTTTCAATCTTGTAAAAAAAAAAAAAAAAAAAAAAAAAAAAAACGCCATGGACAGCTGGATGAAACAATGAACAAATTATTATTATTAGCTTATTATTGTAATCACTGAGCTCTGTCACTGCACTCTAATTTTTCTGCAAATACGAGCAACTCAAATTCAATCAAGTTGGACACCTAACTGAGAAGAGACCACAGGGATCTGATTTAAAGTAATAGTAAAAATGCTTACATACACCGCGCCAGGTACAATGTACAGTAGAATATACCCTCCATCCCGCACAGGGACAACAGGGGTCGCATGAAACCCTGCTGGTGTCCGTAACGAAAAACTACTTTTGTGCAGCGGACCCTCGGGAGTTTCGGGACGCCGCCGGGCCTTTCCCTCCCATATAGTTTGAAAACTTACATTAATGCCAGGATCGCTACAAATAAATATATAGTATAGGCTATGCAAGGACCCGTAGAGGGATGGTATAATATAGAGGACTTTGCAAAACAATCTACATGGAGTTGGGTCGGTGAAGTTTTGCCTTGTTGCAATGGGTCTGAAGAAAAGGAACGGGTAGAGTGCCACCATCAATGTCGAAGAGTTCACCTGGGATGGTTTTACCCACGATAACACAATTGCAGACAGAAAGGGTGGGACCCATGTCAGATCTCCTTTTCTTTAATGAACGGACGAAGAAGTGTTGTTTTTTTAACGGGAACTCAATCTGACAAATATAGAGAGAACAGGTGATGTTATCTAAAACCTTTATTCAAAGGGTTAAAATTGAATTTAAGCAGTAAGAATTTCTACTGAACTGAATTCTACTCACCCAGAGGCTAAATTTCAAGCGA
>NC_061090.1:9603748-9628748 GCF_015104395.2 Macrobrachium nipponense | reverse complement strand
GTGTTACACATATATAAAAAAAAATACAACTTTGTACTCTCCTATGCCGTGAGCCGAATACGAAAACAGATGGAAAACCCACACCACAGCCTTTGGAAAAAGTTACAATTTTCAGTTGATTCCTCCTTTTTTTTTTTTTTTTTTTTTTTTTTTTTTTTTTTTTTTTTTTTTTTTTTTTTTTTTTTTTTTTTTTTTTTGGGGGTTTTTTTTTTTTTTTTTTTTTTAATATTTTACCGTACGGTATACAGTTTTTTCAACTTTTATACACACCTATACCAAATCCAAAAGTGAAATAGAAAAAAACCCTGGCCACCATTTTGACCTCGAGGTAAGTGTTATTTGTTAGTCCTACAGTTGCACAAGTTAGGTGGACGACTGTAGGTCAAACTGAAACAAAGGCATAGGAAAAAAAGAAAAAGTTGAAAAGCGATAGCCAAAAAAAAAAATGCAAAAAATTGAAATTAGATACGCCTGAAAACAGGCGGGTGACAACGACGTTACCTAAACTAAATAAAAAATAAATAAATATATAAATAAACAGAATCAAACCTGCATACAGATAAATATTCAATTTAATAAATGGTACATGAGAAAGACAGAAATAATTCAAAGTAGCACTTGAAAGAGATCTACAATTAAAAATAAAAACTAAGCCTACGATGCTATATCAAGTTCAAATTTTATGCAAGGCCGTGTTGGAACAACCACGGAATCAACAAAAGAAACTCTATCTTGTCAATTCGTTCTGGTTCATTGGCGTTCGGGTTGGGACCCGCACCCACCCCCGGCACCAGACTCTTAAGATGTGTTGTTAATTATTAAGTGGGGGATTTTTGTGACGACCTTGCTCGCCTTTCTCCCGTCTTTTGACGTGTAATGGTCAAGAAAGCTTTTGAGTAGCATTTATTCATGGTTACCCATTCGGGTATTGCCCAAACCGAAAACTGCAGAGGTCAAAACATCGAAAAGCAGAGGTGTTGCGAACGTGATGCTGACCTCCGTGAATGTGATCACAAGGCAAACTAGAGGCGAAAAAATAAGTTTTACGAAAAGATAAGTTTTACAATTTTTTTTTTTCAAAATTACGGCTGAACTATACGAATGATCCTCAGATCGCAACTTTGAATTTGATTTCCCTAATTAAAGACCCCAAGTTGGATGCATCGTAAACTGTAACTGATCCAATATACCGCAATGATCCAACTAACACCTGAAATAAAATCGTATTCAACGGAACGATAGCAGAAATATAACGAGAGCTGAAAAAAAAATAATGTATTGAGAAAGAATATCTCCTGCGAACTCCAAAAGGGGAAACTGCTGAATAACATCTGATATCATTGTGAATCTCAAGGTCGGGTTTGTGCTGCATCGATGTTTCTTCTCATCCAAGTTCGAATCCCGACATGCAAGAAGATTCTAGGTTTTCAGTGGAAAAAGTTTACCAAAATATGTAGTGTTCGAAAAGATGAAATGTTAATGCACTGCATCTCGTTGCATCTCTCTCTCTCTCTTTCTCCCTCTCATACAATACATACATAACATATATATATTATATTATATATATGTATAATATATTACATATATATTATATATAAATAAATATTTATATATATATATATATATATATATATATGTATATATAATTATGTAATATATATACTGTATATATATATTATATAATACCCACAACACACATATTATATATATGTATAGTATATATTATATTATATTGTTCATTATACATATACATATATTATATTGTTATATATTATATTATATATATCTAAAGTAAATATATTATATATTGATCCTGATCAGTTTTTATCAATATACTTATGTAATTTGTAATTAACCACAATGACCTCCTCAACTAGTTCGAATTATTTACAACTTTAAATGGCTACCGCTTGTCACTTATACAAAGCCTTAATAGATCCAAATGCAAGCAAAATATGAAGCAAGTTCTAATGTCCTGGTAGCAAAAGAATCGATTTCTTTCTCGGGATAGTGGGTTTGATTACCGCTACCGTAAACATCATAATTCCTTCCATATTTCTTGCATTTGTAGAATCTTAAGGCTTTGGTAGTGACAAGCATACCCCCAAAAAGTTTGAAGAAATCCGAAAGATTTGTTGAAAGGGCATTGACTACTATTACCAACTATATATGATTATTAAGATATTATATATTAATATATTATATTTTAATATTTTTCTATATATATTATATATATATATATATATATATATAATTATATAATATATAAGTCCGAATTCAATGTCAGATTTTACGACTGCACTATATCGAAAAAAGACGTTCACGGAATTAACTAGTAACGTCTATAGTTCTTGTCAGAAAACTTTAAAATAAATACCATATTCATACTGGTCTATAGAGCTTTGAAATACATAATATAATTGATAAATTAATACGTAACTGTATCCAACCACCTCTTCCGCTAATGGATGTCCCAAAGAAACTGATGTATGCGTCGATTCCTTATATAACAGACTCGAAGGTTTCTATCAGACTCCAAAAGAAATAATAATAAAAAAAAAAAAAAAAAAAAAACCCCAAGAAATTCCTTGTCTCGAAAATTAAACTAATCCTCAAACAATCCATGCAAAATTGGGTGGCTGCACTCTTTAAATTTCAATTGATCGTCTAGCAGGACTTTATGAGATCCAAGCGTTTTTTGTCCTATAAATTAATTCACATACCCATGGATGCCCTGCCAACTTACGTGGGATTACTCGAAGCTTAATGCAGATGGAGATTTTTGTAGCCATTATGGGTTTTTTCAGTTATAGAACAGGTCAGAGATTTAGCAATCCTGAAATTCTAATATCAAGAATCATGCCGTCAAATGCAAAATAAATGTATTGAAACAACACTTCAAGATAATAAGTTACACTAAAGACCCGGACCAACTGACTCCCTTGGAATTGCTATTTATTAAAAGAGTGGTTTCCCCACATTGAAAAAGAAATAAAAACCCCAAACAAAAACCCACAAACTTCAGTTTTCATCCACCTCTAACATCTGGCATGGTCGACGTATTGGACCTGCCTCTCTCAAAAGTCATTCCTTGCTTTCCTTCCATTCTATAGTTGGTTAGTACCTAAGTGGTTCTTCTTTTAACTATCTATATTTTTTTTATTGCATTTTAACATAAATACTATTGTGAATCCTTGTATTTAGTTTTTAATATTTGTATTTCTTTTAACAGACTGAAGATGAACAATGTTGATGTGCGAAACGTTTTATGATAATAAATTTTGACCTACTTGTAAAGTATCTATGAACCTCCTGAACCTCTTATAATATATATAATATATATCTTATATATATATATATATATATATTATAAATATACAAATAATATGTATATATAATATGTATATATATAATATATTAAAATGAATAGGGGATGGAAAAGAAAAGCCAAGCGGTAAGCCATCATAACAATGTAATTTTCCAAGTTTTCGGGAGACTTTTGGGGTCTCATCATCAGGGCTTTGTAAAACATACCAAAGAAACATACTAAATTAAAAAACGGAGACTCAGTATTAATTAAACTTAATATTTAATAAAAACAAATGGAAGTACATCAAAAAGTTTAAATATCAATAATTTAAAAAAATTGAACTAAAAAAAAAAATGAACTAAAATTTTTTTATATATATATAAAAAAAAAAGAAAAAAAAAAATTAAAAAGTTGAAGAAATTCTTAAAAGTTTGTACCTCTCTCTATGGAGTTAAAACAACTCGAGTGAACGTTGTCCTTGGTTTGAAAGAAGAACGTCAACTATGCTATATATAGGACTGTGGAAGAAGTCTGACCATTTACTGTGGGGGCACAAGCTTTTGTTTTGTTGTTAATGAACTCCAAAAACAGAGAGATACTAGTCCGTTTGGAGCGCTTGGGTGACAATACGAAAATCCTTATGAAGTGGAAAAGGATGAGTTTTGTTTTACATTTATTACAATGTTCTCAGTATGTTAGAAAATTCTTTGTTCGTTTTTTCAAAGTACATCCCGGTACGGTGACTGACCTCCTCGATGAAAGATTCGATTTCTGAACTTTGGCAGTCCTTTTCCGGTGGGTGGTGCTCCCACGTATTTCCCGATCCTTACATTTTCGGGCAACGTAAAGCAATATACCACCAAAGACCGCATCAAAGCCGGAAAGTTTTATCTTTGTGGGGAAGAACAAAGGAACCCATAGTTGTTTTTAGGATTTTTTGCTATCAACTTTAAGAGTCCACAGCCGGAAAAGTTTCCTGAAATGACGTTTTTTGTATTTGCTACCTTAAATGTGTTGGACTGAATGAAAACAGGTATCGATGGCATATATTTAATAATTTATAGGGCACGTTCGGTTAACAAGTTGACGTGGCTGAAATTTTATGCATTTAAAAAGTTATTGACGATACCTTTGGAATATTTTCAGATAAGGTTGGAGGAATACGAATTATTTTTAAAAAACTGAAGTAAAAATTGTATTTCAATTATGGAAGTTATGCCAGCTGGAAGACAACGTATAAGCACGATGCAATAGCGTGGAAAATACTATTTAATTTAATGTTATGGACAACTTGCTATAAAAAAAGTTAGTAACCTTGACCTGTGAACGTCGTTTTTTCTAAAGACCCGCTCGTATTAAAACCATTTGTTCTGTCCCTAGTAATTAAAACATCTAAAAAGCAAGTTGGTTTTTCGTCCTGTTCATGTTCGATTGAGAAATTTATATTAGGATGTAGGGCCATTGATATATTCCAAGAAAGCCTTCATCACTGCTTCTCGGGACCTAAATAGAGCAATAGTGTCATCCACATATCGCTTTTATAAAAGAAAAGAGGGAGGCGATATGAATAAGGGACAACCCGTCCAGCATTTTTTTGTTCCTCAAAATAGCACGCATAAAGGCATTAGCCATAACTGGGCCAAGTGGTGATCCCTCCATTGGAAACACCATCGACTTGTTTCTTAAAAACTTTCTTGTTAAAAAATGAAAGTGAGTGTTCCTTGCACTCTGGCAATTTCAAGAAGTTTCCTTAAAATTGTTAAATCCCCCCTTTATTAAAACCATGATATAAAAGAATGTTTTTCTTTGTAAAAGATCGTTATCTAAAATGATGTCAACCGTCCGCCTGCAACGGTATGTTTCGTAAAAATAGATGCGAACAAATCCAAACTCACCATATATAGTCAACATACCCTGTGGTAGAACTAGCAGGTACAAGGTTTAAGCAAGAATTGGTAGTAAAAACGTATTCCTTTTAGTTTGCAAATGGGCTGTAGCAATGGTACCTCAAGAATTTTGCAATCTGGTTAATTTGGGGGTATTGTAATGCCCTTGCCGCCAAAATTGGTCCGTAAAGGGAGCCCCCATCTTTATGAATCTTGAGGAAAGTCCCATACAACACAACCATAGGTATGAACCTGAACAATACAATTCTTGGGTAAGGTGGCTTTTCCAGCTATAATATTCTGATCTTTGAGACTTTTGAGTAATCTATTGATTTTATCCTCCACCTTAAATTATAGGTTGCTATGTTGGAAAGACAACCTATTTGCAACAAATTTTAGTGGTTATCTTCAAAAGAATATTATCCATTTTCTGTACCATAGTCCATTTTTATTTTATTTAGTATCCATCCACCCGTGCCTCTTTCCCTTTAATATCCGGTCTGGTTTATGACAATGTCTCTGGGTTTTATTGGAATAAAGGTTTTTTTAAGTAGCAATATAACTGCATCTTTACGAAAGAAAGGAAAACCAGTTTACTACATGAATTTATTAAAAAGTTTTTTGTTGAGCAAATGCTTTGCAATGTCCTCCTCTTGTAAACTGGGGCAAGTATGTCACCTGGGAGTTGTAACTACCGCGGAATGTGGTCCAATTAACCCCGCCAACCCAAATTATTTACCAGATTGGCAAAAATTCTTGTAACCCATTGGCTACAAGCCATTTTGCAAAATAAAATGAAAATACGTTTTGTTCCCCTCAATTCCTGCTAACCTTGTACCCTTGATATTCTAACCACGAAAGGATGTTTGACCGTTATTATATTGTGAGTTTGGATGTCGCATCTCTTTTTACGAACATAACCGTTGGCTAGGCGACGGTTGACGTCATTTTTAGCTAAGATCTTTTAGCAAAGAAAATATTTTATATCATGGTTTTAATAAGGATAATTTTAAGAAACTTCTTGAAATTGGCAGTGTCAGGATCACTCACTTTGTTTAACTTTTTAACAAGAAAGTTTTTTAAACAACGTCGATGGTGTTTCAATTGGGATCACCACTTGGCCCCAGTTATGGGCTAATGCCTTTATTGTGCTCTTTTGAGGAAAAACAAATGCTGGATGGTTGTCCTTATCATTATCGCCCTCTCTTTTATAAGTCGAATGTGGGGATGACACTATTGCTCTATTTATGGTCCCCGAAAGAAGCAGCTGAAGCCTTTCTTTGGAAATATTATCAATGGGCCTACATCCTAATATAATAATTTCTTCCTCATCTGAACATGAACACGACAACCCACTTGCTTTTTTAGATGTTTTAATTATTCTAGGACAGAACCATGGTTTTAATACGAGGCGTCTTTAGAAAAACGACGTTTCACGAGGTCCAAGGTACTAACTTTTAACGTTTATAGCGTTTGTTCCATAACATTTAAATTTATTAAATAGTATTTCCCACGCTAATTGCATCGTGCTTATACGTTGTCCTTCCAGCTGGCATAACTTCCAACTTCCATTATTGAAACATACAACTTTTTTAACTTCAGTTTTTTTAAAAATCAATTCGTAATCCTCCAACCCTTATTATCTTGGAAATATGATTTTCAATAACCTTTTAAAAAATGATAAATTTCATCCATCGTCCAACTTGTACCGAACGTGCCTAAATTATTATATATGCATCGATACCTTGTCATTTCAGTCCAACACATTTAAGGTGTGCAAATTACGAAAAAGTCATTCCAAGTAAACTTTTTTTCCGGCTGTGAATCTTAAGTTTGAATTAGCAAAAAATCCTAAAACTCTGGGTTCTTTGTTTCTCCCACAAGGATAAACTTCCGGCTTTGATGCGGTCTTTGGTGGTATATTGCTTTAGCTTGCCCGAATGTAAGATTCGGGTGAAAGATACGTGGGGAGCCACCCAAAAGACTTGCTCAAAGTCATAATCGACTCTCACTCTCGGAGTCAGTTCAACCGTACGGGTAGTGGGGTACTTTAGGGGTGAAAACGAAAGAATTTTCTAACTAACGAGAACCATTGTAATAAACTGCTAAAAGAATCATTTTTCATATAAGGCTTTTCGTATTTCCCCAAGGTCGCCCAAGCCCCCAACGACTATTCTCTCTCTGTTTGGGAGTCATTAAGCAATCAAACAGCTTGTTGCCCCCATTAAATGGGTCAGACTTCCTTCCGCACAGTCCCTATATATAGCATAGTTGGACGGTTCTTTCTTTCCGCAAACCAGGACAACGTCACTCAGTTTTTTTAAACTCCATAGAGATAGGTAACATAACTTTTAAAGAATTCTTTCACTTTTTAATTTTTTTTTTTTTTATATATATATAAAAATTTTTTAGTTCATTTTTTTTTTAGTTCATTTTTTTAAATTATTATAGTTTAACTTTTACTGTACTTCCATTTTTAATTAATATTAATATTAATACCTGAGTCTTTTTTTGTTTATTTGTATTTTTTTGTTTTGTATTTTTTGTTTACAGCCCTGATGATGAAGACCCAAAGTCTCGAAAATTTGGAAAACAAATACATGTATGATTTGTTACTCTGGCTTTTCTCCATCCTATTCATTTTATAACATCTACGGCGTTTGTCCAGATGCCCCTCCCAACCTTCCTGCATAGATAATATATATATATATATAATATATATATATTATTAATATTATATATATATATATCTATATATATATATTATAGATGTATCATAATACAAATAAAGTGTATTATACATAAAAAACAAATATAAATAATAATCCATTATTATAAGTTCAAATGCAAATATACCCACGGACACAAATTCGTATGTAATAAACTTAGATACATGCGTTGTTAATTAAAGAATGTTCAAGGCTAATTAACTGGCAAATGCGAACTATGGTCTACAAAATAATGACTACTAATGAGGGCTAAATTTGTATAATGCAGATTAAGTTGAAGTTGAAATCAGTCGATCATTTAATATATTATCAAGGAGGATAAAACCTAATTTATTACCATTATTGTTAATTAGAGCATTTCTGTACAGATATTATATAGATTCAACGATGGTCAGGTCTGGTAGTTAGACAATGTTTATAATGATGATTTTTCACCAATTCCAGTTTCACTAAGGGGGAGGGGTAACTTTTAGTCCTAATGATACTTACAAAAGGCTAAAATAGAATCGAATAAATTCTCCGAAACATTCTCTATACCTGACATCAGTATGTTGAAATATGTCAATGAACCAGTAATATTAGTGTGCAACAAAACTGGCCTATTTTTACGAACACATGGGAATAATTCAAAACAGCCTTAACACCCTTGGACACAGCTAGCAAACTTCGGTTTCACAAGTAAACAATTTCCCACAAACCGGGTAACTTTAAAGAATTCACCTTTGCAAGAGAAAACAAACGGTTTCAAATCTGGAAAGATAACAAGAGCATGGTAAAAATACTATGACCATCGGGTGGACTTGTTTACATCCATTATTCTATAGATGGGAATAAAATAATCTCATGGATCATGCAACAACTACAGACAACAGTGCAATAAAATATTTGCCATCAATCAATTCTGCTGCTTGGTATACTATGGTCAACGAAATATAAAAAAAAAACAATTATTAAAATCTAGCAGTCAAATACACTGATAACAGGGTTATCGATCAATATTATTCCAAAGCGCATGTGTATATGTATATATATATATATTAATATATATAGTATATTATAATATAATATATAAAATATCTATTATAATATATATGGCAAGTAAAGGATAAAAAAATGGAACCAAAGTAATAACCATTATTTTCGTTTTTTTTTATTTTTTTTCTCTAGTCACCTCCTGTTTCGAGAGATAAATTAATGGTTCCTTTTTCGATGTTTCATTTTTCACACCCACACACATCATATTACTTTATGTATCTATATATATATATATATGATATATTATATATATATATATATATATAATATATATATATAAATATGTGGTGTGTGTGTTGGTGTGTTGTGTGTGTGTGGTGTATAATTGGTCAGATATAACATCATCCCGTTCATACCCCTGTACGTGAGCAGACCATAAAAGCCAAGTTACGTTCCATATTTCACACCTTTAGCTATGCACGATAAAATATGAGGGGAGGCCCCTGCCCCTCCCCACCCGAGCCCCCCCACCGGGCCCTGCCTGGCTTGTTGGGGCGAAATATGATTTCCCCCTCAACCAGGTCGGTGGGTTTGTATCCTCCGGAGGACAAGGCGTCCGTTTTATTCCTGAAACCTCCGCTTCAATTCTATTCCCTATTTCTTCTCACGGACACACGCGAGCTTTTAACCCTTTTCCCTGCTGCTCTTTGCCCTTGCAATTGAATCTTATGAATGGTGTCTGGTTATACAACTTGCGCGCCTTGTGCCGCGGAGAATTCTTTATAAAGAGGAATTCCTTTATCAGATTGGTTTTTTCACGGGGGAACGCGCTGTGTATTTCTAGATGCTAACCTGACGTTTAGTTAAATTTGCATTTTTTTTCTGACTGCCTCCACCCCCGTCCGTTTGTCAGGGTGCCTGAAGAGGAGACACGACTAACACAAAGAATACACACATAACACAATTGGATCGAACAAAAGGAATGGATATTTCCCAGTTATTTTTCTTTGACAGTATGGGTTACAGTTAAGAATTCATGAACACAGAAAAATTGTAATATATCTCTATAGTTACAAAAACAATTTTTAATAAGAATTATCATTTATTTACATATTTTACACGAACCACCACAACACACACATAATATATATTTTTTAAAAAGCTATATTATATTATATGATTAATTTAATATATATATATATATATATTATAAAATATAAAATGCATACATACAACGCGCCGCACACATACAACAGGCCACAAACACACCACCACATATATAATATATATATATGTATATATAATATATATAATATATATATATAATTATAATTACATACCTAAAACCAACATAACAAAAACCTCAAACCTCTCAAGGCTTCTTAGTTAATCCCGAAATCCTCCCGGGCAACCCTGCCAGAGCATGACAGTTCCGCAACAGTTTTAGGCAGCGTAATCAAGTTTCCCACCGGGAACCAGACCAAGGGTAAATAATCTACTGAAAGGAAACAATAAATAATTTGTGGAAGTCTTCTGGAAAAAGGCTTCCTGATGCTTCTTAACTTCCTTCCTTAAAAGGCTGAAGGTACTGAAGGTGCATACCTTCCCCATGCTTCCTCGGGCATCGTTTGTACGTTTGGTATGGGATTTTACACGTTGTATGGAACCTGTGGGTTTTATTCAGCGAACGGGACCAACTGGTTTTTAACGTGACTTCCAAACCTCGTCGAGAGTTAATTTCAATCACCATTGGGGAGTCTGTCACATTGGCCTGGACTCTCAAAAAATACAGTTAATATGTTTAGAAAATTGAAACAAAAATTCAACAGCTAGGACAAGCTTTTACCAGATACTTGTTAAATTTCATAAGGAAATATCACCAGCGTTACGGTATGGTAAGAGTACATGGGAACGCAGATAGGCATTCTTATACAAAATAATGATACAAAAAACCTGTAATTTACTTACAATCAAGAAATGGCAGGTCGATTTTGCGGCAAATTTTTTTTTTTTTTTTAAATTTTTTTTGTTTTTTTAAATTCCTTAGCGTTCGCCTTAGGAATTGTCTTTTATTTGACAACATGTTATATGCCTCCAAGTAAAAGGAAAGTGAAACCATGCACATCCATACACACCCACACACCAGACAGAACACCACACACAGCACACAACCACCCACATGCTATCTATAATATATATATGATATTATATAATATAAATATATATATTAATATATTGAATAGGTACACAAAGAATTTTTTTGGAATACGACTGCAAGCATCATCTGCTAAATGGTTGTGTTGAAGCACACCAGAAAATCTTGTAGACTTTTCTCAGGAAAAAAAAAAGAAAAAAAAAACTTCTGCAACGCATTCATTTTTCCAGTTTCAGGGACTCTCAGCTTAATGAAATCCTTCACGCATTCCACTATCAACTATTAAATTTGATGTAGTTTTGACGAGTGATTTTTATACCTTGACGGTTACTGCGTCCATCCACTCATCACTAGGAAATAAAAAAAGCTGGAAAACAAAACAATCTGGGTGAGAGTGAGGTGGCTCTCACTCAAATGAAATTTATCCTGGTTGAAATTGAAGATACACAATAGCCGACTAAACATCAGTCCGCGGATATCTTGTTTTCTCTTGGAGAAGCATTGTTAGGCATAATCACCCTACTTCTATGCCAGTCGCTCATCCGATACGATTAAACTCTTGTCTGCTCTACTTGATCAGATACACAGAGCTGATCTTTGGCAGTGAATGCCAGCGTTGGTCACCATAGTTAATGTGCCGACAACTTACATATATAAATCAAATAAGCAGTGATGCGAAGGCCTACTTACCTTTCGTAAATCCTTGACCGCCATGAAGTGACTGCTCCTCTGGCATTATTTACGTTATTTTTTGAGCTTTAAAACCTTATATATTTTTTTTTAATAAGAGCCTATGTTTCGTGTTTGTTTCCAACCTTTCCCCCCCCAAACCCCCTTCCTTCATTTCAAGCGGTGACTCTTTCAGATGTTTGGGGGTTAGACCCCGCCTTTATACTGTTGAATTTCCCAAATTCTTTCATTCTCTCTCTCTCTCTCTCTCTCTCTCATCCTCTCTCTCATCTCTCTTCGTCTCCTCTCTCTCTCTCTCTCTCTCTCTCTCAATTCTGCCTCATCGCATGTCCAGCTCGCAACTGAATAACCAATGTTCGATATACGATCAGGACGAGAAGGAAACAATACGAGAGCTTTTCCAAAAAGCCAGTAAGCCTCTGTTGACTCACATAGCACAGTGAATCATATTCCCGGTTATGAGCCAACTGCTTTGGGTGGCACCTGAGAAAAAAAGAGAGGAAGGGACCCGAGTGAATGTTTAAATCTCTATCAAACTGTATACGCAACGGTCCTTATCATAACATCAGTTCCTCGAACGTCAGCAGGTGTTGTTTTGTATCGGTAAAGGAATTTCTCAAAATATCGCTATCGCTTTTAATCTGTAGAGCAAGTTCTCAGCGGAGGTATAAAATCAGTTACCAGGGAAAGTTTGATCCTCCAAATTACAAGAGAGAAATTTTACGATCCTAGGTTTAATGGTATTGACATAAGGACAACTCAGGGAATAACAGTCCAAGGTTTCACAACATCGACTTAATTGGACGATGTGTAACAAAAATCTAAAAAAAAAGGACAGAATAGCATCGATGCGAGGCAGAGTTTCGGCGGAATAATTCACGCGAGAATGTCGAAAGAATCACACGACTTCTTTTTCAGGAGCATGGTTAAGGCAATCGCGCGTTATGAGGGTTGCATGTAGCTTCTTGAGGAGCTCCCAATCACATACATCAATTACCCTCTGGATAATTCAATCAGTGTGTTCCTCTGTCCTCTCTGTACGCCCTGAATGAATTATCACGTCGTCGCTGTGTCTGTGTGACTAATTACAGAGCCATGTCAATTATCATCGCGATTTAGAGAAAGCGTCGATTAGCAATCTCCACCCGCCGTCCCATCCTCCTCCCCCACCAACATTCCCGATTCGTCGGCTGGTTGGATGGCTCGAGGCGAGACACATACGGCAATGTTGAGAGTTTCTTTACAAAAGAAGAGTATTGTTAGGGGATGATGCTGTAATAATCAATAATAATAATAATAAATATTAATAACTAATAATAATAACCTCTACCGGTTTGTGCTCAAAGATGTACCAACAGGAAATAGAGTACCCTCATTGTTTCATTCTTATTTATTCGTTTTGTCCGCAAATGATGATGCTGTAATAATAATAATAATAATAATAATAATAATAATAATAATAATAATAATAATAACCGCTAGTTGGGCTCAAATATACTCAGGGAAATAGCATTCTTTTATTATTATTGTCATTATTATTATTATTATTATTATTATTTATTATTATTATTATTATTATTAGTTATTATATTATTATTATTTTATTAACTTTTTCCCGTTTTGTCCGCTAATTTGTCAAATCTTAAAATCATTATCCTAACTGTTTCGATCAATGCTCGAAAATTTATCATCAGTATTATCATTAGTAATAACTTGTCGTACCCAACTTCGCACAGATGAAATACCCCACGAGACGTGGTGTTTCTAAATAATAAAAACGTCCATAACTTGTAACAAACGATTTTCCCGTTTCCAAGCACTTGCTTATCAGCATAGGAAACTTTTTTTATTCTAGCATATCAACTACAAATACGATTATCACCAGTTTTAACATTATATTCACGCTCAATTAGCGGTTAACTCATGTGTTATATTATTGTGCCGATTAAGTATTACTTCCACTATTTACACTGACAAAGATCATTTTGATGTCGCCATAACATTTTAAATTCATGGCAACTTTGGCGTTCAACGAGCGATCATCTAATATCCTTTTTTTCGCCCCATACTTTCGATGCTGAGCAGAGTAGGGCGAATTTCAAAGGTCAATTTGAAACCTTCCTCAGCTTTTATTTCCTTAATATTTGAGGCAAAACGGGTAACTGGGAACTAACCTTGTCGATCTGACACCCGCATCTCACATCACTTGTAACAATAATCAGGTTACGTCAACATGCACCAACAGTCACGCAAAAAAAAAACATAAAAAATATAATTTTTTTGAACGTTCCAATTTACTATATTCAATCAACAGCTCTCTCTCTCTCGTCTCTTCTCTTCTCTCTCTTCTCTCTCCTCTCTCTCTCTCTCTCGCTCATCTCCTCCCTCTGGTTGTGTTGGTGTGTGTGTGTGTGTGTGTGTGTGTGTCTGTGTGCTTTGCAAGCTTAGTATTTCGGCCAATGCTTCGGTGCCAGATCGTCCAACCGTCTCTTAACACCCGACAACGAACCACATCCCAAATTTTCTCAGCAGAAATCGGCAAGATCTTCGGGTTGCTCGACTTCACGGTGGCAATTCCGTTCCCTTTACAGCCATGCTTTGGAATTCTTCCTCGGATTACTCCTTCGTTATATGTACTGTCATCTACGCTCTATCGAGAATCGGGGCTACATAAGGTAACTAGCATGCTCCTCCCACTGACCTTTGTATGGAAAAGGAAAAAAACATTCATGAAAGATCCATCCTAAACTGTAGCTGACCTCTCTCTCTCTCTCTCTCTCTCTCTCACTCTCTCTCTCTCTCTCTCTCTCTCTCTCTCATATTTCTAACATACACATGACCTGAGGACCAGTTCTCTCTCTCTCTCTCTCTCTCTCTCTCTCTCTCTCTCTCTCTCTCTCACACGTGTCATTTAAGAGCTGAACTCTCTTCTCTCTCGTACAAGGGTGTCATTTAGAGAGCGGATCTCTCTCTCTCTCTCTCTCTCTCTCTCTCTCTCTCTCTCTCTCTCTCTCTCTCTCCTTCCTAACAGACGAATACCACTCAGGAGGACCCCGGAGTAATTGTCTATAACACCAAAGCGACTTTTAGCAACTGCGGGGCGACGTCAGCCGGAGCGTAATACAAATCATTTAAGGCCAGCCATGACTTGGCGGAACTTTGAGGGGACCACTTTTTCCCTCCTTCCACAGGAGGGAAAAAAAAGGAGGGCCTAAGGCAGAAAAAGCAAGAAAGTGGCACAGTGCATTTTATGCGTGCATGCGCATGCATGAGTGCGCGCCTGTATGAAAGAGTCATGCGTGGTACGTATCCGCGCATGAATGCTTGCTTGCCTGCTCGCATGGGAATATAGACGTGTATGTGTGGCGGTTCTTATATATATATATATATATATATATATATATATATATATATATATATATATATATATATATATACACACACACATATATATATATATATATATATATATATATATATATATATATATATATATATATATATATATATACTATGTACACACATGACAGTCCGTTGTAGATGAACCGTTGTCGTTATCGTTATCGCCGTTGATGTTTTTATCGTTGTCTGCATCTACAGACTGATGTACCTGTTGCTTTATTTACCCCTTTCTGTCGGAGGAACATGACTCATTACTAGCCATCCTCATCACCATCATCATCCTACTATTATTATTATGATTATTATTTCCAATGTTTTATATACATACACACACACACACACACACACACACACACACACATATATATATATATATATATATATATATATATATATATATATATATATATATATTTACCTCATTTTTTGTTTTTGTTTTTGACATTTTCCTTTGGGTAGAAGAATCCTCTTCATTATGTTATGTTTAAGGACCCACTTACTATATTATTAATTTTCACAGATTATTTGACATTCTATTATCATTTTTACATCAATATTTCCCATTATTATAATTCACATTTCGTGACCATTTTCGTATTTATGTGATCAACGTTGAGATTTTGTCATTTTTTAAACATTATTGATCATTATCGGTTTATTTTCTGCTCTGGGATGTTTGTCGTGATCATTATTCTTCGCATAGTCATTATCCACAGGGCGTCGTTGTTCTATCTTCTTCTTGCCACTCTTCAGTTACTAACGATACTTTGAACCGAATCTGCAAACATGAACAAACCGAAAAAAAAAATCTCGTGGCACAATTCACAATGGCTTTCGGTTAACTTTCTTAAATTCCAAGATGTAGCAACCACTTTTTTCTGCTATTAGTTTTCTCTCTAAATCAAACTACATGAAACACAAGCTTCCGTGCCCCTCTCTACTAGCTGATAGCAACGCTCATAATATACTACATATATTATTGAGTATTCAACGACATACCAATGTCCTCTCTTCTGGAAATATACGAACAGAAAAACACTGGTCTTATATCAATCTTTTGAATAACATTTAAAATATATGCTTCCGTTTGAGGGTGGATAGTGGCGAATCTTCAGCAGTAATTCAGTGTCGTGGATGCATATGAATGCACGCACATTAGTATTTTCTAGAAATGCATAGCCATTATAATCATTTACACGACTTTTACTTCGGTGGCCAGGATATATAAAATAGTTAAGGCATGAACATTTGTTACTGAGTGGTAATAAAGAATTCTTTAATGGTAACCCAATGTCAAGGATACATAATGCATACACATATGCTCATCTATCTGGTATAATATAATAACAGAAAAGTGTGCTATCAGTCTTCAATGTAATACTCGAACATTAGCATGAATCGAGGGTGGGGGGAAAAAAGGAATTTTCTATTTCGGATTGCAGATAAAATTCGTCTGTCTCGTGACGTGGCTGTAATTAATGTGCAGTTACTGGATGACTGTACCAGTGACTGTATCTTGGTATATTTTGAATTCTTCACTTATTAGAAGGAACGGTTTATTCCTGAAAGAAAAGGAGACCTTTTCTTTCAGGAAGATTTTAAAAGGCCGCCCTTATTGGAAGAAACGGTTTATTCCTGATAAAGAAAAAAAAAAGACTGTCGATCTGCTTTAAAAGATCCTCCCCATTTATAAAAGCAAAAAAATAATCTTTCCTAAAAAAATATATATAAAATAAAAGCAAGACTCGCGAAGTAGGCTCTTATTGGGAAAAATCATTCATTTGTACGAAAAAATCTCAGCCAAAAAGTAGAGCAGGCGTGGAGGAACTGGACTAGACTTGAACAGCAAATAATGTTGAATTCGTTTTCTACATTTGTGAACCTTCAGTACTCTCATGAGACTTTAGTCAGCAGTAGCTCAGGCTTGCAACTCTCATTTACTCTCTCTCAGCATGTGTGTGTGTGCATGTGTATCTGTTTGTGAAGAATCACTACGCTTATCTTACGACGGATATTTAATCGTTGAAGATTATCTCTCATTGAGCCAAATTATATAGAGTCTCTCTCTCTCTCTCTCTCTCTCTCTCTCTCTCTCTCTCTCTCTCTCTCTCACACTAAAAAAAAACTCAAAAACACATTTAGAAAAATAAATGAAACTTTTCTCTCTCATTCTACCTATGTGTTCCAATACGTTTTCACTCAAAGCTACTAAATTAAATAAATGAAACATCTGCGTTGTGTGTGTGTGTGCGTGTGTGTGTCTGTCTGTCTGTCTTTAACATACACTCACATACTCTAAACGGAACACTTGATCGAGTCACGCAAAGTTAATGTTGTTATTAAAACTCTCTCTCTCTCTCTCTCTCTCTCTCTCTCTCTCTCTCTCTCTCTCTCTCTCAGAGTTAACTCCGTTTCGTTCCAAATCAAGCGAACAGAATTTCATACTGTAGCCGAACCGGCGTCTTGTGCTTGCAACATAGGGGCCAAGTCTGCAATTGCTTGCTGAATGCATTTCCAGGTCACACGTTGGGGTGGGATGCAGAGGGAGGGAGGGAGGAGTAGGAGGAGGGGGAGGAGGAGGGGATGGTGCTGGCCACAGGAGATTATTTGGGGGAACACCAGGGTAAGACAGAGCTCCTTCGCTGGGGGTGATCAACAACAAATAGAGCAAGAGGGCACCTAGATCTTTTGGCACTAGAATGTGAAATTTAGCTAACGAGAGAGAGAGAGAGAGAGAGAGAGAGAGAGAGAGAGAGAGAGAGAGAGAGAGAGAGAGAGAAGCACCTAGATACTCCAGACAATAAAACCATGAAATTAAGATTGCATATATATATAATATATATATATATATATATATATATATATAAATATATTATATATATATTATCACTATATATAAATAGTGACCTTAAGTATTTTGAATGATTGACTCAGGAAACTCAGATTACGAGAGAAAAGAGAAAGGGGAACCTAACAATTGAATAACAGATTTTTTCGAAATCAAGAAGGGCAGAGACAGAGACAAACTATCAAAGAGAAGACGCGGCCCCTGAGAAGACTTGGTCGCAGAATTGGGAAAATGTGGAGATAAAAAATAATGACTACAGAATGAACGGAGCGAGAGAGAGAGAGAGAGAGAGAGAGAGAGAGAGAGAGAGGCAAGTAGTAAAGGTGGGAGAAAAGATTTTGGTGGGTAGGAAGAAAGAGAGGGAGGGATGGGAGAAGCAAGGCAAGCAGTAGAATATGAGGGCCACGGGAGGAAGGATGAGGAGGGGGAGGGGGAGGGGGAGATCCCCATAGGGGCCAATAGAGGGAGAGCCATGTTAAGTTTCGAGGCGTCGTTCGTATCGTTCGACACCGGATATTAGCATGGCGCTAAACACTATGATTGAATCGATTAACCGGATCGGCGCCGATTTCGCTACGGAAGACAGACAGAGGTTCGAAGAGACCCGTTAAAGGAGAAGTCAATTGGAAGAAGAAACCAGCTGTAGGTCGACCGACTCTCCTTCTAGTGCAAATCAGAAGGAAATTATTTAGGGATTTCCCGTTGCACAAGCCCTATGGCGATCGCCTCCCAGACATTTTAAGAGGAGAGCGGTTTCACAGAACAAGTTTTCCTTTTATTTTTTCCCTAGGCCAAACCTCCTCCTCCTCCTCCTCCTACTTTACCAAATCAGTTTTCCTAAAATGGAAAGTTCATTTTGATGGAGAAAACACATACCTTTCCATTCAATTAAGTCGCCTTAAACCGTTAAAGCCTAAAAAAGAGATTGTTTGATAAACTGCCTAAAAGTGCTCGGGAAATAAAAACCGCCCGATGCCATCTGCCGCAAGACTGCTGCTCCACCTGACACTCCGAGTCGGTCCGAACGTTTCCACAGCCTTACAACGCTTTTCCACCTAACTCTGCAACTACACTGTCCCACGAAGTCCCACTTACGATGGCCTGAAAATTCAGATCAACGTGGCCACAGGGAAAAGAACGAGCTCAAACAGACAGGGGCATAACTTCGTGTCACCGAAGGTGAATGAAACATTCCGGGAAGAAATTCATTCATGAGCCCGGGTGAACGATAAGCACAGAAATTACCCCCTCGGGAGTGTTCAGTAGTTGTCACACATTGCATGATCATGATCGTGGTCCCCTGTGCTTCCTACCCTTCCCCCGTCCCCCCGTGCTTCCAAATCTCATGAGAGAGAGAGAGAGAGAGAGAGAGAGAAGATTGTGAGGTGGGTGGGGGGCTGTTAGGAATGCTGTTTTAACTTTTCTTTCTTCTCAAAATAAATGAGCTACAGTGTTAGGTTAGACGGGGAAAATTTCTTTTTCGGAGATAGGTAAGAGACTGAAAATGGTTTGGAAAGTCGAAGTCAGTATCCTTATCTCCGTTTCATCGCCACATCCCCCATCGTCAGAGCGTTTTCAGTGGTATACAAAGAGAAAAGTAACACAGTTCTGACAAAACTTGAGAGAGAGAGACCAGAGCCTTATGTTATTTCTATCTTCACATTTTAATCACGAGATACATAATATTAATATGTTCTTAACATTTATCTGAAGTAGTTCTAACTGGCTTAGTGTGAAAGAAAGATAGAGAGGGGAACTTAGTTAAATTTTATTTCTATGTATTGTTTACCACGTCCAGATCACCAGTGTTTTCTCGACAGTGCATTTTAAGGCCAGTTAACGTACTTCTTACTGGCCTAGACAGAGAGAGAGAGAGAGAGAGAGAGAGAGAGAGAGAGAGAGAGAGAGAGAGAGAAAGCACTACAAGCACTCGCACACGGCCCGATGAGAGTGAAGTAATAGGAACAAATGCCAAGGGCGAAATCAATCACAGTTACTCGTGGCATCATGCCCAATTGGGGATTTCTCATTGAGGCACCGTCCTTGTGCCCATATCTCCGTTGGCCAACTGGTACCTTGGATCTTTGATCTCAGAAGATAGTTCTACTACGAAATACGGGGGCGATATGACGTAAATCTGACGATAAGCGAATTACGGCGGCGGTAATGCCTGTTGCCACACCGCGTAGCGAAAGACACAGATGCAATTGCTCGCAGGCACTCTTTTGCAAGAGGAGTCTTCGAAGCCTGTCTGGCCGTTAAGGGAAGATCGGTCAAAGAATGTATGAAGGGAAGATTAACTTTCTATGTTCTAATAGAAAAGACGGATGGACGTCTAGTACGCTAAATTTCTATGTTCTAGAGAAAGGACGAGAAGACGGCTAGTAGATAAACTTTCTAGTTCTAGAGAACGAACTAAAGGAATTTCTAATAGAAGATTAACTTTCCATGTTCTAGAGAAGGGGCGAAAGGAAGTTATAGTAGAAGATTACCTTTCTTGTTCTAGAGAAAGAACGAAAGGAATTTCTAGTAGAAGATTAACTTTCCATGTTCTAGAGAAGGGGCGAAAGGAAGTTCTACTAGAAGATTACCTTTCTAGTTCTAGAGAAAGAACGAAAGGAATTTCTAGTAGAAGATTTACTTTCCATGTTCTAGAGATAGGGCGAAAGGAAGTTCTACTAGAAGATTAACTTTATGAGAAAGACGTTGAACATTTCCTATATTGTTCTAAGAGAGGGCAATAGTTCGGATCTAGTCGAGACAAAAGGGAAGATAAACTTCCCGTGTTCTAGAAAAGGGAAGAAACGGGCCCTCTTAAGGGCAGAAGATAAAATTAACCCTTTCCCTGTTCTAAAAAAGGAGAGTAAGGAGATCTAGTAAAGAAATGAAGCAAGAATAATTTCTCCGGGTGCGGGAGAGGATGTTCTGGTATTCAGAAAAGACTAGAAAGGAAATTAGCATCGTAGGTGTTCTAAGAAAATGGAAGAATTTGTCTTAGGTAAAGACTTAAACATTAATTTCTCTGGGTCTAGAAAGGACACCCAGTAAAGGCTAGAAGGGAGATAACTTTCTCCGTGTTTTAGAGAATGGCAGATCTAATACAGACTTGAAGAAAGATCAACTTTCTCCCACGCTATCATAAGAAGGCGATACAGGAGATAGATCTAGAAACCGAATAAGAAGAAGAAGAAGAAGACAAGAAGAAGAAGAATATCGGGAAATAGATCAGAACATTACAAAAGGATTAACATTATGCAGAAATTAGGTCAGCAAACTAAAGGAAAACGTAATATTAAGCCTAAAAAATGCCTCGGAAAAGCACGCCTGACTTATATTGGTGATCAGAAAAAAGATTGGATTTCAAAACCTAAAAGAAAAAGCAGTGGGAATACTGAATATCCAAAAAAAAGAAGAAAATATTAAAAAAGGTAAATAAAAAAGCAAGAACAATCACGACCTCGGCGCAAACGGGATCTGGGAGCTTGTGTCTCGAAAATACAATTCAAATATGGGAAACCTGAAGATCCAAACTATAAATACGAATGAGCCAGGCACTATATTAAATACTTGCAGATCAGCGTGAAAAGTGGGTCTCAAATTCAAGACCTAATTTATGGATACAAGAAAGAAAAACTGGACACCTACCTAGAGAAGATTAGACCACAACTCAAGAGGAGAAACAATGGAAACTCAACACAAACTAATATCGAAGATCAATGAAGAATCTTCAGTTACTAGGATTTCTAAAGACAAACGAATATGATCATTGTAGATCCAGACAGACACACACACACACAAACAGGGACTATCCCGGTTCCAAAAGAACCAAAGATTAAATGAAAATGTTCAGTTCCAAAGCCAAGGAGGAATATTAAGCCTTTAATATACAGTAACATACACTTTCACAAGCATGACCTTTCTAGTTCTAAGCTTTAAATAGCGTTCTCAGGAAATAATCTTTGAGGTATCATTTATATTCCTGCCTTGCAAAATTGACCGACCTGCTTCAACTTCAAACAAGGAGAGAGAGAGAGAGAGAGAGAGAGAGAGAGATTCAAATATACGAATGTATACCGTATGCATGCGCTTACTGTCTACACACACACATATGTATTATGTATGTATGTGTGTGTGTGGGGAGAGAGAGAGAGAGAGAGAGAGAGAGAGATCAAGCAAAACAAAAGCAGCAAGCGGACTGTAGTCCTATCTAGATAATTCACGGGGTGGCGTCTTAAACATTCATAAAAGTGCAAGCGGTGTCACCGTTTAAAACATTCGTCGTCCAATGCAATCAAATAGGAAGACAAACGCTATTCCTACATTAAAATGAAATCTCAAGCAGAATGGGAAAGCTTCCAGGGAACAAGACGCCTTTGCCGTCATGGTAATGGTAAACTCCAAAGAAACCTCATAATCACATGAGTTAATAAAATAAAATGGAAAGGTAAATCCACAATAATATGTCTGATCTTGTTATTTAAAATACAAAGCAGAAAGCTTTCGAAGACCTGCACGGTCCTCCTTGTCAATCTGTCCGTACAAACGCCACGCTGAAGGAACAGCTACTGGTACCGTACAAAAGCCACACTGAAGGAACAGCTACTGGTTCCGCACAAAGGCCACACTGAAGGAACAGCTACTGGTTCCGTACAAAAGCCACGCTGAAGGAACAGCTACTGGTTGACTGTCGATAACAAATCGACATTTGAAAGGATAATGGTAACTATCCGTGCATAAAGAGTACGTCCTACTGTGAGTATAAAATCCATGCTTAAGAGTAGGTCATGGTAAACTCCTACAACAAAATTTACATTTAACAGCATGTCACGGTAAGTTCTCTGTTCATAACCCACGTTTAGAAGTAGCCCTTGGTAAGCTCTCCTGACAAAATCCACATTTAAGGGCACAGGCCTCTTTTAAAATCCACATTTAAGGGTATTTCATAGCAAACTACTCTTTTGAAACCCCCATTTAAGAGCCTTTCGTGGCAAAATGCTCTTTTAAAAGCCACATTTAAGTGCAGTTTATGGTAAACCCCATACTATAACGCACGTGTGGATTGTCAATAATGGAAAACTGCCAGCAACGCTCATTAAAGTTACAGATAATTATAACCGTCCGTAAAAACCACATTCAAAGGAAGGAAGACGGGAAACTGACCAAACATTTATCACAAGACATGTCTGTCCACATGAGCAATGACCTATCATCCCATCGTCTCTGCTGGCAGGGCAGAGGCCGGAAGTCCACACAAGGCTTCCTCTTGCCTTGAACACCTTAACCACAGTTAGGGACCAACCAACTCATAAAACAAAAAAGAAATTACTTTCCAGCACAACAGCAATTATTCATTTCAAATACCATGTCCTGCCAACCAAAGCAGTAACTTACATTCACCACGCATGTATGTTCTCAAGCTGAAGGCCATAGCAATATTAATAACACGTTCGTTATACGGCTACTAGCCGGATTAGTAAAAAGAAAAAACGCTTAATCTGGTCACATCATGGGTGGGCGACTCGCTAAATATGTGAACCATGGCGTAGGAAATAGCAACCGAATCATGAAAACAAGTCGCAAGCCACCCTCCGAAAAGAAAAAAAAAATAGGTATAATCTGAAACCAATCATCCAAGGGATAAACACCGACTTGGGATTAAGAAATATTTTTCATGAAGAAATTCATGAAAAATATTTCCAAGTGTTTTCTCAAATGATCACCTTCTCTTTCTTTTCCATTTTTGTTGTTGTTGTTGTTATTGTTTTTCAATCAGCGATGGGTTGTCGAAGCAACACAAAAACCCAGACTTGATGAAATAATTAAGAAAAAAAACACACACACACAGAGGGATCCATACGCGAAGGAAGCGGCAGATTAGGGGAACACTAAAACCGGAAGGGAATTCCCAGATTCTGCAACAGCGGGAAAGAGTCCTACTTTGCCTCGCTGGTGCTTTCAATCGTCTTCCTTGTATCTGTAACTTCTTCCTCTTTTTCCAGTATGTGTGTGGTATTATTTAATTTCCCTTCATAATTCCTCCTCCATTAAGTGCTATCTTCTCTGGTTCATCATTTTTTGTCTCTGGGTGCTTACTTGCTTATTTTTCTCATTAATATACGAGTATATGCCACATCGTTTATTATTATCTCATGGCAAACTCGTTTAAATTCATATAATCTATTCCAGTTTATCTGAAAGGCGCTGCATCATTCATTTTTCTCTTAACACTTTCACTCAGTACCTGCTATTACTATTGTAATTTTCTTTAGTCATTTCTTTGTCCTTAAATTCTAACACACTCAGTTCTTTATTTCCTTCCCATGGGCATGTATGATCCATTTCAAGCCTGCCAGAGCTGATAAAAAAAAGCTGCCTTAATTTCTTGGCAACGTACAATAGTCAAAACTGAATGGGGGCAGTGTCTATGTTTTCTCTCTATAGTAGCCACCTTCCTCTACCGTGGAAAAGAGCTTTGTGTAGGAAAAAAATACTCTAGTGTGTGAGATATTATAAAACGGACGATATATTGAAAAAAAAGGGACCTTCAAAAACCGTGTACAACAATGGCCAGCTGTCGGCCATCATTGTACAGTATATCAACTGCTAAATTAGAGATTCTGAGGCTAAAGTCTCTAAGAAAGAGAAAGCAGGATATTTTCTCTGCTTAGTCATTTTTTTTTTCTGAAATGGCAATTCCCTTTTTCTGATGGAAGTTCAACTTGGTGGGCGTCTCTTTCAACAATTTTACTCTATTCGACAATAGTCGAAAATAATCACAGATTTATTTTTTTCCCCTTATTGACTACTTCATCACTGATATCACAGAATTTAAAACTGTTGCATTTGTCCTTGTTATAGTTTCCGTCGCTAACATCATCGTCGAAAATAATAGTTCTATGACCACTAACCACTACTATCATTACTAATAGCGCTTTTGTTATTATATAATTACATTTTTGTATATTTGCGGTTATCTCTTTTATCAGTATTTTTGACGACAATAGT
>NC_061090.1:9581248-9596248 GCF_015104395.2 Macrobrachium nipponense | reverse complement strand
TCATGACTGTAAATAAGGTTAAGTTTTGGCATATTATGAAGCCACTGCTGCCGGGAGGGAAAAGAATAGCCAGGTAATACTTCATGTCATCTTTCAGGATCTGTCATTTTAGTATTGTTATTCACATCTTTACTGTTAGGAGAAGATGATGATGAATGAGGAAACAGATCATAATAATAATAATAAGATATAAAGCCATCTAGCTACAAAATAGGTGAAGAAAGAAGCTAACTTTTTTAAGGTACTCATCTGTGTTTGTATAATAATAATAATAATAATAATAATAATAATAATAATAATAATAATAATAATAATAATAATAATATAGTTTGTGTTTTTACCGTATATTTCGCTGCGCATAAATATAATATAACACTATACAGAAATGAATACGGATAGTATTTTTCATGGTGTTACATACATATATAGATATATATATATATATATATATATATATATATATATATATATATATATATTACTACGACGCTGTTAACATTTAGAGGGATGGTAGAGAACTGGCCAAAACATTTACATTCTAAAATCTACCTTATTTAAATATGAGAGAGAGAGAGAGAGAGAGAGAGAGAGAGAGAGAGAGCTAATACACAAGTAGCCAAATAAAAGATATACAGATATCTGATAATTGCAATGATGATAAGAGATAAAAAAAGATAACGAAAGTACTAATGCTAAAGACTTTAAGGACACCAATTATGATGATGATGATTCATGAGCGTTACTGAATTTTCATGAGCTGATCGAAGACGAGAGGGTTGAGTTATAATCTGACCAATCTTACAAGGAGCTCACTATGATTGTTAACGTGATGATGATAAGACGCAACTAACAGCAAGCGTAGCGCCCGGCAACTGCAAGCTATTTCTGAGAAGCCCGAAGGTTCTTTTCAAAAGCCCGAGGACAATCTTTCTGGACCCAAGAGGATGGGCGGGTGGAAGGAACGGGCTTTGTGGGTGGGTGGCAAAGGGTGGGATTGAGACTGGGGAAGGTTGTGTAGGGAGTCATGGGCGGCTTCAGTCAGAGAGGAATTGGGATGGACGCTTCGAATAGGAGGAAAGGAGTGGGTGTTCAGTTTTTGTAGGTAGGTGGAGTGGGTGCTGTGGTTAAACAAATGAGACGTCTTATCGATAGATAGGACGGGGGTGGGCGCTGCTATTAATCAAGGGTGATGGGCGTTTCAGTTAGACAAGTGGGACGGACGCTGTGATTTGACAGGAAGGATGGGCGTCATCATAAGATTAGATGGGAAGGACGCTGTGTGTTTTAACAGGTGGGGTAGGCGCTGTGGGTAGACAGATGAGAGGGCCGTTATGGTTAGATAGGCTGGATGGATGTTGTTGGCAAACAGGTGGGATGGGTGCTGAGGTTAGACAGATGGGATGGGAGAAGTGGGGGGGGGGGTGGCAGAGAGGGGAGGGGTTAGGGGAAGGGAGATGTTAAGGCTAAAGCTGTATTCTCCAAAAGAGCAAAGTCGAACTTGCCCAAAAATAAAAAAATAAAAAAAAACTGCCGGCGGATCACTGGACGCATAGTGTAAGTTCGAACAGGTGATACTGGAACGAGAGAGTAGAAAAAAAAATGAAATAAAAAAAGTAAAAATTAAAAAAAATAAAAAAGTGAAAATATTAAGGGAAAAAACGGCTGATGCCTCATTGGACGCATTTCCCAGCAAGCTGCCTTACTAAACGTGATGACTTGCAAGCCGCTGCTGCTGCTGCAGGGTGACTGGCCCAGATGATAGCGTTGCTGCAAGTGCTGTTAAGCGCTGCTGGCGTTGTTGATGATGTTGGGAGGGCCCCTGGCGCTTATGTGCAGGACCACATGGCAATGTGCCTCATCAGCATACGCTCAGATTAACGGTGGCAAATGGATTTCCATTTCGAACTTTTGTATGTTATTTGAGAGAGAGAGAGAGAGAGAGAGAGAGAGAGAGAGAGAGAGAGAGAGAGAGAGAGAGAGAGTGTGTGTGTGTGTGTGTGTGTGTGTGTGTGTGTGTGAGAGAGAGAGAGAGAGAGTACTTTTTAATACGTGCGTAATCTATTAGCTGGCCTTTTGCTTTTCATGTACAATAATGGAGTCAGTGAACCTGCCGTTACAATTACTACCAACGCAACCACTACAGCTACTAATGCTATTATTATTATTGCTGCTACCACTGCTACTACTACTACTACTACTACTAGTACTACTGTGGATGCATGTGCAGGACATTGTTAACAATATCGCAACAGTACTTTGCAAAAGGAATCTTTTGCAAACAAAGCAAAACGCACTTGAGCAAACAGCAATGGTTACGAGAACTTTTGTAAAGATGCAACAAAAAGTCCATTTTATATGAGGTCTCACTACACAGGTGCTACTACGCATTTGCGTAATCACCCTCAAACAGAATTACAATCTAGAATTTGTCCAAATTTCTACTTCACTGAATAGAACAAAAATGCGGTAACAACGTAATCACTCGCATCACAATCATTCATTTTCAGTATCGTATGACATTCACCCGTGACGAAGAAGTATGAAAAAGAGTCTTTGTGCTTTACCCCAATTTGTGCTACTGAAGTCATACTGCTACTACAACAATAGGTGGCATTCTTTATTACCAAAGCAGACAAGCAGACGCTTTACCGTCTTGTTATACTTTCAAGCTGCTGCAACTTACATATGTTACTGTTCCCCAAAAAGTTTTCCTTTCGTAAAAAGGAACATTTTGAGTCCCGCTTTATTCCATTAAACCACTTTGCCTGTTCCTAAATAATCATACTGGATGCACTGTAAATAAAGGCGGTCTTCTTACGATTTTTTTCTTGTAGTTACCATTATTTTTCAAACCAGACCAGGAAACATTTAACTTTCTTTCTTCCTTTCAACTGCCTTTTTCGGAATCCACTTTATGCTTCTGTTTTTCCTAACCCTTACAGCCATCCTTCCTTTACTAAAGGAGTTCCTTGACCTAATTCGTGCTTTCTTCTGATATGGGCTGGAAAAGGACATTAGGTTGGTCGTCCATTTCACCTTTGTATTAAAATAAAAACCAATAATGAAACTGCTGTTGATGTTAATAATGATTACTTATATTACTTAAAATTTTAAAACGTTTGTATTTCAATAACGTTGCTTACCATTGTCAGATATTTTATCAGTAAAGAGCAGGAATTTCCCTGTATTACATTTTTGCGCAAATGACAACCTCATTATTGTGAAACACTTTTCCTTATGAACTGTCGTTTCTTTGTTTAAGATTTAATATGAAAACAAGTTTTATTTGCGTTAATGGCAATATTCAAAACAAATTTTTAAACTTTTGTTTCTTTACCATATTTTGGTTAAGATTTGCAACAGATTTGACCTAAGGAATATGAAGTACCTATGGTAATAGATTTATAACTGACTAACAATCTTTTTCACTCTACAAAAAACATATTTCTTCTTGGTAATATTAGGCTGTTGGTTTGGCAGAAAGTCGCAATTGTTACAACCGCGTATCTCATGATTAGTAAAAGGAGTCGACACGTTGCTGGTGAGACCGACGTTTGTGTATATAGCCGTTAAGAGGATGATGAAATTCTGGGCAAATAGACATAAACACTCAGCAAGCAGCCAATGGCTGCATTTAGCTGTGACTCGTTCCTTGACTTTCTCTGAAGTCTGCCATACCCTTCTGGAAAAATGCTTTTTGTCGAAAAAAGCATTGATCTGGTTGAAGAGGTTACCTTTGCCGCAGACTTGTACCACAAGACCGAACATTTCTATTATTATTTGTAGTATTTATCCTGGTTTTGCGTGATTTGGTCAACAATCCGCGCAGCGACTTGTAGGTCAGGCACAAGTACCTCTGGAGATCTACGTAAACTGTTCGGCCTTGGTGGCACTGGCTCGTCACTCTCTCTCTCTCTCTCTCTCTCTCTCTCTCTCTCTCTCTCATAACAGACAAACACACCCAAGAAATATATATAAAACACCACGTGCCTACGAAAACATGAAATGTTCTATACTATCTCTTGAGTTTGTTATTCACTTTCAGTGTGTTTGTAGTATTTAGTGACAAAACTTAAAATAAGACGACAAGTGAATATTCCGTTGCTCAATAAGTAATCAAACGTAAAGAGAACTTAACTAAGGCGAAGTTTGTTTTGATGGCAATGCAGCGACAACAGTGAGAAGGCGACTCTCGCCGACTAACGGAATGACTGTGACGTCATCGGGTGATATCATAACACTGGGAATCCGCGGCAATGCACGGACCTCGTTGTAACCAACATTACAGTCATTTACGTAATATCATCATTTTCACTGTTTACCGACGGATTTATATCGTAATTTACGTAATATAAAAATTTTCACTATTTACTGACTGATTAATAATGTCATAATCATTATCGAATGGCAAACAGGTGGAGAAATACAAGGAACCTTAAATAAACAGCAATAAACAAGTAAATATTGCAACCGAGTTTCTTCGGCGCAATCGAGTTTTCTGTACCGCGAATAATACTGCATGAAACTCTCAGCTACGGCCAATGAAACTCTCAGCCGTGGCCCAAGAAACTTTCAGCCACCGCCCGGTGATGACCGGTTTTATAGCGTTGCCAGGATCATGCCTGACTTTGACCTTAAATAGAATAAAAAAAAAAAAATTAAACTGCCGAGGCTAGAGGGCTTCAATGTGCTACGTTTGGTGATTGGAAGGTGTGTGATCAACATTCCAATTTGCAGCCCTCTAGCTTTAGCAGTTTTGAAGATCTGAGGGCAGACTGGAAAACCGCGGACGGACAGACAAATAGTCATCACAATACGAATAAGAATCTAAAACAACGAATCATAGCGCCGTATATCTAACTTATCAACGTCAGTAATATCCCAGAATAGTGAGATGTAAATGCATTAAAATCGTATATTATATTAATATGATATACAATTTCTTTGGTAGCAGATTAACATACTTCTTTGGTAAGGCAGAAGTACTTCAAAGAACGCAGTTTTTTTTACGAGGCATAAATGCAAACATATTCTAAGACTACATTATTTGGAATGCATAGCTGCCAACACATTCCAAGAATAAAAGTGATTTTTAACGCACAGATCTTCCCAGAATGAAGTATTTCTATTGTAATATGCACAATTAGTTTACGAGACGTGATATCTTCAGTGTCGCATAAAGGTTTTTATCTTCCCAGAAGACATAATTTCCCCGGTACACCGTAAATAAATCAGTATTCTCAAGTATATGACTTCTCGACAAAAGTATCATACACAAATATCCCCCAATATTTCACGTACTTTTTAACGCATATATAAATGTTATCGGGAGACACAATTTCTCTACAGACATGCAAATGCATTAATCATCCCAGAGATGTCAATTCAATTCGTAATACATAATATTCCCGGAATACTTCTGTTTTATTTTTTTTATCTCTTTCCAGAGGTCTAATGGCAGCTCGAGTCCAGCACCTTATACCTCCCACGGCCTAACTTTCGCCCATTGCTTTCTTGAATCCCAATGAGGTTCTTTCAACCGGGAAACAAAACCACCTGTTGCACGGAGCTACCAACTACCCCCCCCCCCCCTGTGCCCTGCTCCCCCTCGACACCTTCCCAACACCTCAGCCTCACGTGGGGAGAGAGGGAGACGACGTGGAGGAGCGAGAGAGAGACTGAGAGAGACGAGAGAGAGAGAAGAGAGAGAGAGAGAGTAGCAACTTTAGCTGGCACGCCACCTGTTGATCGCCATTCCCTAATCTCCTCCTCCCACCCACCCCCACCACCGATTCAGTGAATCCCTGCCTCTCTCCCTGAGAGAGAGAGGAGAGAGAGAGAGAGAGAGAGAGAGAGAGAGAGAGAGGCTGGATATTTCCCGATATTTGTCCTTTCCAAACGGCAGCAATACCGGTGGTGGTAAATCCCAACCGCTGGAGGTGAGATTTTTTCTGAACGTTAGGCGTTTGTTTTGTGTCAGGTAGGAATATAATAATAATAATAATAATAATAAATAATAATATAATAATAATAATAATAATAATAATAATAATAATAATAATGGGCATGATCATCTCCGAGAGAGCAGAAAGGTCACAAATTAATCATTTTCCACCTGAGAACATTATTGTTCAGCGATGAATATTTCATAAACTTACTCATTCTAACATCGGTTTCGGTTCGATTCACCCTCGGTGGCCAGACAAAATTACTAAGTCGAGAAATCTTAAGACCCCCAGCTATTTATACCAGAAAAAAGTTTTACACAATATGCATTTATTTTTTAACAAAAATTACACATTATGCCAAGTCATCCATCCCAGTAGTGTGACTGGAATATCCAATTACCCAAAACCAGAAATAAGTTTAGAAACTATGCAATGATCGACAGAATCGGCTGTTTTCTAAAACGTTTTACTTCAGTAAATGGTTGGAAGTTCTTGCAAGTGAATCATTATGTATAATTCGGATTCCTCTAAACCTTAAAAGTGAAACAATAGTTATTCTTCTAGCTAAACTCACAAACGTCCCCGGAAAATCATGTCGCTACGACACCAGATTACACGAACAAGACATAAATCAATCAATCACTCAATCCCTCGAAAACCAATATTATATCCAACAAAATTCGTGTCCTCTCTATCATTCGTTAATTAAAAAGTCGAGTAATGTTCCTTGGAATAATTACCAATCACAAACAGCAGATTCGGTCACCATGTGCCAATTGTCAGTTGGAATTACTCCTGGACCAACATAGAATAACGAAATCAATTTAATCAACTAAAAAAATACAAGAGATCCCGTAAGTAAGTACCAGGGTCAAGAACATATGTACGTAAATGAATGGAAAAGGAATCAACCGTAATTTATGAGTGAGAACTAATGTTTACATTACTGCAATCATACAGCATCTGAACTGGAATAAATATATAGGGGGAAAAAAGATTGACATTAGACTCTGACATCTGACTTCCAGTCTAATTTAAGCTTCAAACAGAAAGGGGAATTGTCATCACAGCTTCTCTTCGCAAGCTTCTGTCTGGACGAAATAATGTTACAACAGAATCATTAGGTGAATTGAAAAAAAATCATTTTGGCTTGATCACAGCAGTTAAAAGTTAAAAGACTTAGAGACGAAAGAAGCGAAAAATGTTCCCAAAATGAAAGGCTCTGTGAATCAAGACAAAGAGAGTCAATAATAGAATTCCAAAGTTTGGAAGCATGCAATCTAGAAGCCAACAAGAGATTTCACAAGATTTAAACCTTCGGAAAACGTGTGTAATTAATACAAACGGAAACAGACGACCTAAAAAAAAAAAAAAAAAAACTTTTATCGAAATATAGCACAGTTGATCATAAGTGTCGTGAGAATGAGATTGTAACATCACATGATCATGAGCGATTCATTTTCGTCATAACCACACACACAAAATTATTATCACTTTATCCAAACGACAAAAAAAAAAAAAACACCCATGTCATTTTGGTCGTAAATGACAAGTTAATGACAACAGCCGTGACAATTCGTTTTCGTGTTATTCACAAAATCAATGAAAAAGTCTCTCCAGAAGCTCCGCCAAGAGAAAAGTCAGTCCAGACAAGAACATCACGAGCCATTCCCCTGAATAACATTCACAATAAATAAGAACAAAAGACACGCGAGTCTTATTTTATTATTTCTCCGTCAAAAAAGAGAAAGGGAAAATTGTCTTTCAAAAGAAAATGACACGTTCATCACAACTGCAGCGAGAAGGAAATGTTACCATGACAGGAACATGACCAATTCATTTACCTGAAATTCCGATGAAGAGAAGGAAAAATACGAACATAATTCTCACATCATTGAGCCGTTTTCCGCACTTCGCATAACATGACAGAACAGGCCCATCAAATATTGACATTGAGAGGGAACGTCTGTATCATCCAGACTCAACTTGACATCTGGGGAAAAATATAACGCGGTGGCTTTGCTGTACTTTATTATCACGATGAGAAAAATTAATCGGTTCATCAAATTTTAAAACTACAATATACGAAGTCAATCACGTAAAAAAATATTTTGAGTCATTCTGCGACTAACGGAAGTCTCTGTTGTTCATAAACCCAAAGACAAGATGATTTGATATATATATATATATATATATATATATATATTATATATATATATATATATATATATATATATATATAATCTGAACTCAACATAATACGCACACGACATACGACCGTAAACACACACATAAATTTTTTGCTTATTGAATATCAAGCCAGAGAAGTGATCAGTTCGTAGGATCGGCATAATAGCTGAAGGCTGAGGGACTTTTTATCTATTCTTCAAGATGAAGACAGAAATGGTCGGGCAATATCCTATATGAGTAGTAATGATTTCGACAATTGACACGAGCGTTTTATGTTTTATAGCTTTTGAATCCGCGACCCTCACTGTTGAAAGCAATTAGATCCCTTAGTTTTTGGATTGATTACGAATGGTAAGTTTATTATGGGTTTTGGTATTTTCATTTTTCCTATTCACAAATGGAATACATGCTCCTTGTTTTTTTTTTCGGTTTCTTCACAAAAATACAGTCATTAAAATACTGCAAGGAATGAACACAACAATGATAAAACCACACACACACGGGTCTGGACATGAAATTTACCATGCCGCCCAAATTTATATATATATATATATATATATATATATATATATATATATATATATATATATATATATATATAGATGGAGGACTCTGACCTACTTGAATAAGGATTTTAATTAGGGAGGCTGAAAATAAAGCGAGGCAAAATTTCGCAGAAGGCCTTCACGTCGCTCAGCGATGGATACGATGTTGATGGTTAAACAAATAAATAACTTACTCTCGTCGCCTATATCATTCTATAGCAGCTGTATTTATGAATGGACCAGTCCATAAATACCCCCGAAACATTACGCAATAACCGCAGTAATGCAGAGACTGAAGGCGAGGCCCATTACTCTCCGACAGACAACACCTCGCCACCGAAAGCCAAAACCGCAGAGAGAAATTACCTCCAACCGCTGTAACTGCAACGCAAAAAAAAAAAAAAAAAGAAAAAAAAAAAAATCACAAGCAAAGTTGGAGGGGAAGTTTACTGTAAGCATGTCTGTCGGTCAGTAGACTGTGCGTACGAAGGAGAGAGAGAGAGAGAGAGAGAGAGAGAGAGAGAGAGAGAGAGAGAGAGAGAGAGAGAGAGAGAGAGAGAGAGAGAGAATCGTGAATGGTTTCACCCTGGTGGGGGTGAGGATTTCCACGTCGAGGCCTTCCCAATTTTCAGTGTGATGTAGCCTAAATATTGATTGGTCACGTCAGTTATTTTTCCTCTCTCTCTCTCTCTCTCTCTCTCTCTCTCTCTCTCTCCTCTCTCTCTTCGTTCCAACAGCGACAAGCATCAGTCAGCCAACAATAAGGTACCTAATTCCTTGCTCACGTCAATAGCGACACATTGGATCTTGAATAGGCACCCATACTGTTCCTTTCGTTGTCTGGTTCGGAGACCAAAACGGGTGCCATATTGCTCGAGAGAGAGAGAGAGAGAGAGAGAGAGAGAGTTGCTTTTTCAAGTCCTTCTGAGGCTCCATTTGCGAGAAACGAGAGCCACGGCGGAGGCGCGCCTTGAACTACTTGGTCTCACTGGCCGGAGGGCTACTGGCACCTCGAGCGAGTCATGTCGGGGCTTTAATAGGAGTCGTTTCTCTCAATCGTGTCTGATTCGAAGAATGACTGAAACTCTTTCTAAAGCAACATAGGGAGAATGTATTGTGTTCATTTATGAAGAAAAGGATCAAGCCAGTGCATATCTTTACTGTGTGCACGCCGACCTTCGGATTCTGAAAGCGATTTTAAAGTTTCTTGACGGCAATATGGCCATTGTCACAGGTGGACCTTCTGTTGTCTTGAATGCATGAGCAGAGAGAGAATTCCGCAGCAGGAAAATGTCAAACCAAATCTGTACGGGAATGAATGAGGCTGTGTGGGATAATTTGGGATTCATAATATGTGAATTATAAATTGCTGAGGAATGTGATACACTATGTGATTGTATACTCTGTGATTAATAGCAACACGTGAATGTATGCATTTATAGCATTTATAAAGTCTGTGTGCGCATGTAAACTGTATGCATGTTGACCTTTTTAAGTTTGTATATTGGACGATTTATGCCAGAATGCTAATGTATGATTGACGATTAAAATGATAATATTCTGTGATGCGTAACTTCTGTGTTCCCATGTTTCATAATAATCATCATTGTTATTGTAATTACTCCCCCGCACTGACTCTACTATTAGGGCTGTATTCCTTTTACAAATTCTTTTTATCCCTGATTACACAGACATTATATATACCACAACTATTATTAGATAAGTTATGATTATTCGAACTATTAATGCTTTCTCTGTTTGGTGGTGTACTGTGCGCTGAAAATTACTATGCAGTGTGAACGTCATCAGTCACGCGGTTGAGCGATTCATAACATTTGTTAGTGAATAATAGGTCATCGACTTTAAAGATATTCTGAAGTTGTGACGTTTGCATTTGCAAATATTACGAGAGAATTTGGGTTTGATGGTAAAGTCAAGGTTTTTGAGAAGCAATTATTTTCTAGAGCTAAGAAGGATGTTCCATTGCGAGACACTGGCGCAACTTTGTGATGCAAATCAATCAATTAGTCAAATAGTGACGTAGAGAATAATATCTGGAAGAGAGAGTAATCTCATTTGAATTAACGAAAATAAAACATCTAACGTTAATTTCGAAGTTTTGGATTGTGCGTTTATATCTTCCTGCAAGCATATAGTATACCTACGCGCAAACTAGATATGAGAACAGACGCGCATGCGCGTACACACATCCTTACAACGAACAAATTCACACAGCACCAAACATGAGCATAAAGCCAGAGCAAAACGGTACACAACACAAGAAATCCCGGGCTGGGTTCAGAAACCGACGCACGAAAAACCCTGGGAGATATCAATACATTCTAAAGAAGGTATCATTAATTATGCAAGAAACCGCTTGATTTGTGCATCAATCAGACCTCATGAATTTTAGATTCCAGACAGGTGGATTTAAAGAAGCCAGTCAGCCGACAGGATCTCTCTCTCTCCCTGGTGCAGATGTGCAGAGCTTCGGGAGATTTACAGATGAATCAACATGACGCGTCGAGGGAAAGAGGAAAGAGAAAAGAGGAAAGAGATATGTAGCACGCACACAGAACAGGGGGGGAGCAAAACTACATAAAATGAACTCAATAAAAAAGGAACAGGGAAAACGAACAAGGGAAGCTGCAGAATACAAAGCGCCAACATCCTACTATGTAAAAGGCAATGTGTATTTATATATTTTTTTAGTAAGTAAGAGAGATACACTTATAGTTAATAAACTCCTCACTTAACATTCACGGGACTTTATGTTTTCTAATTACGATAAAACAACAATATTATTTGAATTGTCGTCCTTTCTGACGGGTTAAATACACGAGTACATATGAATAATCGCAAAAGAGGCTGAGAGAAAGCAACACTGCAACATCAATAATACTCATCGCTCATTCTCTCATTCTTTCTCCTCTTTTTTTATCCTGCAGAGCTGTGCATCTTTTATGATTTTGAACATTCTTGAATAATAAATTCTGTGCCAGAATCACAATATGATTGAATATAATTTCAGAATGCATTTCATATTCAGCCAAGAGCAAAGGGGAAAGTCACTCTCTACAAGTTCACAAGCGAAAACACAATTCAGAACAACGCTTCATACACAAAGCACAGGACAATAACATTCGAAGCTTTACTACGAATAGAACACATTTTCTTTTTATTCTAGGACGAAATTGTTAATCTAAGTGTATTTTCTATCCACTGTTTATTATATATACCTATTATTTCTTCAACATTTACCGTTATTCAGAAGCTTCACAACCTTATAACAATGACATACGAATATACATTTACGTCTACGAACTTGGTTATACCAATATGGATACAAGGGGAAACCAACATGGAAAGAGGCCAAACCTAGTTCGGTACTGGAATATGCACTGTATTCTTGAACATTTACTCGCACATCCGTATATAAAGTATAAAATACACAAACACACACACCCGCACATATATATATATACATCGAGCTACAAATGTCCTTTAATATCTAATTCGCTCTACCTCGGAATTAATATATTTTCATATATGTTTAACCGAATGGGAATTTTTTAGTCGACCCCTTCGGTTAAACATATATGAAAATATATTAATTCCGAGGTAGAGCGAATTAGATATTAAAGGACATTTGTAGCTCGATGTGTGTATATGAATCACGGTAATGTGATATGACATATATATATATATAAGTGTGTGTGTGTGTGTATATATTAAACTAGAAGGCTGTCTTTCCTCGTGGAAGCTATTTTTTTATTGTTTGCTTCGTGAAACTAAGAATCAGTTATTTTAGTAAATAATACAATTTTCTCCTTCATCCGTTTTCCTCTGCTTCTTCCCCTTCTCTAAAGCCAATGTGGTCAGTTGGATGCCAACGCCACGGGATTCCACCTCCACAAAGAAACGTTTATATTCTAATTTTTAATTTTTTGCGCATTCCATTAGGCTAAACAAGACAGTTTAACATTGCAAATACTTCCGAAACAAAATCTGACTGAATATTACTCTAGGCAAATGCTGGCGATACTTTAATGAAAGTTTTCGTGAAGTCATCAGATATCATTTTAGGACTTCTAGAATTTCGACGATGACGCGGCCATCATCCATCCGCAATACATGGATTTCTAATGTTCAGGGAATCTGTCTTAGGCTTACCTGAAAATACTCAGCTTTCAACGCATCACAACAACTTTATTTCAGGCTTACCCAAACTTTTACGGAGGGGTGGGGGCGGATTCGTGAAAAGTATCCTACTAAAAAATTCTCTTTCATAATTTCGAAAAATGACCCATTTTATATATATCAACAATCCGCAGCTTGTAAATAATCAGCTGTTCTCGTCATTTCTAAGTGATTTATTAAAATTTGTTTGTTATGTTTATGGTTTTGACTTTTTCACAACTTTTAAAACTATTTTAGGCAAATATTCTAAATTCCCGTCGAGATAAAACATGCAGTTCCCGTCAATTACTCTTGCAATTTTTTCGCGGTTTTGTTGAAGGTCGGGGCTGTCTCATCCATTTACAAATTCATCTACAGTCTTTTAACTTTAAAAAAATAAATTTTCAGTGAATTTTGCAATTCCTTTCGATTAATCTTAGTTTCTGTCATTATCTTCACTTCCGAAGTAATACAGATTATGCGTAGTCTATTTCCCTCCATTTACCTTAGGACTGCCTCCAATATACTTTTCAAGTTTCTTACGTTATTGCTCTTAAGTGTCTAAGATTACATTTCACGCACACCCTCGGGGGTTCAGACCTCAGACCTTTGAACAAACGGTCTCGTCTAAATATTAGCAAAGGGATGATTTACTGGAATCGATGAAAAAGTCCTATCGCAGCTCTTGGGTAACACACTTCAACCACGTTGTCATAAACAATTGTACAAAACGCTTACTTCTTTTTTCTCATAGATGCTAAATATTCCTATGCTGGCTCCTGTTCAGGACGATTCTGAACTATTGGGACGACTTCAGCAGACCTGTAACTATTCCGGTTAAAATAGCAAAACGGAATAAAACATGATGCGAGGTGACGTCTCCATAAACAGTTTAACTTCTTCGTCCTTATTCGTTCACTATTCTTAGTTTATTTTACACCTATAAATTCTCGTGGATTTTATTTCAAAATCCATTGCAATTTTAGTGATGCTTCAACAACCACATTGTCGTGTACGTTTTGGTACGTAAGGGTGGGACGATATCGAAACTTCTGATTGAAAATCAAACATTGAGAACACTGCTCGTAAGGGACATCACTATAATTAATGTTGAAATATTGCTTAAGCTTAAGGACGCTATAACGTGAAAGTGTTACATCGAAGGATTTCTGACAGTTGAATTATGGTGTATATTCACTTTGACCTTTAGAACTGTGAAATTTCATTTGTGCCTTTGTAAACACCAAGCTCTGAAGAACACTCTGTAGTGCACCAACCAAGGAAATCTAAGCATGACGTTGAAATACCTCCGGATAAGAGGAGCTCCCATTCCAAAGCATTTACTTCGGAGGCAGACTCTCCTAGCAAAAGGGCAAAACTCCAGACATTCGCCTCCTACTACCGATATTGTTTTTCGAATACTGGGTGGTCGTCAGTCGACTACTGCCTGATAAAATAGTTTATATGACCGAATCCCTGTCCGTCTTTCTTACAATTCCTAGCGCCTACAACGGCAATAGAATGGTTTCCTTGATTCCGTTTTTTTGCCTGTTCAACAGATCATCTGTCAGTTCAATCCTGTTGGCATTCTCCGTTTACGAACTTTTGAAATGTTCACGGGCTATTGACAGTTTACGAACTATTGACAGCACTCATTGACGACTGTTCACAGTATGACTTGTTGATAGTTTCCGCTCTCGAACTTTTGACAGTAACTGTTTACGGCGTTGACGATTTCTGATTTGTGTCAGTTTTGATCTAAAATCATATTTGTACAGATGATCATCGTGTATAGCTGCTAGTGATCAAGGGCTAATCTATACAAATGAGGATGATTACTATAACATTGCAGTGTAAGGGAAAATGGGTCATAATGAGGTCCGCAAACAAGACGACGAAGAAAGTAAACAAGACTTAAAACTACCCACGTCACTCACAACTGATGACTTTTTGTCTGAAAGATTTGTAAGTCACCATTTGCCAAAGCAGTTTCTGTTCTTAATGATCCCCTCAGACATCTTCTTCATACTACCTGCTAAGTCTATATCCACCAGTTTCCATTCTAGATCAACCTCACCCTGCATATTCCCTAAAATCTTCTATTCCTGATAACTGTCTTAACTACCGCATTTCCTTCC
>NC_061090.1:9533748-9576248 GCF_015104395.2 Macrobrachium nipponense | reverse complement strand
TACTTGCCTCTAGTCTTGATCCACTTTTGAAAGTAGGGGTGATATATGCTAATTTGTGCTCATCATAAATCTTGCCTGTATCTACACTTTGTCTTAATAATATTGCAAGTGGCTTTGCAGATAGAATGAACTACTTTCTTTAACAAAATAGCAGGGACTCCATCCGGCCCTGCAGCAGCTCCATTTTTAATTCCATTAATTGCCTGCACAATATCAGCTTCATTAATTTCTATGTCAGCTAAATATTCCACTATTTTCTTCCCGCCCTTACTTCTATATCATTATCTTCATTATCTATTCTAGGGGTGAATTCTCTCTTATATCGTTCTGCCAGTATGTTGGCAAATTTCCTTTTTTTTCATTCGTTAAGCTCCCTTCAATTCTCAGAGGGCCTCTTTCTATTCTTCTTTTATTCATCTTCTTCGCATATGAGTATAATAGTTGGGGTTTTTTGCTTGATATTTAATAGGGTTTTTTCTTCCAAGTCCCGTTTTTCATTTTCTTTTGATTGTATAATCTTTTGTTCTGCATTTTCTATCTTACTTTTTAGTTCTATAACTTTCCATGCATTTTTTCTTTGCAAGACCTTTTTTTCCACTTTCTGATTTTCTGGAACAAGATCCTTCTCGCTTGTATGCATGAATGATGTTTACTTTTCTTCTTCGGTATATATTTTTTCGCACTATTTTCTCCAATATTTTATATAATATCTCCGTATTTACCCTTATGTCATCACTTACGAAAATGTTATCCCAATCTTTGTTTAATTCTTCATTAATTTCTGACCATTTATATTTTTACTGTAGAAGTTGTATTTTCCATATCCTTCCCACTTTTTCATTTCTTGCTTATCTCTATTTTCACTTGCTTTGGAATGAACTGTTAATTCTATGAACATTATGGTCTGAAATACCTCGCATTATAAACTATTATTTCTATAACATAATTCATCTCGTTCACAAATACTAGGTCTAAAGTATTTTTCCTTTCTTGTTGGCAGGTGATTATTTGTTGAATGTTGTATTCTAGTAGCATATCTAATAGCTTTTCAAATTGCCTCTTATCTTCTGCACTACTATTACTCTCTTTTTTATATGTATAAGTACAACCACAATCTCCTATTCGTTCTTTCCATTCTACGAAAGGAAAGTTGAAGTCACCAGATAGGAAGAATAGTCCAGTCCTTGTGATTTCTACATATATCATCCAATTTTTGTTTTCAATTATTAAGTCAAACTCTTTAGTATTAGGAGGTCTATATATTACTATGTTCATCAATTTTTCAGATTCAAATTCTACCGCTATTAGTTCACATTCTGAGTTACTATATTTCTCATATATTTTTTCCCTTGTTTTTTGTCTTTCCATATATTGCGGTTCCCCCTTGATTCCTATTTTTTCTATCTGATCTATAAGTTTGGAACCCTTTTATTTGATCATCATTCCCAGTCTCTTGGGAATACCAGGTTTCACTTATATTCATTATATCTATTTTCTTTTCATTTTGGGTTAGTTTTCTTCTAAGTACTCTATTTTTCTTTTTGAGTTACTCCGTTAACTAAACCCTGCGCATTCATCACTATGATGGTTTGCGTGTTTTTCTCCTTCATTTAATACTGGTAGTAATAAGGATTTTCCAATGTCTCTTTCCTGTTCTGGTATGTTGTTCTTTTTTTCATTTCCAGAAATTCTTGACATTAAAAAAGAAAAAAAATCCAACTTTTCCATAATATTTTTGATCTTCCTCTCATCATAATTATTCATTTTTGTGTCTGAATCTGCAATTTTCTCCTCCGTTTCTGCAATATCCTCTTGCATAATAAATACAGTTATTATCTCTTGAGTAGAATTTCGGAGCTGATGCTTTGAAATTTTTTGCTGACACCTCTGCATATCTCATTGGTGGTTTGCTTTTCTCTTTTACCTGATATTCTTGATTTCTTTTTTATTTGTTTCTTTCTTATTTTGGATTTTATTACTTGGTTGGTTATTTATTTGATTATGATTCATGGCTACAGGGGCATTATATTTGCATTTTTTGTTCGAACTTACATCCTTTTCCTTTCTGTTTAGGTTTTTACATATTTTGGATGCAGATCTCTGCAATCATCCCCGATATCCATCTAAGTATGCACATTTTACCATATATTTCATAGTTTTGACATATCTTAGGATGTTTGTAGTAACATCTTTCTCCAAATCTGCAATTCCCTCTTTCAAAAGGTTGCAGATTTTGTCTTTCTTGTCTATTTTTTTCCTCTTCCCGTCATTGTGTAGACTCGGGTAGAGCCTCTTCGGGATTTGCTTTTCTGTTGTCATATCGTAATTTATTTCTTCGTAGGTATGCTGCTTTATTGCCTCATATGTAGTATCAATGAGTATCTCTGCATCATACTTTTATCTTTGTTTCTTTGTTTTCCTTATTTTTTCTGTCATTTCATTTTTGTTTACTTCTCTTCCGTTTTCCTCTTCTTCTTTTTCATTCTTCCTCTTCCTCTTCTTCTTCATCCTCAACTATTTGTACATTCAATCTTGATTTAATAACATTGTCTATCCATGATAGACATGTTGAACAAAAAATTCTTGTATCTTTTTCTCAAATCTTGTATTACCTCAGCACACTGTGGATGGGTCGGAATGTTGCATGCAGCACATTTTCTGATTAGGTTTTGTGGATTGACTATGCTATACCAAAACCTTACACAGTTTTGCATGCTTTTGGCATTCTTTTTCCTAATGCATCAATTAGGATATTCACAAGATTCACCTATTCATTTTCTTTGTCGGAATGTTGTTGTTTATGTATATTTTCTTTATGAGTCTCTTGACCACTTGGATTTTATTTGGAACTTCTTCAATTATTTTCAAGATGTTTCATTAGATTTGTTCCAGTTTGAAGGATTATATCCTTCTAATATATCTATGAATGCTTTTGTATCTTTTTGGTTAGGACTGTTGCTGATTTCATAGATGAGAAATGCCAGTTCCCTTCCTGCTACCTCATCGTATTGCGAATCTGCTAAACACGCCAAATTACGCCACCTCTTCCCGCAGTTGGAACTTACTGCCATCTTGTTCTGATTTATAGTATTACACTTGATAAACTAACTTAGAAGACGCTTTATCCTACTATTTTCACACTAATCTTATCACCGATAGTTCACGAACACTTCTAGATATTTCTCAAATTCTAGTCGTATGTTAAACTTGTGATATCTGTTGATTAATCTGACTTCACGCGGGTACGTCTCACCAAGCAAGATGGCTACTACGAGAGAGAGAGAGAGAGAGAGAGAGAGAGAGAGAGAGAGAGAGAGAGAGAGAGAGAGGGGGGGGACAACAAAATCGAGAAGAGAGAGAAATCAAATCCAGTCGACCAGATTTAAGATATAAGTACCAGAAAGATGAAAGTTGAATAACCAAGAAGATATTATTAGGGTATATATGTGCTTACAATTGTTTGTACAGACATCTCTTAGGCACAGGTTGTAGCATCTGTAATTTGGTAAGGCACCATTGTAAAATTGACATACGGCAATAAGTGAGTGAATAAGTGTGCCAATGTAAATATACCCAACTTTGAGACGATTTTTTTTTTTTACTATTTTTTGCACAATGAGCTAAATGTTATTGCAATTCTAAAGCTTCCCATTCGTAGGCTGCTCCAACATTTGAAACTGGTCCCTAAAATACTTCCTTGGAGATCTCATTTTGCTGGTTTATGGGAGTTAGGTCGAGAACTCTCTCTCTCTCTCTCTCTCTCTTAGAAGAACTAACCCAAAATGAAAAGAAAATAGATATAATGAATATAAGTGAAACCTGGTATTCCCAAGAGACTGGGAATGATGATCAAATAAAAGGGTTCCAAACTTATATATCAGATAGAAAAAATAGGAATCAACAAGGGGGAACGCAATATATGGGAAAGACACAAGGAAAAATATATGAGAAATATAGTAACTCAGAATGTGAACTAATAGCGGTAGAATTTGAATCTGAAAAATTGATGAACATAGTAATATATAGACCTCCTAATACTAAAGAGTTTGACTTAATAATTGAAAAATTGGATGATATATGTAGAAATCACAAGGACTGGACTATTCTCCTATCTGGTGACTTCAACTTTCCTTTCGTAGAATGGAAAGAACGAATAGGAGATTGTGGTTGTACTTATACATATAAAAAAGAGAGTAATAGTAGTGCAGAAGATAAGAGGCAATTTGAAAAGCTATTAGATATGCTACTATAACAACATTCAACAAAATAAATCACCTGCCAAACAAGAAAGGGAAAATACTTTAGACCTAGTATTTGTGAACGAGATGAATTATGTTAAAGAATAATAGTTTATAATGCGAGTATTTCAGGCCATAATGTCATAGAATAACAGTTCATTCCAAAGCAAGTGAAAATAGAAGATAAGCAAGAAATGAAAAAAGTGGGAAGGATATGGAAAATACAACTTCTACAGTAAAAATATAAAATGGTCAGAAATTAATGAAGAATTAAACAAAGATTGGGATACATTTTCGTAAGTGATGACATAAGGGTAAATACGGAGATATTATATAAAATAATATTGGAGATAATAGTGGAAAAATATATACCGAAGAAGAAAAGTAAACATCATTCATGCATACCAAGAGACAGAAGAATCTTGTTGCCAGAAAATCAGAAAGTGGAAAAAAGGTCTTGCAAAAGAAAAAATGCATGGAAAGTTATAGAACTAAAAAGTAAGATAGAAAATGCAGAAAAAAGATTATACAATCAAAAGAAAATGAAAAACGGGACTTGGAAGAAAAAAATCCCTATTAAATCAAGCAAAACCCAAACATATTATACTCATATGCGAAGAAGATGAATAAAAGAAGAATAGAAATAGGCCCTCTGAGAATTGAAGGAGATTAACGAATGAAAAAAAGGAAATTTGCAACATACTGGCAGAACGATATAAGAGAGAATTCACCCCTAGAATAGATAATGAAGATAATGATATAGAAGTAAGGGATAGAAAATAGTGAATATTTAGCTGACATAGATATTAATGAAGCTGATATTGTGCAGGCTATTAATGAAATTAAAAATGGAGCTGCTGCAGGGCCTGATGGAATTCCTGCTATTTTGTTAAAGAAAGTAGTTCATTCTATCGCAAAGCCACTTGCAATATTATTAAGACAAAGTGTAGATACAGGCAAGATATATGATGAGCACAAATTAGCGTATATTAACCCCACCCCTACTTTCAAAGTGGATCAAGACTAGAGGCAAGTAATTATATGGCCTGTGAGTCTAACATCACATATAATGAAAGTGTATGAAAGGTTAATGAAGAAAAATATATGAAACATTTAATAAAAAATAATGTTTGTTTAATAAAGGACAACATGGTTTCGTACCCGGAAAAAGTACACAAACCCACTGTTAGTCCACCGTGAAACATATTCAAAAATATGAAAAGCGGAAATGAAACAGATGTGGTTTATTTAGACTTTGCAAAAGCTTTTGATAAAGTAGACCATAATATAGCGAAGAAATAGAAAACACAAATCGTGGATAAAGTAGGAAGATGGTTAAAGAATTTTTACACAACAGAAAACAGATAGTTATTGCAAACGACGAGAAATCGGATGAAGCCAAGGTAATATCCGGTGTGCCGCAAGGTTACTGGTGTTAGCTGCAATACTGTTGTTATTATGATTGAAGACATAGACAATAATGTTAAGGATTCGGTAGTGAGTAGTTTCGCAGATGACACAAGAATAAGTAGAGAAATTACTTGTGATGAAGATAGGAACGCTCTACAAAGAGACCTTAACAAAGTATATGATTGGGCAGAGGTAAATAGGATGGTATTTAACTCTGATAAATTTGAATCAATAAATTATGGAGACAGAGAAAGAAAGCTATATGCATATAAGGGACCTAATAATGAGACCATCACAAATAAGGAAGCAGTTTAAAGACCTTGTGTGATGATGAATAGGAACATGTTATGCAATGATCAAATAGCAACTCTGTTGGCAAAATGTAAAGCAAAAATGGGAATGTTGTTACGGCACTTCAAAACAAGAAAAGCTGAACACATGATTATGCTTTATAAAACATGTTCGTAGTCCACTTGAATATTGCAATATGATATGGTACCCACACTATCAAAAGGATATTGCACAAATAGAGAGTGTACAAAGGTCCTTTACAGCTAGAATAGAAGAAGTTAAGGACCTAGACTACTGGGAAAGACTACAATTCTTAAAATTATATAGTCTGGAAAGGAGAAGAGAACGCTACATGATAATTCAGGCATGGAAACAGATAGAAGGAATAGCAGAAATATCATGGAACTAAAAATATCAGAAAGAGCAAGCAAGAGGTAGATTAATAGTGCCCAAAAATATACCAGGAAAAATAAGGGAAAGCACACAGGACATTAATCCACTACGCACCAGCATCGATAATGCAGCGTCTATTCAATGCGTTGCCAGCTCATCTGAGGAATATATCAGGAGTGAGCGTAGATGTGTTTAAGAATAAGCTCGACAAATACTAAACTGCATCCAGACCATCCAAGATTGGAAGATGCAAATATACCGGAAGATGTACTAGCAACTCTGGTAGACATTAGAGGTGCCTCACACTGAGGACCTGGGGCAACCCGAACAAGATGTAAGGTCTGTAAGGTAAGGTCTCTCTCTCTCTCTCTCTCTCTCTCTCTCTCTCTTCAGAAGTATATTTAAATTGCGCTCTAGAGGTTTAGAACAACTTTCGACCACTGAAGTTAAGCAATATCCGGTATGGTTATTAATTGGACGGGTGGCCACAGATTACTTTGGAATGCCCTCATCACAAGAACAACCATAATCCCAATGTTCAGAAGTCTGGTGTGATCATAATGAAAAAGACTGCAGCCCGAGAGACATTTAAAAAACACTGTGATGTATCAAATAGCTTCATGTCTAAATAAAAAAAAAAAAATTTCTCATGAGTATTTGGAGACTAAAGTTTCTAAATGACGACATATACATCACTCATTATATTGCACAAAATGGTCAGAATAGGAACTGTGTCTGGATACTTATTTCGTTTTCAAAAGGGAAAACGAAAATGAATCCCACATAATAACAGACAAATGACAATCACGTGCCCACAAAACAGGGTACAAAACTAAGTCCTGCCCCTTCGTCAGAGGAAACGGCCGTAATTATGTATGTGCATACATACGAATATGTATATATATATATATATATATATATATATATATATATATATATATATATATATATATATCTTAATATGATATACTTAGTAAGGCATTTCTGTCTTACGCAACCACAGCAACAAATATAATAATAATAATAATAATAATAATAATAATAATAATAATAATAATAATAATAATAATGATAAAACTGCCGTGCAATTTGACTCATTAACAACACCAAAGAAAACCAACAAACCTTGACAGACATCAGACAGCCAAAGTATGAATAAATACGAGCGCAAACAATGACGCAAAAAGCGCGATAAAACGAGAAGAAACACTTTCAACCACCCAAAATTCGAATGGAAAAGAAAAGAAAAAACAAATAAAACAGAACAAGCAATACATGAAGAACACCAATATCTGCAGAAATAAAAGAATGTAAAAAAAATAGTAGCAGAAAAAGGGAAGTATTTCTTCTCAATCCTTATATTATTCGGTCCAAAAATGAAACTGCATCTTTAAAACAACTTGTCGGTCAACCAACAAAAAACACTTTTCCGACAAGAAAAAACGATAGGGAAAAATAAAAACAAATGTAAACCGAAAAGATTCAAGGCATCCTATCCCAACAACCGTCCTCCAATCCGCCAATTACGAAAGATTGAAAAAAAAGAAGGAAAAAAGGTAAAGGAAACCCAAAAAGGAAAGATACTAAAAGGAGAGGTGAAAATTTAATGGCCATCCACATACAGAGAGCACAATGCTTCTCCAGCCTCCCCTGTGTTTGTCGCGCTTATACAGCAATTAAACGGGGGGCGCCGCACCGGGTCACCACTGACCCAAAACTTGTTCTCAACAGGGAGAACACATGACCTCTGCACAAGAATGTTTCTGCTGAAAGGGAAAAAAGGCTGGGGCTTTGGGACGCCGTGTTTCTTGGAGATCAATTTGTTATGCAACTTTGGCCTAACGACCAAAATTTCTGCACACACACACACACACACACACACACACAGCGAAAAATAAAAATGCAACTTTCAAAACTGAAAAAGAAAAGCATTTATTTATTTTAGTTAAAGCAGAACATAGTCAATTAAATAAAGAAAATAGTATCAACTTTCATAAAAATCTGCATGGATATGCAAGCGAGTATGTATGTATGTATATATATATATATATATATATATATATATATATATAATATATATATATATATATATATATATATACACGCAAAAAAGAACAATGCAAGACGAATAGTCCATAGGACATTATTGTTCTTTACTAGACAATGTTTTGAAACTTGCTCCGGTTTAAAGGCTAAAAGGTAAAGTGGCACAGGAAATGAGCGGGACTAAACATTTTGCAGAGGATTCTGAAAAGCATAAAGACCACATATATACCTTCAAAAATATAAAGATTCGCTACCATCTCTAAGTGTTGATGAGTGGATTTTAAGTTTCCTTTTCTAAGACAATCTCGGTTATTACGTGGGATCAAAGAAAGATTACTGGAGATTCACATAAATTATCATCAAGAAGTCAGTCATAGAATTGGCCGTTCTTTAAATAAAAAAAAGGGGGTGAGGAATGTCTCTACTATGGGGGAAGATGCATGGAAATTTACGATTAATTTCCTATAATAACTTTGAAGTTAAAGTACGCGCGCCGAATAACTTCTCTTTATTGATATTAAAATCTCTATGATTAAGCAACTGGTACCTGGACTCAACAATTATTTATCCTGTGTACTCTTCCACACTGCTTGAGCTTGTTACTCCAAGTCTACTTTTTCTGGTGGTTTCTAATTCAAAGTTACTCAGTTCTGTTACCTGTTCGTATCCTTGACTTACTAAGTTTCAAATCTTAATATAAAAAAAATCTCTTCGTACATTTTGTTATTCAACGACTTATGTTGTGATATCTTTAAGAATCGTTAATCATTAACCCGCGGCTTCCTTCAGGGCTGCATTAGATTTACAACTGTGTCTGGGACCAGCATGTTTTGCGGATTTAAATCTGGAGGAGGCGTGAAAGCCTCTCATTATAACCTGTGTTGGATGCAGGGTGGCTGCAGACTTTTGGAGCTCTCTGTAGAGAAGCATTCTGGCCTGTGGAATGTATTCGTCTTCAATTTCTAAGCTATGGAATCTGTGTCATATTTTTCAGTGCTAATCCAGTATACCACTGAAGTAAGCCATAAGTTAATGACTAAAATAGTTGTTAGCTTGGGAATGCATAAATATAGCTACATAGTAGCAGTTTCCATTTGTCGCTTTCAAACTTTGGCTTGAAGACTGGAGGAGGTACTGGAGATATTAGAAATGCTGCCGATAAATCATAAATACCACACGTACATTAGCACAAGAAAAAATAAAGTACCAGAAAAATAAGAAAAAAATATATATAAATCTTATATATATATCTATATATATATATATATATATACACACACACATTATTATATATACATATATATATATATATATATATATATATATATATATATATATATACTTAAATATGTTACTTTTTTGCCTAAAAGAAATAAATTAAATATAACAGAATAGATGTACTCTAATCATCTTCTTACAGCAAACATATAGGTCACGGAAGACCCTTAAAGAGGAGGGGGGGGGGGGGGGGGGGGGACTAACCCACCCCTTCCCCATCCCAACCCTTATGTGAATAATGAAATTAATCATTGACCAGAGGCTCTTAACAGCTGCCTCATGGGGACGCGCGCATTGATGGCTCTCTGACTGATTAATGCCATTGATGCATTAATGAAATAACAATTTTAATGGGTTAAAACGACGGGAAGGACAAATTTTCCATCTAATTTTTGGCCGAAATTCCTCCCGAATATTTTTGCTCGTCTCTAGTGTTTGAAAAAAGTGAAGTATGGCGAGAAAATTCGGACGAATATTCGACAGATTCCTTTGATTATCTGCAGCGTTTTAAAAGCGAAAATGAGACAATTCGGGCGAATTTCCGAAAAAAACAGGGCAGATTTTCGGCACGGTTTTCCGTTGAATATTTCTTTGTCTCCAGTGTTCAAAGAAAAGGGAAATGCAAAGAAGATTCGGAGAGAGTTTTCATCTGCTTATTTCCGCCTCGTCCCGAGTGTTCGCATTCACTTGGAACACGCTTGTTAACAAGGCCGTTAATTTGCTAAGTAAATAAAAAACTCATGCGCTTAAACTGAGGAAAATAGACACTTATGATGTTCAAATGGTTTGGAAAGCTCCATTGCCGTGCATGTTAGTAGGAATAAATAGAAGGATGTCAGCTTTTCAGCAAAATGGAAGGTCCCTGGGCTAAGACACAGAAAACAATCAAGGTATCATCGGAGCGTAGTTTCTCTCTATAAAACAGAATCACTGGATATCAAGTAGGTACTTTGTGTGTGTGTGTGTGTGTGTGTGTGTGTGTGTGTGTGTGTGTGTGTGTGTGTGTGTGTGAGAGAGAGAGAGAGAGAGAGAGAGAGAGAGAGAGAGAGAGAGAGAGCTCTTCATCAAGATAATTTTCCTGGCAGGTTACATAAATTGGAGAGGAGTGTTCGGACAGCTAATTTCCAGGTGGTAACCGCTTAACGATCGTGAATTCTTGGTCTCTACTTTCTTAAACATGCTGTTCCATGATCTTTTAAGCAAAATATCAATATTCAATGTAACAATCTCTTATTGATGCCTTCCTGTCAGGTACATTATGAAACATTGCTAAATAGTACACTATTGACTCGCCATGTCCGTTTACCCCTTCCGGCCGATAGTCCATCAAGCTGTAAATGGGTTTAAGATAAGGGGGTAGGGGCCAGCAGCCTCATCCATAAAGACATGCTGCCAAACTGGACTCCTGCTAAATACTTCAGGGTTCCATGATTACACAATTGTTTCCTGCAAATGTTTAAGCAAGCGTACATATGCATCGATGCACAGGTACTCCACAGAACTACGCATCTGTACTTAAATTCCTTCAATCCTACCAATCAATTAATATATTTGCTCAGAGAAATGAAGACAGAATTAAGTATGTCTATCACCTCTAGAAAAACACCAAAAATCATAATACGCTTTTCATGGGAGCCACGTGAAATTCAACAAATGTTTTTCGACTGAAATGTAAACAGAAGTGAACGACCTGGTGGTTAGCCCCAATGACAATCTAAAACCAAATACCTTGAAAATTCAAAATGATTTCATCATCTGTCTCTTCGTCTACGTTTTTTACCATAAGAATTTTGCCTTTGGCATCTCACTATTATCACTGTTTCTCTCTCAGGAAAACTCTCGAAATATTTCCTAGTTACCACCAGCGTAATGTCAAATAGATTTTGTTTCAAACTTCACATTACCACCGCTTCCTCTATAAGTTCTAGTCTGGAGTTCTTTACAGTGTCCCGGTTTTCAAGCGTTTATCAATGGCTGACAAATTTCAGCAATGTTTTAAATATTCTTGAGTTTGGCATCTGACTTGAGAAAATCAACTGTCTTTTCCCTTTGGATATCTTATTATCCTCGCTGTTCATTCTATTATATTTGTTTTTGTTAGATTTACCTAGAACGGAGGGCTCAATTCGCAAAGCTTGTGGAGATACGAAAATGGAATAGCGCTCTTATTTCGGACCATAAAAAAAGAAAAACGATTTTTGTATGTGTGTGTGGGGGGAGGGGGGGGGGATGAAGGGGGCGGGGGGTCCTCGAAAATAATTCCGCTCCTTTAATTCATCAACATTTTACCGCCACGTCCAAAAATAAATATTTTCTCGTTAGTCATTTCAATTTTTAACGTAAATTAATTACTACACGGAGCCCTTGAAAATACGAAAATGTACCAGAAAAGACGAATGGACGTAGAGAGAGAGAGAGAGAGAGAGAGAGAGAGAGAGAGAGAGAGAGAGAGAGAGAGAGAGAGAGAGAGAGAGAGAGACCGTGAAGCGTCGCAGTGCCAACTCCTACATAAAGAATTACCATTGGTCTCGAAAAGCCTTTATACCTTTCCCAAGAAGTCAATCCAAGGCAGTGGCCAGACTTCCAGGCATCTGCCGCCGACATTCATTCGCTGCCAGTAGCAAGCTGTAGGAATCCCCCCTTCAGCCCATTTCCTTACGATTTTCATTTATCATCATTTTTGCGGGTGGTCCTCCATTACACATTTTCCTCTGGCATTATTTCAGCGTAATGAGCATATATGCATTTCTATCATTTCTATATGTTTGCCTTCTCCAGACATTCTTTCTTCCTACGCCAATTCCCTCCACAGAATATGGATTTAGAGCTTTCCTCATTTTCCTTTTTATCTTTTGAGCTACATCGAATCAATATCATGTGCTCTTTAGTTATTTGAATGATAAGAGAACTCTTAATACACTTGAGATAAAATTCAGGATTCAGTATCAAAGTTCACATTTTAATTTCAAGTTTCATATCATACATGAAGAATATAATATATATATAATAATATATATATATTATATAGATATATATATATATTATATATATGTGTGTGTGTGTGTGTGTGTGTGTGTGTGTGTGTGTGTGTGTGTGTGTGTGTGTGTGTGCGTATACTCGCGCGCGTGGGTATGCATATATAAATATATATATATATATATATATATATATATATATATATATATATATAATATATATATATAGGGTATATATATAAAGGGTCCAGGAATCCACCAAAACATAGTGAAGAATATTTTATTAGGAACGTTTCATACTGCTTCAGAGTACATCTTCAGCCTGTAATTATAAATTGTGACAATTTAATTAATAGTAAAATAATACATTAAGACTAAAATATCAAGATAATAAGTTAATTAAAAACCTTAGAGAACATTTAAAACAAACAATAGACTAAAACTTTAAGAAATATGTTAATTAAAATTTACAGAAACATTTAAAAAAAATAATGATAGGACAAGTACCCTAAGTAAAAGTAGAGAAGGGAATGATTTGAAAACAACAATTTAGCATAACTGAGATCTGGGCCGAACTGTGTTTTCAAATCATTCCCTTCTCTACTTGTATTTAGGGTACTTGTCCTCTCATTATTTGTTTTAAATGTTTCTGTAAATTTAATTAACATATTTCTTAAAGTTTTAGTCTATTGCTTGTTCTAAATGGTCTCTAAGGTTTTTAATTAACTTATTATCTTGATATTTTATTCTTAATGTATTATTTTACTATTAATTAAATTGTCACAATTTATAATTACAGGCTGAAGATGTACTCTGAAGCAGTATGAAACGTTCCTAATAAAATATTCTTCACTATGTTTGGTGGATTCCTGGACCCCTTTTTAATGCTCTCATCTGATTGAAATATATATATATATATATATATATATATATATATATATATATATATATATATATATATGGTATATATATATATATATATGCACAGAGAGAGAAAGAGAGAGAGAGAGAGAGAGAGAGAGAGAGAGAGAGAGAGAGGAGAGAGTTTAATCAGGTCATGCTTCATTTTATTCTACTGCAACACTGAAGAGTGGCACGCAGTTCCCGGGAATTACCGGCAGGTTTTACCTCCCATCCATTATTTATCAATGAATGAATGATACGGTTACGTTATGATTATCAAATCGATAATAAAAGCGTCCACTGAGGTCTGGAATTCGATAGATAATAATGGACAATTATTACTGACGTTTCGATGAGTGCGCCGATTTCGTAATTCCCACGTTTTCTTTATAAAGCCCAAAAGTGCAACAATGTATAAAAAAAAAAAAAAAAAAAAGTCATCTCTTAGAATGGGAGATGTTCAGTATATCAGTCCTTTGGTAGTTAAGGGACATGAAATTTATGTATAAGACCGGGTCATTTCATGAATTAGATAAGGGGTGGCCAGACTTTTGGACTACGATATCTACTCTAAAGATTGAAAATCTTTTACGATCTACTATACTACATAACCACATATTATTACGTGGGAATTTTTTTTTTTCAAAAAGCGCATAGTACGATAAAACATGAGTACAATTGCCTCACGTCTATAAATATGTATATATATATATATATATATATATATATATATATATATATATTATATCACATACAATATATATATATTATATAACTATATTATATATAATATATATATATATATATATCGTATCCTTGTGTTTGTGTTTGTTTATATGGGATTGTGGAGGAACGGCGATCGACCAAACAAGTGGCCCCAATCGACTGTTTGGCCACCGATGTATTAGATCATAAGATCGTTTCTCGGTGTAAACATAAGAGTAAGATTCCTCTCTCTGGCACAAAAACGATATTATCAGCTTTGTTAAGGCAAAGCTACAGAAGACGCGGGACTCCAGTTGTTCCGCAAATGACTGAGTTCATATTAGCAGTACGATGCCTCAAAAACTAGATATGCAGCAAAACGTTCATCCTGATACATAAAAGATTTTATTTCTTTGTTTAAGCAAATCCTAAAGAGCATGGACGACTTGAATTTTCCCGCAAATTATGAGTTAATGTTAGCAGTATGATGCTTTAAAAAATGCCAAAAAAGCGTTAGTGAAACACCGATTTTTATTATCACTTATATAGTAATTATCTTCCGAGGCGTCGTACTCCAAGACCGCAAATTACGGTAATTTGATTTTCACTTCATCTCGGCTACATTCATCCGGTATCGGTAAACAACATTGGGCTCTAAAGCAAATAAACTCTCCAAATGGTCAAGATATTATGAGAGAGAGAGAGAGAGAGAGAGAGAGAGAGAGAGAGAGAGAGAGAGAGAGAGAGAGAATGCACAATATAAATATAAAAAAAGAAATAAAAAATTACAGCATACAGACAGATTTCATTAGTGTAAAAACATAAATTATAAAATAAGATTATATACTTAATTTTTCGTACTAACCTTAAGAAAAAAGAAAATCTTTAAAAGACATTCGAAAAACCACAAGAAAACGAGACATACCAGCGAAAAAAAATTGATATAAAAAACTAAATCAGCAATTATCACAATGAGTCTATGCATAAAAAGGCGACGCATTCCAGTATGATGCCATAAACGAACACAAAAAAAGGTGAGGAAAAAAAAGACGTTAAAAATGTAGAAAATAAAGATACATAAAGAACAGGTTACAATCATTTCATCAAGAAACATTTCCAAATATGTGTGAAAATTCACACGAATAGCGGCAGAGTTTCCCACCAAAACACAGAAAATGCATTACGAAATACAAACAACAATTTTGTGAGCCGCCAGTGTTGCAAGAGAGAGAGAGAGAGAGAGAGAGAGAGAGAGAGAGAGAGAGAGAGCCAGCCCAATTTGACAGCAGCAAATTTCTCGCTAACCATTCTGGATCAGGGCGTAAATGGTTCGACTGAATAACTGCTACAATACATAGCGAATCAACGCTAAAGATTCACAAGCCGAGGGCCCAGGCTAAACTCCATACGCACACACACATACACACGCACACAGGCACGCCTAAACTGCACATGCACGCACACGAATATTGGACTCGTTACTTCATTCTCATTTCTTCCTCGCTTGACATACTGCTCATGAGGATTAGGGTGCCTCTTTAGCACACGTTTATATGCACACATATATACATACGTATTATACACACACGAATCATTATCCCTTCCGGTATGCAGAGAAAATCCCATCAGAAAATCGGCGAGGGAGGAGGAGGCCACAATCCTAAGCCAACGCCACATGACTTATTAGCCGGAGACGGGCACTCGGAGACCGACCTCTGATACTCAGCAAATCACAGCGGGAAAGCGAAAGTGCAAGACGCACACGGTATCTCATTACGGGAAATATTTAAAAGGAATATGATTCGCTCCGACTACTGCTATTTATTGCCGCTTAAAAATTTGCAAACAATTTGAAGGCAAAATAATAGCCGGCATCATACAATACCATATACGTGTAATATGCCATATACGAAATAATATAAACACAGAACTTCATATGCAAAAATGCAATGTGCAGCCATTCATTTTTTCCTCTGTGGAAACGATTAACTATGGAACATGAACGCCATGGGCAGACTTGCCGCAGTCCAACCCGGGGATCTACGTATGTATACCGAGTGAAGGCTTATAACCCTTGCCGTCTTGAACTTATCTTTATATTTCGACACATAAATATGACACAGACATCAATATCAATCGACAAATAAATTTCAAGCATATCTATAAAGCCTCTCTCGAACACAGTCAGAAAGACCGCTCCACGGCTTTACGGTCAAGGGAAAAGGAAACTAAAATGCAGCATAAATACCAAGGCGATGAATAATGAAGTGAAATGTTTGTAATACTAATCGGGTTATAGTTTTATGCATCGTGACGATTACGCCGTGCAAAAATGTCATTTATGCAAGGCATGAAATCTCAAGCGTCACGCTAGTCCCCATGAATTGGATAACATTCCCGATATTTAGCTTCTACGAAGGAACTCCAAATGAAAGCCTGCATCACGACATAGCTCATTCAAATCCGTATCACATATGTCACTGGCGCTCGTGTCTGTATAGGAAGGTTCTTCCCAAAAATGATGTTGATATGGTCTTCTGTTGTACAACTGGAGTGAAAAAGTAATTCTTCGATACACTACTTGTGAAGAACCCAAATGACCACAAAATTCCGAATGAAAGGTTGGAAAACTGATATTTCGAGATGCTTGTAACATAATCTCCATATTAAATGCTAAATGAAAACGTGTATAAAAATGGCACAAAATTAAATATAAATAAATAAATAAATAAATAAATAAATAAATAAATAAATTAAATAAATAATAAATAAATAAATAAATACACAAAACAGATAAAATTTCAACTGGTCTCAAACGCTTCAGCTGAATTCGATATGTATGGCAGAGCTATGTTTTCGATAATGGCTATGCTAACAAAGGCTCTCAAACAGTACAATATTAATCTATAGTTCATTTGAACGTAACGACAATTTTTACTTATAGGACACCACGAACACTATCTACCGCTACAGGTAATTTCGATGCTTCCGTCCCTTCGAATTGTAATCATAAATGGAGAGGTTTCTTTTAGCATCCTACTCACTTTCCTTCCTTTATGGGCTTATATTGGGAGACTTCCCGTGGCTTAAATTTAAGTCATACAAGCCAGCTGAAAAAAATTTATAATGGCCATTGCTATATGTCAATAATAATAACAGTGAAGAAATTCACAGTTATGTAAATGTAAATATATATTACAAATAGATTAGAAATATATATTTACATCTACACCACTATGGACTCTTCCGCCATTCTAGTGACTATGCTGTTATAGCTTTTGAATAATAATAATAATAATAATAATAATAATAATAATAATAATAATAATAATAATAATAATAATATATAGTAAACTGTGTTACTCATGTAAAAGACAATTTTACAGTTTACTAAATAATTGTGGGTTTTTATTGCACAAACTGCTTTCACGAGACAGTGAAGGTTTCTTAGAAATAATAATAACTAATAATAATAAATAATAAAATATAATAATAATAATAATAAATTAACTAACTTAATTAATAATAATAATGATAATAATAATAATAACTAATAATAATAATAATAATAATAATAATAATAATAATAATAATAATAATAATAATAATAATACCGATATGGGATATGCCATTGGAAATTATACCCATAATCATAGGAATACTAGGCACGATCCCAAGAGCCCTGAAAAGGAACCTAGAAAAACTAGATGCCGAAGTAGCTCCAGGACTCTTGCAGAAGATTGTGCCACTAGAAACGGCGCATATAGTAAGAAAATTGATGGACCCCTAAGGAGGCAAGATACAACCCGGACCCCACACTACAAAAACCACCCAGTCGAATTGTATGACTGTGATAAAAAAAATAATAATCAAAATAATGAAACTGTTTTTGTTATTACCGTCTGATTACTGTTAACCTCACAAAAATTCAACAGTAAATCAACATTAACAGAACTAGAAATATAGCACAGTAAATCCGATACCGCGTTTCGTCGTTGTAAAAAACGAACTTCTTCCACCCCCCTTAATCCTTTCTTATTCTTTTTCATTTCTTTCATCCCAGCATCCTTGGGATGAAAGAACAGATAAAAAAAAGTCTGGGTTACAAAAATAAAAGACAGTACACGGGTGACGCGAAGAGGGACTAAAATAAGGACGTTTATAAAATAAAAAAATACTCAAAGCAAACAAGAACTCAATGGCGGAACATCTTTTTGCATACTTACATTGTATATATGCAAACGCTTCTTATCATTTTACCCTCATGTTACGTCAAAAAATAGAGCCACTGCTATTGATCACAATTATGTGCTCAGATTTATTATAAGTTGTCTTGGGAGAGATCACATCATTCAAAGAAATCAGTCTTTTCCTAAGAGAGAGAGAGAGAGAGAGAGAGAGAGAGAGAGAGAGAGAGAGAGAGAGAGAGAGAGAGAGAGAGAGAGTTTCGCATAAAAAAAAAAAAAAAAAGTTTCTTTTCCCCCACTTAATGCTGCCTTCATCTATCCAGATTTAGAATAAAAGCTTTGTATGTATTTTTTTTATAACATATAATATACTATAATAATTGGCGGTAAAATGGATAAAATTTACTTCTGGGAAAAACGCACAAGATAGTTACATATCAATTTTAATAATATAATATAAAAAAAAAAAATAAAGTAGCAATCAGCAGCATATAGCCTACATTTACAGAATAACCCGTCAACTGTTACAGGTCAGGATCAAAATGTATTTCCCTTTTGACCCTGAAAGACTTTCAAACCTTTTCAGTCTGTCGCTGGTGGCACCTTCTGCAATGAGATATAGTATTACTTGATTCTCCAAAGCAGTAGACTTATTTTTCTTATGTTCCAGCAGCTTAGATCAAGTTATGAGACAGTGATGAAGATAGAATATACGAAATTTATGTCAAAGGCCCAGCGCTGGAACCTATGCGGTCATTCGGCTCTGAATGGAAAACTGTGAGTATGAGGTATGAGGTTTAGAAGGTGTAACAGGAGGAAATTCTCGCAGCTGCACGATGAAACACTGTTGGAAGAGGGTGGATAGCAAGATGGAAGAAAGAATATGAATGGAGAAGCAGTAAAAGGAATGAAAGGATAGCAGCTAGGGCACGAGAGGACGCTGCAAAGAACCTTAAGTAATGCCTACAGTGCACGGCGTGAGGGTCACTGACGGCACTAACCCACTACGGGGGAGACAGCAATGAAAGGCACGCCCTTCAGTTCCATTACTAGGCAAAAGGAAATCTACGTGACAGGAGACCCTGTCTTCCCTTGTTATCCGGACTCCCTTGCCCTTAGCAAAGAGCAAAGCCCCGAGTCAAGTTTCTACGGGCGCTGTTTTGATCTAACGTTAGTAAGTCATGTCCACGTGCCATGTGTATATTATTTCCATGTTCCATGCTTACTCTCAGTGGAGTTACCGATGCCGCCTAGAGGAAAACAAGAACAGGATATGAGATCCACAACTTAATATTCTTGTCTTTTCCAGTTTTATATATATGTATATATATATATATATATATATATATATATATATATATATATATATACATATACACACACACACACACACACACACATATATATATATATATTATATATATATATATATATATCTTATATATATATATATATATATACACATACGTATATTGCTCCCTGCTTTTCGTAGATGTTTCCTCCTCATCAGTGCATCTAATTTCTTCACATTTTTGTATTTCAAAGTTCTCCCCCTTTCTATTTCCGAGTCGTCTCCGGGTCAGTAATTCTGATTTCTCCTCTGTACTGTATCTCTAAGTTCTGTATTTCTAGAATCTTTGCTTCACTTTAATCCTGAACTCTTCTGCGCGTCGGAATTCTCCCCCGGACTACTACATTTATGAGTTCCATCTAGTCTGTATTTCAGATTTTTTTCTTGTTGTATTTGTGTGCTCCTGGTAGTGAATTTTTTAACATTTTTCATGTATCACATCTCAGTTCCTCTACACTTCTGCATCTTAGAATTTTGCTTGTGTTCCTGTTTATCACTTTATCTTACTCTTCTTGGAGCTTTTAAACTTGTTTCCTCCCTTGGGGCATTTTTCTGCCGTTAACTTTTGATCATTACCGCAGTTTGCTCCTTCTTCAAAGAGATGACTCTCTTCTACGTAGCCCAGCAGCCATCATCCTCTCTTCTTGCTCTAAAACCATTCAAAATTGATATCAGCTTTTATTTTACTCTTTCTGTTGCCTGTCAAATTCCATGATGCCTAGCACAAAACCGCAGCCTTTCCCTCACTTCTGCTGTATTTCAATTTTGATCTTATTCGAAACCATTCTGCCAGTGTACTCAATTTTCGCTCACATTTTACTATGTCTCAAGGCGGCAGTCGAGTCCCTATTATGTAGCACCGAATCCACGACCTCCCAGCTCCTCTCCTGCATTTCAATTTTATTTTCGGTCTCACCCGTTGCATTAGGGAGGCGGGGACAGAGCGAAAATGCAAGAGTGACGAAGTACAAACTTAACCACAGGCAGCCTTCAAAGATTCACGCGTCACTCCGAATGAATCTCCTGAGCCAATACAGGATGCATAACGAATCGATACCAACCACACGGCTGAACAAGAGCCTAACATAAACGCTTCCACTAAAAGCAAAGGGGGACGATGCAGACGCATAGAGAGGCAGAAAGACGGTAAGGTATGGAGAAAATATGGGTAAGGAAACGCACACGCAAGGTAAGCGGGAGAGAAAGGAGGAAGAGTGATTAACAAAAGAGGAAAAGAGAGAGAGCGCCATTGGAATATAGAACTGACATTTCTATACAAGAACTGAATTCGCCAAAGAGCAGATAAAACTGGTAGCTCTCATGATAAACCGAGAAGAGAACCGATAATTCTCTCTCTCTCTCTCTCTCTCTCAACTGGCTCCAAGTGACGAAGCAAGTACACAGAATAACTGACACATCAAAATATTGCACAGAGCTCTTCAGTTCGGATAAATGCTCTAATCCAGCGAGGCGACATTTTACATAGTAATAGTCGGCAACTTTCCCTTGGGTGCCACCTGGCCGTGAGGCTCCCCTGCCCCAGTACTAACCCTCCTCAGGCATACACAACCCCCTCCCTCCCTCCCCCCACCTATTCAGGGCCTTGGAAAACAATATATCACATATTCCCTCATATTGTTTAATTGTAGGACGATCGGCTCAAATAACTCTGCCCCCGAGCTTTTGGCCGAACGATCAGCGAAGGCGCTTCTATATTTCAGATTTTACAAATTGGAAATGCTTCAAGAATTTGGGGGAGAACTGAACTGCCAGCGAAAGATTATGAGGTATCACAGGAATAGAATCTCTGCCAAGAACTTCTGAATTAATTTCTTCGTCTTCTTATGCGTTTGTGATTCAGGCTGAACGCAACAGGCAAAAACTGAAATCAATGAAGTTGTATGCTTTTTCTTTTATTTTCATCCACACTGAATACTAGCGCAAAGATGATAGCTATTCAGGTAATAACAAAATAAGAGAGAACGTAAAAGCAAAAAATCTACAATTTATGTAATGGTGCTGAATTTTTTCGGTCATTTTAATTTATACTACCCCGGAAGTTAAAATCAATTCAGTTAATGTCTACAAACTGTCATTCACACTAATGAAAGGGTAAAATAAATATATAACTTATGATTTGGTCATTTTTTTTTCTTTTCAACATTTATATAATTTCAATTAGCACTGAACAGAAATGTAAAAAAAAAAGTCAACGAATGACTAAGCACCTTTTTTTATTTGTTTTTCAAGGTAGGAATGCAGCTAATAATACAACCGGCCGGTTGGAAACTATTATTATTATTATTTTTTTATTATTATTATTATTTTATTATTATTATTATTATTATTTTATTATTATATCAGGGAGATAAACCATGTTCATATGAAACAAGCCTACAGGGTCTATGGACTTGAAATTAAAGCTTCCAAAGAACATGGTGTTCATTTGAAAATAATTACAAAGATAATCGGAAATACAGAAAGAAGAGGCATACATAAGGACAAGCTGAACTGTCATCTGCGAAAGTCACAACAAAATTAATACGCATTTATCTCAGAGAGAGAGAGAGAGAGAGAGAGAGAGAGAGAGAGAGAGAGAGAGAGAGAGAGAGAGAGAGAGAGATATGTTCCTATCAAAAAGGCGCAGAAAATTTATTGCCGTAATGGATCACTACAAATGTCAAAAACGTCAAATCAATTTTACCAGTAACATCTCTTTATATTATAATAATTTGAGCAGCTACTGAAAGTTAAGCCTCAAATTCGTAGGGCTTCAGTATTTCGATATAATTCGGTGTTATCATTACTTCCTGATCTCAAAACAGCCATTATTATCATTATTAATAATGTTTATAGTAGTCGGATAAAGAAATAATTAAGCCAACTTCTGAGGCTCCTGTCATATAAAAATAGTTACTAAAATTCTAACAATGTAGGCAAATAATAATAATAATAATATAATAATAATAATAATAATATTATTATTATTATTATTATTATTATTATTATTATATATTGAGTAGATCTTGACAGCACTTACAGTCTGCTCCGACCCACTGCCGTGATCATGCTCGGATGATACCGAGAGAAACGTTGGCCACTAGATCGATTTATATTTTGATCTATATGTTCATTTACTGTGACAAATGAATAAATTTGTAACCATTCTCCCTGAAACTGACTCCTCCTCATGAGTAATATCGGCGCAATACTCGCCAGTTGTAGTAGCAGAGAGAAAGCTATTATTAGAAAAATAGAGAAGACTATTTACAAGTTGAATGCAGCTGATGCAGCAATATCTTTCAATAAGACTTGTTTGAAAGAGGGTCTCCTTCCAATAAATAATAATAATAATAATAATAATAATAATAATAATAATAATAATAATAATATAATAATAATAATAATAATAATAATAATAATAATAATAATAATAATAATAATAATATGCAGAAACGGCGCACATAGTAAGAAAAGTGATGGACTCCTAAGGAGGCATGATGCAACCCGGAACCCTACACTGTAAATACCACCCAGTCGAATTGGAAGACTGTGATAGACCAAGAAACAAAAATAATAATAATAATAATAACAACAACTAAAATTCTAACAATGTCGGCATATAATAATAATAATAATAATAATAATAATGATAAAAATTACTAAATTAAAAATAATAAAATATTTTCAGTAAGGAATTTTAGGAGCATAATTAAGTTGCGTAAAAGACAATCAGCAAACAGTAAACAATAGGTAATTAAATCACATAGAAATTCATTTGTTCACAATAAACAAAAAATATTGTATGGTGATATTAAGAAGAAATTAGACTTCGGAATACGAAAACACTACATTCTTAAACGTTTAAAAAAACGTGTGATGAAAACACAAAAATCAAATGTGTACGAATATAATATTACGGGTTTTGAGGTAAAGGAAATGAACTGAAATGATAAAAATAAAGTCGAAGGGAAATAACTTTGAAGGTCATAACTAGAAAATGGAAGTGAAATCTTGAACCTTGAACTACAAAAATGGATAAATAGAAATAAATGCACGCAAAAATGAACCTCGTCATACTTTCGTATCAAAAAGAAAAAAAAAAAACATAAACATGAATGAAAAACTTGACTGGGAAAATCCGAAACGATAGAGCACACAAGCAAAAACGAAAATCAACGACAAAAAACGGTATGAAAGACGGACGACCTTCGGTCATGGAACGTAATAATCTCGGCCAGACCGGGCCATGGCACGTCAGCGAGCAAACAGTCTCCACCGAATAAATAATCTCAGCATTTGGAGCTACAGCGTCGCACCTGTGCCCAAATTCATGACTGACCTTACGGACAAAAGGTCAACAACAAACGCCTACGATGCCGATGACCTATAATGACCCCTTCCCCCAATCCCCACCCCCCCACTTCTTTCACCCTTCCAGCTATTAGCTTCCCACTTCACGCTCTTCCAAGTGCTAGACCCACCCCAACATCCAAAAATTCCAATCCCTTCCCTCCAAATCCAAACTTCTAATCCCTTCCTTCCAGATCACCCGCAACCTCCAAAAGCCAATCTCCTCCTTCCACACCGAACCCCCCCCCCCCACCCCCCCCACATCTCAAGTTCGACCGTTAATTAACATCCTGAAGTGCCAAATCCGCCACTAGCTCCATCTCCAAGTGTCAACTCTCACACACTCCACAACCCAAAAGGCGACAGTCCCCAAACTCCCAGCCCAAAAGTGTCAATTCCTCCATCCACATCCCCAAGTTCAAATGCCCTTTCCCCACACATCCGCAGGCACCATTCCCCTCCTGTCCCCTTCGCCGATCTTGCAAAATGGCAGATGAGTCACGATCACTGAGATCACTGAGGTTGCAAATGAAGAATTCAACAGTACCTGCTCGGTGCGGCACACGCAGTCGAGGGGCTCACTGCAAAGTCTCAAAGAGGAAGGTTAGGCACGGCGTCCATTACGCGTTTTTACGTATATTCTCCCTGATGGATACGCAATCATACACGCAAGTATGGATATAATTAAGTAAAATATTTTCGCACACGCCAATGTATTAGCACAATTGGCCATCGAGGTATACAAAGGTATACATACCAAAGGCGTTAAATTATAGCACAAACTCCAAGGACTGATCACATTCATTTTTCCCGATGTATACGCAAAAACGTATACAGCGAACGTATGCGAACGACATACGTGCACATATCAATATACATACACAAGATTCCTCTCAAGTTTTTCATATGCTCAATCATGACTAGGTATAGCTGGCTATATGCGCATAAAAAACAGCGTGCCAACTTCTCCAGTATATACACCAGCATAAAAGCTAAGCACACATACGCACACACACACCATAAAACATCTATAAAAGTACGTGTACGTGTGTGTATACAAATACATATCTATACGGGCATGTGTTTGGGTGTGTATGCGCACGCGCGCATTTGTGAGTGGTGTATGTTTCTGCTCCAATGACTGCACAATTTCGCTGGAGCTTAGAGCTTAAGGGCATGCAACATTTACTGCCCATTTAGTTCTCAGTTAGATTTTAAGCTCTCTCTTTTTATGAGACCTTCCTTATTAATTGCGTCACGTGTACTAACCACACTGAGCCCCTTTTTCATTTTAAAGGTAATAAGACGAATCTCTTTCTACTGCTACCGAATGGAAGCTAAGAACAACGCTCTTGGTTATTGTATATATGTTACGTATCTTTTCTTGGGGTAACGTCTTTCATTGTGTAAAAGCCGACGGGGCGGGCAACATACTGCTCATATTCAACCGGTCTTAGAAGAAAAGAGAATGTTTTAACAAAATAAAAAGAAAGAACGCCAAGAAAACGTAGGTCTAGGCCGGGGAGAAAAGGAAGGCAAATAACAGAACAAGCAATCCAAGCAATAAAAATGCGATGTCGTGGGTTGACAGGTGTAATGTCCTACTCAAGAGGAATTTAATAATTGCGGATGACCATAACATTGCACCAGAATCGCTGTAATGTAAGAAGACAGCCTCTATTAAGTTTTGATTCCTCATATCTTTTCATCTTTTAACGCTAAATATCCACGTTCCACACAGAATTAATAGAGTACAGGGTTAGACCGCATCTGACCAAAATAGGACAATCTCGCGCATGACGTCACGTGGCTGATCTGACTGAGGTTCAGGTAAAAAAAAGTCATCAGTCAGTATTTGACCCCACCAGAGTGAAGAACAAGGAAACTACCTTCCAGTACCTGGAGAATAACGGGGACCTCTCTCACACAAGGTCGTGAAAGAGATAGGTAATGGGTGTGGGCAAAGAATTCCCATAGTGACCCTTAATTTACTTGTTTTCTTGGTTTTCTTTTATGGCCACCTACCAATGACGTCACAAATATGCGCAGCAACGACAGAACGGTCTAACCATGGCCACTCTCGGTGGCCATGGTCTAACCCTGTACTCTATTAACCCTGGTTCCACACGGCATTGTCCCAGATTTCTATAATAAGATCTACGAAATTTATCGTCCCCGAGGTTTTACTTTACGCTACGTCCTTTCTTTATTGGAGTAGAAGCTAACATCAATTCAAAGCTTGCATACAAAACAAATCTCGTCATTCCTTTGAACCAACCTGAATTTTCTTCGCGTATGCATTTTGTGTTCCATGCCTCAATATTCTTTTAAAGGTTTATTCTGTTTTGACCAAAATGTACATGAGAGTCCAATTGCCTGCCAAACCTTTCCTTGAACTCACTCAGACAGTTTCCTTTCGGGATTTTTATTCTTCGGTTTTGCATCCAGATTTCCTGCCTACTTTAAAACCGCGGGGCAGAAAAATAGCCAAATTTGTTTACGCAAACTTTCTTCATCAATTAGGTCAAAACCTTTCAACTCCCAACATTAAAAGCGGAGGGAGTTTTGGATAAGAGTTCTCAACTCCCGAGCTAAAATTGTAAGTAAGCGTGAAACCAGCTTTCGATGACACTATAGTTTTTTTTAATTTTTTCTTTTTTTATGGTGTTTTTACGTTGCTCGGAACGAGTGGTTATTCAGCAACGGGACCAACGACTTTACGTGACTTCCGAACCACGTTAGAGTGAACTTCTATCACCAGAAATACACATCTCTAACTCCTCAGTGGAATGGCCGAGAATCGAACTCGCGGCCATCGAGGTGGCTGGTCAAGACAATACCGATCACGCCACTGAGGCCCTACCGATGACACTTTACCAATGAAAAAACTGATGACTGAATTTGAATTTCCCTTTGTGCGGAACATTACCCCTTTTGGAAATATACGGATATAAAAGTTCTTTTCAAAGAAATATTTCCCTAAAAATATATATAAATCAACTTGAAAATACCTTTTGCACGAGTCTTACCGCATCTGCAGATCAAAACCTGAGAAGGATTTTGATGAAACTTCACACAAATTGAACATTTGAATGATATCCTTTATTTATGGAATTCTATATATCTATAAAAAAAAAGAAAAAAAAACTGGGAAACATCCTACAGAAAATTTGACCTAATCTAAAGATAGAGGCACAAACTCCTCGTAAATGTTTCTAACTCATTTACAAAGAGACCAATCTGAGTTGAGTTGAGTTGAATAAGAATTTAGGTCAAGGGCCAAGCACTGGGACCTGTGAGGCCATTCAGCACTGAAAGGAAAAGTAACAATAAAAGGTTTGAAAGGTGTTAGGAAAGGGTGGAAGGTAAGATGAAGAAAGAGAATATGAAAGGAGGTAAAGTAAAAGGCCCGCTGCAAAGAACCTTAAGTAATGCCTACAGTACACCGCATGAGGTCCACTGACGGCACTGCCCCCCTACGGGAGACCAATCTGATACTCCTTTTATGAATGAAATCCTGTACCATCGCTTACCACTTACATAAGCCTGAAAATCCTCTATGAAAATTTAGCCAATCTAAATGGTCTCTGAAAAACCTGTGAAAGCAATTTTAACCAATCTATAATTGGTCACTTAAACTTGAGGGTAACATCTGCTTACATTTTATACCCCATTTAAATCCAATCTAATTCATTTTAATTAACTTTTTGGTGATTTTCATCATGGAATAAACTGCGCGTTTGTGTTTATCAAATCTATAAATATTCTTTTTTTTTATTATTATTAAATATAGTAGGGCGAGCTGTTTGAGTATTAATTTAACGCTGCAAAAGAAAAAATTGACCTAAAAGCATTAGTATAAATTCTTTTAAATCTACGGAAAACTATTTTTGTGGTCTTCGAGGCTGCTATAAAAAAAGAAATCTCAACTAAGAACAATAAAAACACAAAAATCTCATTTGCTATATATTCTATAATCACTGGTCTCTTCAAGAATGCTCTATTCTTATTAAAGTATTCTTTGCTCTTCAATGCTAAATTTTCTAAATTATTACACAAGAATATTACTACTGCTGCTCTCTTCTTGGAAGGTTTTGTGTATCAAATCTATAAATTTTTCTTCAAATACTGGCCATAGTCATATTAAACTACACGCAAAAAAAAAAAACGTTATCTACTGTTCACTATTCTCCTCTAAATGCAAATTTAGTGAAAAAGGGTACAAAATAATTTAAAACAAATAATAGAAATTATCATCATTTAGTATTATCCAAAAACACTCATATTTCTTTTTAAATATAATAGTTCAGATGAAATTTAGAGACATAAAGCCAAAAAGTATTTTCAAATAATACATAAATTGCCATCTGCTATTATCCAAAACCGCTACCATTTTATCTTAATAAGAAAGATATGAAATTAAAGGGGAAAAAGACCCGATTATCATCCCCATCATGAGTCCTCCTCTCTGATCACTAAGTTCTGACTCCTCCCAGTAGCATTTTTTCTTCCGGAAAGCTACATACTCCTCTCCAAGCACAACAGAGCCACCACAGCCTCGAGCGAGCAAAAGGCGACTCTCCCATTTCTCGTATTCGGCGACACGGGTGGGACATTGTCACACGAGGTCGAACCCTGTTTTAAAATCTAGTTGGTTAAGAAGCGATGAGTCCACAAAACTAAAACCTCGGTGTCAGTTTTCAATCTTGCATCTTGTGCAACTCCAAATCGACAAGTCTTTCTCTTTATACCTTTTGATTGTTTGTTTGGTGGGCGGAGACCTTTCAATAATGGACAGCATTCCTCGCTATCATTTTTGAACAAGAAAGCCTTCATCTAAATTGTATTTCTGACTTGTCTAGCTTTTTTTTTTCTGAGGCGCAGTGAATCACACGCCATTATTCTTTTATTTTCTATTTCAAACTTGAAACTCCTTTATAAGGGATGTTGCGGGCATTTTTAAAGGAAAGCAATGCAAAATGTAAAAAGATCAAATGCTGATTTTCTCTGCATTAATGAATTGCAATAATGAAAGAAAACAGAAAGATTGCTTGCAAAACAACGTAGCAGAGACTTCAGACAGAGAGGAGAGAAGAGGAGAGATTGAAGGGAGAGAGAGAGAGAGAGAGAGAGAGAGAGAGAGAGAACCCTTAGACTGACGAACAAAAAATTATATCTTCGACAAGCCTATCCTACAGAAAAATCAAAAGGCAGCCAAAAAGAGCAGATTCACAAGGACCCTCTCAGACAGGAAGACGAAAAACCATATGTATACAAAGAGACATACAGAAAAAGCCGGACCTTTAGAATCTCTCTCTCTCTCTCTCTCTCTCTTCCTGTCTCTCTCTCGTCTCTCTCCTCTCCTCCTCTCCCTTCCTTCGCTTCTCTCTCTCTCTCTCTCTGGCTTGAGCATACCATGACCAGCCAAAATGATCTTGTTTATATTGAAAGAAATGACAAAAAAGGAACTGTATTAAAAACGACGCCCATGAAACCACATTATGCAAATGAATCTTCAGATTCGCAATAAAAAAAAAATAGTGTGATTGATGTCATTGCATACATACAGCATCCCGAGTAATAATGGTCTGTATACATACCGACGTGCTACTTCTTAACTACGAAGGATTAATCATTTGCTAAGGAGAGCTTCAACTTCATCTCGAAATATTGTCACGCAGATGAGAAAACACAAAAGAAAATAAGATGAGCTCTGGAGACGAAGTCCCACTTTCCAACCACAACCACATGTAAATCGTAAAAGAGAACTACCAAGTGGGATTACACCCTCATTAATCTGAGTTACAGTTGTCATTTTCGAGGCATACTTTTCCATCATATTTTTCATCAATTTCCACTGATCATTTTCGTAAGATTAACTCTCATCGAATAACAAAAACATGATATTTTGCCAAAATCTATAACTATCTTTCTTTCAATGGTCAAGATTTGTAAGTTCTTTCCTTAATTCTTCACTATTATAATCTCAGTTTCCTCAGGTTGAAAAGACAAATCAGTCCCTAAATGACTCATTTGTATTTACTGATTCTGCTCATCGATCAAGTACCTGCGCTGGCATACAGCCACTTGAATATAACTATAACAATGCAGATGAACTTGAAAGCAGAAACAGCAGCCAAGAATATCATACTTCAATTGAGAACCCTTGAGATGCGGCCATCGAGAAAATCATTTTTTCTGATGAACTTCATAATGAGGGTCCCAGCTGTGCAAGGAGACCAGTCCTGTCATATTTACATCCCACGGCTTCCAATCCTCTTTACGTTCCTCGAAAAACCAGTTGTAAGCGTGCCCTGGATATCTACATATTATCACGAATGGTTTTTTTTTCGTTTTTGCGAAAATGGCAACTCCGAAGATAATGGACAATTATTGCACTTGAACGTTGTAACAAGATTTTATATGTATATATAAATATATATATATATATATATATATAAATATATATATATATATATATATATATATATATATATATACATATATATATATTTCCGCGTGGAACACTGTAGCTGCCAGGCTACTAAAGATTCCTCGCAGCTGTGTTACTTTCAGCTTTCTCACTTTCATTTGTCATCCGTTTCACTTCAGTCTCTTTCCTAATTGATCAGCTTCTTTAACTTTACCTTGTTCCAATTTTCATCTTTCACCCAAGAGCACGTTCTTGTGGCGAGCCATGCATACGACAGAAATAATAATAATAATAATAATAATAATAATAATAATAAAAAATAATAATAATTGTAATGTAAAAATAAGTATATCATAACCTAATATATTCATTAGCTCTCTTCGTTTCATAACCCGAACATCGCAACGTTAAAAAATAAAACCGCCGTCTGAAGTTCGGCCATCTTTTAAATAGAAATGAGTAATTACACATTTATCATCTCGTTGCGACGCCAGCTAGCGCCAATCAATCAGCCAATCTCCATTAAATCCGGAAACAAAAATATCAAAAACCTCCCGGCCAGGAGACCCTATACGCAGGAACTCAGGCAGCTGCAACAAAGGGCTAACTGGCAACTCCTCCCTTCAACCTCGGCGGCTCCGTCCTGCATCAGGCAAATGAGACGTTCGGAATGATTTTCCTCCAAAGCGTTAAGCAGGGACCAAGCCCCTTCCCTGCTGCTGCGATTTCTTTTTTCTTTTTTTAGATTCTTTGCTTCCTAGATGCTGCTATTTCCGGTAACCGAGTGTTCCCTGTTTTTGTCTCGAGAGCGTTGTCAATACCGTCACACCCTTTCTCATAGGAGCACCCACTGGCTCGAGCATTTCCCAGGGAGGCTGTGCAGTTAAGAGCTAAATTAATATACCGGTAATAGATGAAGGAGAGAGGAAGATCCTGCTGGAAGAGAAAATGCAGAAGTGGCTAGTATTGAGAGATGAAGTGTGCAATGATAGTGACAAGAAAAACACTATTAACAAAAATATTGCATTTACTACTATTGCTTATATAAATGATACAAACGTCGCTGTTATTGCAAATAACACACACACACACACACACACACACACACACACACACATATATATATATATATATATATATATATATATATATATATATATATATGTGTGTGTGTGTGTGTGTGTGTGTGTGTTTGTGTATGTATGTATGTATATATGCATACATACATACATACAAGTATATATTATATATATATATATATATATATATATATATATATATATATCGACTAAATGTGCATGTATGTCGCACACACACACACATTATTTATATATATATATATACATATATATGTAATATAATACATACATACATACACACATGTAAACAGTATATGTATGTCTGTGTGTTTTTGTTTCCAAACTGTAAAATAAGAGTAAAAATTGAAGAAAAAAAAGAAGGTAGTATAACCTGTTTACGAAAATAGCCTAAACCAGAGCGAGGGCGCGCGGCACTTTCAACAGCATTACACACTCTCTTAAACCAATGTCAACCAAAGTTATCGCGAGGCCAGTTTACCGATTCAATCTACCAATCAACCACTCGCTTCTAAAACGTAAGAGTAGCTTGTACTTGTTTGTTTGTTTGTTTGGTGTTTTTACGTTGCATGGAACCAGCGGTTATTCAGCAACGGGACCAACGGCTTTACGTGACTTCCGAACCTCGTCGAGAGTGAACTTCTATCACCAGAAATACACAACTCTGACCACTCAGTGGAATGCCCGAGAATGAAACTCGCGGCCAACGAGGTGGCACGCCAGCACCATACCGACCACGCCACTGAGGCACTCCCATATGAGTAGCGTCTGGACAATCCTATCTATGAGAAAAAGAGGCCTATGCGCCCCAGAGACTGGTAAGTTATGCTCTCTGTCAGACGAAGAGACGGATGCTGCATTCAATACTGGAATAATATCTGAGCCAACAGAAATGGAAACCTTTAAAAAGGAAATGTAAATATAGATAAAAACAAATCTAAAGTTAACTAAATGGATACTAAGAAAGTTCCCTGCCGCAAAATAAATTTGAGAGAAAATATAATAATAATAATAATAATAATAATAATAATAATAATAATAATAATAATAATAATAATTGACAAAATCTAGAAGAACGTATCACTCATTGATGTCGCAATACCATGGGACACCAGAGTTGATGAGAAAGAAAGAGAAAAATCAAGAAGTATCAAGACCTGAAAATAGAAATAAGAAGGGTATGGGATATGCCAGTGGAAATTGTACCCATAATCATAGGAAAACTAGGCACGATCCCAAAATCCCTGAAAAGGAATCTAGAAAAACTAGAGGCTGAAGTAGCTCCAGGACACATGCGGAAGAGTGTGATCCTAAAAATGGCGCACATAGTAAGAAAAGTGATGGACTCCTAAGGAGGCAGGATGCAACCCGGAACCCCACACTATAAATACCACCCAGTCGAATTGGAGGACTGTGATAGATAATAATAATAATAATAATAATAATAATAATAATAATAATAATAATAATAATAATAATAATAATAATAATAATAATAATAATAATAAATGGAAGAAGGGTGAAAATGAAAAATTATACGGATTTGCAGACTAGCTTCGCTTACTAATAAAATCCTCGTTGCTCAAATACTTTGACATAAATTGAATGACATGAAAAGAAACCTCGGAATGACAAAGTTTTCATGACATCAAAGCATATCGCAATCTCTCCAAACACGGTCTTCCATTCTGGTAAAAGTAAATGGTCATCAAAAACATGATATTATTGTGGCAGTAAGTAAAGACGCAATTGAGCTGTGTGTGTCTTCGAGAACTTGTCGAGGAAAGAAGGTATTACGATGCAAAGATTAGTTACATTAATTTGTTACACGTTGCAGAAGAGCTTTTCCTGAAAACAACGGGGGACCGAATGGGACTGAAAATAAGGAAAATACAGGAAATTAAATACTAAAATCACAAGAACAGGCGCCAAACATAACACCTCGATGATAATGGTCGGGATCCACAGATAAATTCAGGAGACTTTTATCCATTTCGTAAACAGATTAGGCAGTCTTGAGGATTCCCTGGATAGATTAAGTAGCCTTCCGTTCATAAAGCAAATAGACCAAATAGCTTTTTCTTGGTCCGTCGGTAAATAAAGTGTGCTCTTGGCCGTTCCATAGACGGACGGAGCAGCCTTTTGCTTTTTCTGTAAAAAGAATGAACAGGGCTTTGCTACTTCTAAAAGCGTTCTACAGGTGGGTTGAGTACCCTTTTGCCCATTTCGTCCAGAAATTAAGTATCCTTCCACTCATTCTTTAGACAGATCATGTGACCATGTAGGCTCTGGTTCATTTCGTATATAGATTAACCACTTCCTTGCTGAATCTTGAGAATCATTTAATAGATCTATCAAGCACTCTTTCCCTGACCCCATGGATGGATTTAGTAGATAAATGACACAGCTTATGCTCGTTCCGTATAGAGATCAAACTGCTTTCAGTTCATTTCGCGTCCAGATGAAGTGGCTCCTTTACTCTTTTCACAGACATATTATCCTCTTGGTCACTCTGGAGATACATTAATTAGTCATTGACACAAAAGCCTCTTCGGGAACACGGAATTAATAAAGGAAATGTGAACTTTGCTAAACATGAAGGTGCAGGAGTCAAGCGACCATCAAATTTCCGTTAGAAAATCGCATTAAGGAAATCACAAGTCTTCACTTTCACTTCCTTCTCCACACTTTTTGAACCCTTTTATTTCCTTTCTTATAGTGAAGAAGCTTAACTAGGTTGAACGACCTGACTGACACTTGCAACACAAAAGGTTCAGGTGGAATCATCTATGTGCTGTAGAATTGACTAGAACGTCATTACTTATCTCTGAAAAGCACCAAATTTCACATTATCTTATAATTAAAGCATAATCCCAGTAAATAACGTGCAATATGATCTACACAGCAATACAAAAGAATGTAAAACTAAAATAAATCAGAACGTTTTATCAACACTCAAATACAGAAAAAATTGAATGTAACGATAATATAATACGAAGATACGAACGTCAACACGAGTAGAAATGAAAACAAAATACTCTGAATAAAAGAAGTAATGAGAGAACTGATGAAATTAGGAACTGAGTTTAAAAGGAGAGTTAATTCTACAAACTTAATCAAGAATCAAATGCCTGACAAGGTTAGAAGTTCAGTAAATACGGAACCATGAAATTAACTTTCCCAAGCTGAGATCGACCTTTGCAGGAATGTTACCTAACAAACTTATCATTTCATCCGTGATACTCTCGAGTTTTTATGTCTATTCTATCTTATACCGTCAACGTTTCCAAAATGAATATATACTACATCAAATTAAGACTGACAGATGTATGGCTTGACACAGGAGCGGAGAAGGATGCGTAAAATGAGGTTTTTAAAAGGCTTTGAGAAACAAAAAAAAAAAAAACGATTTTCTGGGAATAGAAACAAGGCTTGCCAACGAATCTAAATGCGTAAATCTAATGAAAAAACTAAAAAACTAATATTTACAATATTAAATGGTAATATATAATCAACAACATTGCCCTCGCCCTATTAAAGGAATCAAGTGTGTAAACTATACCCTTTAATATGCAAAAAACAAGAATTTATATGACGAAGAGAATTAAGAAAGGCAAGTAAATATCTGCCAGGATATTACAAATAAAGTAAAAATAACAGAGTCGGAACGTTCAATCATATTGCGTTGCTGATGGGGGAAGTACTGATACTGGGTGCCTTGCAATAAACTGAATATGGTAGTGCAAAACAATGAGTGGGAGAAAGGAATAGGGCTAGCATCCTCACCCCAAAAGACTTACTTTCGGTCGCCACCCCTCCCAGGGAGAAAAGATAAAATACAATTTGACAAAAAGTTTTTAGACCAATTTAGAATACATCTATTTTCGAATAGCGATTGTATGTTGTTCCTCTGAGAGTATTTTTTATTTCAAACTACAAAACGCTGAATAATTCTTGAGAGCAAAATACCGTAAATAGTTAATGATGCGATTAATTCACGATATTCTGCAGATCACTCAGTGAGAAAAAGTTCATATTTTTGTAGCATGAATTTGTATTACTTAGAATACAACCTCCATGAACTTCAAGTGTATATATAATATATATATATATATATATATATATATATATATATATATATATATATATATATATATATATATATATATATATACACACACACACACACACACACACACTACGCCAGGAAGATCATTCACGGAGGTGGGATCGAATCCCACCGTGAAGGGATATTTGATTTCCTTTTAGGTGTAAAGGTTTTCATCAGAAAACATATAAAAAATAATAAGAAATAGAGAAGATAACTGGCCTTTACACTACACAGAATTGGTGAATGCTTCTAATATATATGATATATAATATATATATATATATATATATATACTATAATATAATATATATATGTGTGTGTGTGTGAACATACAGGTCAGAGAAGACAGAAGACGTAAGTTGGCAGATGTTGCAGCACTGTTTCAGGATAGTTAAGAAAAACTGCAGAATCTTGTGAGGGAGTTTAAGTCATTGTAAAAGGATAAAATTGAGAGTAAATGTGAGTATAAGGTTATTGGGAGTAAATAGAGACCAAGATGGATCTGTGAATGGTGATTTCAGCGTTGGAAGAACAGAAGAGATTGACTGACTCATATGGGTATTTGGGAGTAAATACTCATAAAAAAAGGGTACGAAGATGAGTAAATACTCATATAAAAAATGGTACGAAGATGAAAGAAGACTTTATCAAAGAATAAGTCCAACAAAGAAGGTAACAGGGTGTACACAAGACAGAGAAAATGTTTGGAGTGTCTGTGTAACCCAATGCATGAATGTATGCAGAGAATCATGAACAAACTCTCCTTCATAGGAGTGAAATGCGACTGATGAATGTGACTAGTGCACACTAATATGGAGCGGTAAAAATGGTTCGGTTACGTGGAGAGAATGGACGACAATAGAACTGCATAAAGTGTATATTCCGTAGCAATTTGAGGGAGGATGTGATGAATGCCTACAAACTACTTGACTGATGACAAGGGAAAAAAAAAAAAGTGTTGTAAAAGATAAACTATATTATCCAGGAAGAACTGAGTAAACTCAAGACAGAGGTGAGTGGCACAGCATTTATTGGGAGTCCGATTTATTGCTGAAGAACTTTCTGAGTAAGTGTATGAGCAACTTATGTTGTGGAAATTTTCTGTACAAGATATGCAACAGTGATTCCACGCGCGGTTAAAGTATGAATGTAGCAGTAACTAATGTGTTGGTATTCTCTGAACCCACCTATGTTAAGGGAAGAGGCTTTGTTTAAAAGAAGAATGATATGTATCTATATATATATATAATATATATATATATATATATATATATATATATATATATATATTATATATATGTGTGTGTGTGTGTGTGTGTGTGTGTGTATATATATATACACACACACACGAGTACTATGTTGTGGTTTGTGAATAATATATATATAATATATATATATATATAATATATATGTAAATATAATATATATTATACTATATCATATATATTTATATATACATATATAATATATATATATATATATATATATATATATATAATATATTATAATGTTTATTGTGTGCGCAAAGAATCATTAAATCTTCCAGAAGAACAAAGAGTTTGAGCTTAATCTTTCCTTAGCGCTTACACTGAAGTGAACACTCTCTCTCTCTCTCTCTCTCTCTCTCTCTCTCTCTCTCTCTCTCTCTCTCTCTCTGTATGGCTCACTCAAATTCTTTTAACTCTCGTTCTTGAAATAATTCGATGATTCTCTTATTCCCTCTCTCTCCATCTCTGTTGCCATAATGTCAGAGGTGAGGCGATAGGCTGTGACGCCGGGGTGTTCTGAGGGAGATATTTTAATCATTTCCAACGAACGATTGATGGCTTCTGGGGTCTCGGTGCTGCTCTGCAGAATCCACAGTCTTTCATAAGCAAGCTGGTTTAGAAGGGGTGCGATGGTGGAGGGGGGAGGGGGGAGTTTCCCCTTTTGTTGGGGGGAGGGGAGTATCTAACATTTGTTTGCTGGGTATGTTGCTGCCAAGATGTAGAAAGTTAAGGACATAATCCAAATAACTATTATTATTTTTTATTATGACCATATTCACATGACAAACTCTATTTATATAGAACAAGCCCATTGGGGTATATAATGATTGGAAAGAGACTGAAAAGATTTCATTTATCAAAATGAGAAAAAAAATACATTAATAAATAAACGATTAAAGATAAAAATTACATCAAAATACAAGGAAAATACCATTATTTTTCCCTCATATCATACAACAGTCCCAACTGGGGAATAGCACCGTCCAACTCCAGGCCTCCTTCTCCCTCCTCCTCATATGACTTGCCTTCTCGTGGGGATTTTCGTGGGGCTGCTGGGGAATCATTACCATCCGAAATGGCCCTCAGCTTCTGAAAAATAATCCGGACAATGCATCGGCTAAGTCATTGTTCCCGGGCCATGTGTCAACTGCTAATAGGGAGGCTTCTCAAACGCAGCAGCTCAGCCCAAACTTTTTAAGTCTTTCTCTAGATACATATATAACACATATAGATATAATATACATATACTATATATAGTATATCTTATATATATATATATATATATGTAATATGTGTGTATATATATTAATAATATATATATATATATATATATATATATATATATATATATATATATATATATATATATATATATCGTCCTCAATAGCGACACTTTGTTCCCGAAAACTTCTGCATTGTCGTTTCCCTCATTATCTCAGAATGACTTCCTCTCTCCTCTCTCTCTCTCTCTCTCTCATCTCTCTCTCTCTCTCTATCTCTTCTCTATCTCTCCTCTCTCTCTCCTCTCTCTCTTTTCTTCTTCTCTTCTTCTTCTCTCTCTCGTCTCTCTCTACTCTCTCTCTCTCCTTCTTCTTTCTTCCTTCTTCCTTCTTCTTCTTTCTTCTTTCTTCTTCTTCACTAGTTTGGTTTCACTTTTTTTGGTGCGATCTGAATTTTTTAGGATAGTGGGTCGCAGACTGCTTTAAAATACACTATATTTACACATACACATGCGTAATGTCCATCTTTACACGAAAGTTCGCAGGTATGTAATTATGAACACATGTGTACATAATAAGTGTACGCGAAAATCCACGACTTACCTGCTGACTTTCGAATATGTACATTCAAAATTAAGTATATATATATATGTGTGTATATATATTTAGATATCTATAAATACACATATGGATATCTTATCTATCTTTCTCTGCTCACGGTGTCCAGCCAAAATTCAGCAGTTAAAATTTTCCTTTTTTTAGCCACCATCTAATACAGAAAATGTCTATATGCTGTAAAACGTAGATAGTGTGTGTGTATATATATATATATATATATATATATATATTATATATATATATATATATATATATATATATATATATTATACATATATATCTGTAAAAATTTTACCCATTTCAGTAGTAAGAGAACTATTTTTCTCAGCACTGTTCACATAAAAGCTTCCTCAAGACAAATAAAGCCAGATCATAAGAGAAATGAGAGAGAGAGAGAGAGAGAGAGAGAGAGAGAGAGAGAGAGAGAGAGATAACAGTAGTCTGTCCCTCGTCTCAGAAATTCCTTTCCTCCGACCACCTAGAATCTGATATCCGTCATTTTACACCTCGAATTACAATTCCGAAGCTAAAAAAAAAGAAAGGAAAAAAAACTAGCAGACAAAATCCCACTTGGCAAAAAAGTATGTTTGGTATTGCGAATGAACATCCTAATTTTACTTTAAACACAGAGAATACGAAGTCAAATTTCAATTTACGCTTACGAAAACTGGCAAAAATACAATTATGATACCTAGAATCTGATATCCGTCATTTTACACCTCGAATTACAATTCCGAAGCTAAAAAAAGAAAGGAAAATAAAAACTAGCTGACAAAATCCCACTTGGCAAAAAAGTATGTTTGGTATTACAAATAAACATCCTAATTTCACTTCAAACACTTAGAGAGATTACGAAGTCAAATTTCAATTTACGCTTACGAAAACTGGCAAAAATACAATTATGATACAGGTTAACATTCACTTACTTATGAAAGAATATCGCACAAAAATCAGCTGACGACATGAAACTGTTCAAATTATACGCAGTTTATTATAACTTATTTCCAGTGATACTTTTCGAGTAGAGACACTGATGGCAGAAAAGATCAGATTAATGAAAAGTTGTAACAACTTACTTATCATGGATTTTGGATTAAAATATTGCAAGAGAAAGGAACGTAATAATTATTCAAGGCAATCAAGAACAACCCCTCCACTTACGCACCTAATCAGAATAATACTTATATACTTCAGTTATACAACGCCGAAAGCAGTATCGACATCACAATGCTCATTGTCAAAAGAAATATTCCAATAGTGATCTACAGATAGATTAGATAAAAATATTTAGAAAAACGCCCCAAAATACTAAATAAAGTCAGTATATATATGTATATATATTCCTTATCAAGAAACACGTGCAATATAATACCGACAATTGCTATTTTGATTCCCCCCTCTCCAAAACAGGGACTGAGCATTACATGAAATATTCCGGGCCCTGAGCGCGTGATTTTCTCGTCAAAAAGGATACATTACCTCGTCTCAAAGAGCAACAGCGACCGACAGCATAATCTCTCTCTTTCCCTTATTCTACGACGGAGAAATCTATTGGGATTAGGTCGCAGCCGCCGGAGGAAACAACACATACTACTATATATCTCTTTTCCGTCTTTCCCATATTTGAACTTGGTTGAGCCTTCTGGGCAACGGGTATTTTCACTTACCAAATAAGTGTCATTTGACATTGCCAAACCTGATATTTTAAAGGTATTTAACTCTTTAAATGAAGGTATTTTCTCTTAACCCTGTGGAGCTTACACCGACGGCATGTATTTTTCCAAACGAAATGTTTGTACTTTTTATATGAAGAGAATTTGCTTTAAGGGTCTTTTTTTATTATTTTTATTATTATTATTTTGAGGGTATTTATCATTCCGAAAACATTCACCCGTTTAAGGTCTCAAAGCAAGGGGGCTTTTAATTATTAAGTTAATGATATTTCCCCTTGAACCACTCTTTCTTATTTTAAGGGCAATATAATATACCTTTCTTCGTCCATGTTTCCATGCTGGAAATGTTCAAGTTTTCTTAGTTAAGTTTAGTCAACTTTTAAAGAAATGCAATTTCCCTTAACCATCAATTGTTGCTCTGAGGAAATTTAATCTCTGAAGGAAATCACACTCAACATCTTCCTTGATCCTCCTCTCTTACTTGCGGTTGTCATTCAGGCATTCAGATTGGGTTCATTACCGCCAAAGCCTCTAATATCATCTATAATTAAATAGTAATTCCCCTTTTCATTTCTCATCGTTGCATTTATCGCTACATTCATGGATAAGCTTCTTAATCTTTCCCTTGTGCTATTTCCTGTTTTAATCCCAGATGTCCATGAGTTTAATATATATATATATATATATATATATATATATATATATATAATATATATATATATATATACTATATATATATATATATTATATATATATATATATATATATATATATATATGTATATAACTATATATATATATATATATATATATATATATATATATATATGAATAACTTGATCACGAAGTATATAAAACGTGATGCTATGTATAAATAAAGGTTTTGCACGAAGGAAAAAATGAAAAAGCGAGGTAGCGAGTACTCTCGGTCTTGTTCGACCAAGGACCGAACGTACTCGGCTATCTCGCTTTTCATTTTTTTCCTTCGTGGCAAAAACCTTTATATATATATATATATATATATATATATATATATATATATATATATATATATATATATATATGTGTGTGTGTGTGTGTGTGTGTGTGTGTGTGTGTGTGTGTATGTGTGTGTGTATATAAATTATAACTGTTGGTAGTTGAAAATTCGTGACAGTATCACAAGTGCACACAAACAATGAACATGTAATATACAATGAAACTTTACATTTAATGTATCATTTTGGTACGTAATGATCCTGGTGCCGTAATAATCTTTTGAGTTCCTCGTTGGACGGGTGGGTTACGTCCCTTGCATACTGATTCGGTAATCGCGAGTTTGATTCTCGGCTCTGCCAACGTGAAATTAGAGGAATTTGTTTCTGGTGATTAGAAATTAGTTTCTCGATATAAAGTGGCTCGGATCCCACAATAAGCAATAGGTCCCGTTGCTAGGTTACCAATTGGTTCCTAGCCACGTAAAAGCATCTAATTCTTCGGGCCAACCCTAGGAGAGCTGTTAACCAGGTCTCTGGTCTGGTTAAAAAAAGATATATACTTAATACCCCAATGGGTACACACCCCTGCCCCGTAATTCACATCTCTCTCAAAAAAAATCACCAATTTTTCTCTCGTGTCTTCTACAATCATATTTTGCTTTTGGTCTGTTATTTTACCCTTTCGTCTTTCCGACGTATCTCGGGTATTTGGTATATCAATCTGCAAAGCTCTACGTATAGAGTAACCTTATACTACGTATAGGGTAACCTTATAAAAAAGGAAAACTATAACAGACATATATCTATGTATCGCAAAAAGGATAACTCATAATGAAACGCACGACACTAAATAGAGAGGAAACTAAACAATGCTCGAGGTGGGTTGTTTTTCCCTCTCCGTTTTCCCAGTTCCGGCTTCATTCTGTTTAACAACAACATGATCTTATAAGTCGCCTACGGAGAAAGACAAGAAG